>NW_028259188.1:635147-962794 GCF_977971745.1 Zootermopsis nevadensis
ACAAAACGTCCTGCTTCATCATTTCCGTCACCTCAGCAACTTTTTAAAAATATAAGGAAACGGCAAGAAATCTGGACTCTCGTTATTCGTCAGCTGCCAAGTTTGGTCAAAACATTACTTCTCCACCGTCCCTTATCAGTTCGTCAACGAACACCCAGTTATTCAAATAGTTATTTACCGTCGCTTGCAAAAGCCTTGTTATATTTTCTGATATTGCTTTCGTTAACAATTTGCCTGTTCTAATTTATTACGATTTCGAAGTTTCTAACCTGAAACACGTCAGAAACTCGGTTGCCGGTCCTATAAAATTCTTATACCTTGATATTTTAAATTTCACGTTAATTATTTATGTATTTATTTTTAATGTGTTTAGCAATGGAAGCCGTTGTGAACCGAGCGATGTGTCGAACAAAGAAGGGTAACATTTGACGTCAATCACCGTTACAAGAGGTGTTCCAATTTATTCCATCCATCGCATGTCAAGCGCTTGTTCAGTTAGCACCCTAGAAGCAAACCTAGGGTACAATGAACACGTATATGAACTATGGACTATGTACCACCAAGGAACAGTTTTGCATCCCTCTGTAACTGCTTATCTTAAAAGCGCACCCAACTTCACCTGACGCCCGCATGAAAATTCCATGCACCACTACCACATGCATCGTGTTTCAAACGAGAGAGAAATAACATCCTTCTACACCGATGAACAGAAGACTGGCCTGGAAGAATTTTGATTGACTGATTTAATCAGGGATGAAAAAATAATGAAACACGGCAAAACCGACCACACATGGCATTATTTCAAGGTCATGTGTAAATTGTAGCATTGGCTCTATTACACGCAGTTGACAGCTGATATTCTGCACGCAAAGAGCAGTGTGTGAACGTTACGAGGACCGGGATCGAGAAAAGCAACGATCTGCGGATTCCACGTTGAGCAAACGACGGTGTTGAGGCTTCTGGTCAGGACGCAGAATCCACTGCTTTGGACACCTGCAACAAGAGGTAATTCTGTACTTCACAACTAAAAAAATCTTACCACCGTCACGTTCGGACACTATTTATATTATTAAATTGCATTTTATCACAGCACCAAGTACCACATCATCCGGTCATCGTGCACAGGCTGTAACAGTCTGCGTTGCACATCCACACCAGCCACATAATCAAATAACGTAACAAAGCGGTTAGCGCCCTGTACTTGAGAGATCCCAGGTTAAATTTCTGGCCTAGAGGCCAGCAACCCCGACCGAGGTTCTACATGGTTTTCCTCAGTCCCTCCAGGAAACTACTGGAATAGGAGCTGAAATTAGTACAGGACTGCTTCCTTCCTAATCTTCAGCAATGCACTGTTCACCGATCATCCTAACATTAAGCGCTGTATAGTCTGTCTGAGCTGCGGGCAATGTCGTTAAATAAAACCGACATTACCAGCGTCCGGACTTTCCAGGATTTCCATCTACACTAACTTAGAATGTTGTTAAATACTGGTATTAAATCAATACCTGCATCTGGCTGATTAAAATACAGATTCATTGATGAACACCCACGCGTCTAAAAAGACCGGACGACGCTTCCTTCCTGCAGCCCTCGACTTTCGCTCACTCACCTCGAAGATGGGACGTCAAGTCTCACACGACGCCAAAGTCAGTGTGAATTGTGACATCACAGTTGTTCTGCTTCTCCGCTGCTGCCATATTGACCTCTACCAACGTGTCAATGCTGTTGATACTGACACCTTTCAAAATCTTCTGCGCTGCAATTGACTTGAAGTGGACCGTAAGGTCACTGAGGCTAGAGTATGGACACAGATCCATACTGCCACCTTCACGGCTTTTAGACACGCTGCCGTCTTCCTCGACTTTCTCCTTGGCCGAGAGTCCTGGTGCGTGTGAAGCTGCGAGTTTGTCAGAGTCTCCAACGCCTTCAATGTAAAGATTACCGTACGAACCGCCAAAATTATCAAAAGACTTTGTAGGACTTGACGGATTGCTGCAGAAGTTTTTCTTAATTCCTTCTCGATTAAGATTTAATGGCGCCATCCCATCCAGTGGTTCATTTCGAAGTACGTTCTTGTAACTGAGGTTCTCCTTGCTTCGCGCGGGCAGCGCCGGAGACGCCGAAAGGCTGCGTAGAATCCGAGCGTTATTCATCGTTGGGTCGCTACAAGTCGGTTGTGTGGAGGGCGGTTGCGAGTTTGGGTGACGGGTTGAACTTATGTTACCTCCCTTCGATGCAGGAGGAGAAGAAGAAGAAGGCAGTCTAAAAACATTATCAGTAATATTATTATTGCTATTTAAATTGTTAGTGAGCTTATATTTCGTAGCTCCTTCTACGCTTGAAAAATCTACGGTGGAGTCGATGGCCTCTAGCGAGGGACACTTCCTCCTCTCCATTTTATTTCCGGAAGACTTAGAATAGCTGTCACGTCCCTGTTGCATCTTCTCTCTTGGGCTGTACAGAGACTTTGGTCTCTCGACTTTCGTCTCTGAATGTTCACTGTTCCCTTTAATTTTTTCGATGTTGGTAGACACACTCCCATTAGCGTGGTTCTTATCATCGGCGCGCGAGGAAAATCCGTTCAGTATCACGACATCTTTATTCGGCAAAACATTTGCGTTGTTCTTCACACCATTTTCAAACGTAATAACGGATCTGACGGGAGAATTTTGTTGCTGGACGTATATCTTGGTGTTCGAACTACTATTGATAGTAGCAGTTGTGGTAGTCGTGTTTGCTGAACGATCATCCGGGGACTCTGCAGTAACTGTAACGCTCCTCTGGAACGGCGGTACTACCGTGGACGAGCAAGCCGAAGACAGGACACTTGCACGCCCATTGCTGGACTGACAATGACTGGAGTACCCTGAACTTGAAGGTGGCGGCGACATTCTATTTGTGGTGGACACCTGGAGGGTAATCGAGCTCTTGTTCCCAACGGGCGACAGAGACGATGCCGAAGCGTTCTTCTGAGGGCCGACTTGATTGCCGCTCTTCATGTCTGCACTGTTGCCAGCTGCGCCATTCTTCCTCAAGGGGTAGTTAGCCAAATTACGATTTGAGTTGACACTTTTAACGGTAGGACTCGCCCCACTGCTGGTGGGAATCTTACTGCTACTGGTGGGCAAGTAGGAGCTTCCAGGAAGACTCTTGTTCGAGGACAAGCTGCTTGAAGGACCTCCTGCCAGACTTCTGCTTGGAGAAGTGTTAGGAGTTGCTTTGCTTATGTTTGATGACTGTGCCGGTGATAAAGCGCTGTTCTGATGAACAGACGACTTATTCGGTGAAATGCCAGGACTGATTACAGACACTTGAGATGATATTTTGGAGGGAGTTGACTGCTGATTTGGTTTCTCATTTGACGAAATGGTGGTTGCAGAGGTTTTGCAAGGCGATGGATTGTGTCCAAGCGTTTGGGGAAGGATGGAGTTTCGCGACGTAGACCGCGAAAGAATGTCGCTCTTCGAGTTAGATGAGGTAGATCTCCGCGGAAGTGTCGAGCTCTGCGAAGACGAGCGCTGACGACGAGATGAACGAGGGGTAATGTTGCTCGCGTGATTGGTCACAATACTTGGAGACGCATTAGTTACAATGCTGCATGTGGCTGAGTCCCCAGAAGCATGGCGTCTGTGGCGACGCGGCAGCGTGGCCGCTCGGGATGACGCGCCATCTTCATCTGTCCAGAGAGGGATGCTGCCCTGTGAGGGTACCAGACTGCCATCAACCTAGAAACAATTCAAAAATACCTGTAAATATTGTGAGGTGCGGCGTCAACATCGCTGTGGGCTACGACGCAAGTGAAGTAAGACTTAACAAAATAAAATTTTTACTGTAGCCTGGAGACAAATTCTGAAATGTTACTTACGAATGAGCTTTATCATTTGTATTCTTCAGTAGAGCGGCTCACAGGACAATCCTGCAGCTCGCTGTTTCGAACACGGTACATGTAAACATTTCTGAGATGCAGAAAAACTTATTTAGAAATAAAATTCAAACACAAAGAAGTGTAAAACGAGTTTAAAAAACTGGGAATTAAGCCATGACAGATCAAATGGTAATGGGAATGCTCAAGATTCAATTCTGAAACTGGAGAGCTGATACTTTCCTTCAGTACCACGGTACCTCAGTCGGTATAGTGACTAGCTACAGACTGGACGACCGGGGTTTGATCCCAGACGGGGCAGAGGATTTTTCCTCTAGCCTCTGTGTCCAGACCGGCTCTGGGGCCCACCCAGCCTCCTATCCAATGGGTATCGAGATCCTTTCCCAGGGGCTAAGCGCAGCTGGGGCGCGACGATAAGCACTCACTCCCATCTAGTGCCGAGGTTAAGCTACACCCTCCTCTCCCCCCAAGCCATGGGACATCTTTGCTTTACTTTACCACGTCCAGAACAGCTCTGTCTGGGCAAAGTTGGCCAGACTGTGAAGTCGATCAGAAACTTTGAAGCACGGTCCCAGAAATTTGTACTTTTCGGAGCGGGAAATGATGAAACTTGTTCGTACTCACACAGCGTTGTGAAGCGACGGAGTTCAGGGTCTGGGTTCCTACGGAGTGCAGGTGAACCACACGCTGATTGAACCACTCCACGGGTGGGAACTGCGCTGAAAACGTGGCCAGCGCCGCCGGTGGCGCCGATGAGCCTCTCTGTTTGCGCCCGCTTCTTCTGAACAAGCGTGACAGCAACGACGTCTTCTCTGGAATTCAGAAGGCAAGAGTCAAATCTGAGCGCCTCGTAAACACGCAATATCTCTATCTGATTCTATTACTGAAACATTCTAATTCAGAATAACAGCAAAGGCCACAATGGATATTTCAAAATATTACCTTTTTTTTAACAAAATTCAGAAAAGTTTTCACCTGTTAACGACCGGAAATCGCAGATATTTTAACTCTGTATTGGGTTAATTGACCAGCGGACTGACTAGAACAAACTTCGTACTTGCTCTAAATTCGTACAGATTCATTCCTTTAAATATCTTATTAATATTACTTTCACCTAGTAATTAATTACCTTCCGCAGAATTTTCCACTACACAAAAAAGATTTTTTGGACATGAACGAGAAATATTTCAGAGGAAGGAAGCTTCAAAAATGTGGAAACGAATGCAACGCGATCTATGGCGAAGAAACAGGGTGTTCGTGAGATTCATGGTTCATCGTGGCAGTCACTATGAAGATGACTGTGTTCTGAGATGCTGCACCATGCATTCCGGTAGTTTTCTGACCATTCAGAGGAGCATGCTATCTCCACCCTCAGGGTGATTCTACCAGACTGTATGGTAAAACATCTTAGAAGACGGTCGTGTTCAGGAAAGATGTTTGTTCGTGTTTAAAACAAGGGCTTAAAAGAATTTTACGTCGCCAGAGAGAGATAAAGATACTTTTCAATTTTGGTGACGCCTTCATTTAACAAAATAAAAAAATATTGCAATAATAATAATCATTCATTAAAGAGAAATGCAGTGACAACTGAAGATCTATAGATATAAAACAAAAGACAGAATTTCTGCGTCCACCTAATTTGAACAGCTGATAACAGCAACACGCGCGGAGGATGACGTCATTGAGTGTTCGGTGGCGCACGAAAACAGACAGAGACAAGAATTACGCGGTGACAGGAACGGCGCTGACCAGGCAAATTTAATGGGTGGCTGACTGAGTGTGAAGACGGGATTGCGCAAGCGCAGTAATTTTCACTTTTATTAAAGTGCAGATCAGATCGCGCGCAACGCGACTCTGCATCACGAACGCTTTGCTGTTTGTCGAACTGCGTTGTTTATGAGGGCGGAGGACAAGTTCCGTGCACCGAGGTAAGGAAGAGGCAATGCTAGTGGACACACTGAGCAGTTTAGCTGAGTGATAATCGGAAAATATGAGTTCAAAACTCAGCCAAAGTACCAGCTAAATTTAGTTAAAAACGGAATTGATACTAATAATTCCAGGATGAAAAACCCCGTCAATGAAGATACATTTTTAAGTCATATTTCAGAGGATAAGCCGCGGTGGTCTAGCGGTCAGAACGCTGGCCTTGTAATCCTGGGGTCTCGGGTTCGATTCCCGGCGGTGCCCGAATTTATAACTTGTGTTGGGCAAGGCCGTGGTCTAGGCAACACGGAGTTTTCCTCCGTGGCATCCCAACAATTACTCCATTCACACACAGAAGAAGGCAATGGCAAACCACTTCTGGATCATCTGCCAAGAACGTATATGAACAGGTGCCAGTCCGAGAAGAGAAAAGGATGGAAGGATCCTGTTCATATGGACCTGTCGTCAGACAGAACACTAATAATAATAATAATTTCAGCAAGGGGGACGGGGGGGGGGGGGGGCAGAGCCACTTACTTGCCGGCAACTGCCCATTGCTGCAGTCAGTACTCGGATACTCGGTCGAGCTGGAGCTGTCGGATCCGAGCAAATGTTTTTTGCCGATGTGCCGCATCGAGCCACAGCGGGTCAGAGAACTGGACAGGCGCTTCGAACTACCAAACAGACGCAGCGAGTGACGTCGTTCCAGACGCCCGGGCACCGGAAAACTAGAGCTTCTCTTTGTCATCCGGGCATACATGATCTTGTCATTTGGATTCCCTAGAAGATAATTTTAAAAGGACTTTAGTTTTTAAATGCATCATCCGCATTTCCCATCGTCTGTCTTTTCATGATTTTCCTTTGAGACTACTGGCGAATTAAGTCTCTTTCCACACTGCGTTCATCAGCATCTCTCTCCTCTTCTCATCTTCTCCGACTCCGACTCTTTGAAGTGGTAACCTTTAAGCACAGATTTCCCTCTTATTCGTCCAAGTTTCACACAACTATTCAATAAATAAGACATTATTTTTGCTGAAGTCCTTCAGACATTCGGACGTCAGTACTGAGGTATTCATCCGACGAGTTGGTTGACGTTCCACTTACGTTACTCCGAAAGCTCGTCAGTTGATACTGCGCGCCACATGACGATGAAAGAACGAACTAATCTGGGCTCGCTCTTTAATGTTCAGAAACGCATTTACGAAAAGATCAGACATCTTCTGTACATTTTTCTCCAGACCAACTGTACATTATGATGTTTCAAATGTAAATTAAGGTTAAACTCGGTGATATAAGTTAAGAACACAAAGAAAAAATTTAAAAAAAACACAAATTTAACAAACAACTTTGAAATAAAAACCATAATGACACAGCAGAAATCTGAAACACAGAAAATATAAATACGTGAAACTGATACATCAACACATCAAAAAGACTTTAAAAAAACTGGATTTCATAAAATCATAAACGAGAAAAACATAAAAAGAACGGACCAATCAAAAGCGTTCACATAAAACAAATGAAGCACGGTACAGAATGCATTAAGTTGGCACCTTCCCGCGGCCCTTGCATTCGCTTAACGCCGACTTTATAAAGCGACAATCGGGAAGCATTAACGCAGTCCACCTAAGATCACGTGATGTGCACAGCACAGAACACACACAAAACTTGGAAAGTAATAAATATTCTGCCCTGGTCCGAACACCGGTCTTTATAGAGAATAAAACACGGGGTACCAACATAACAGACCAAGATCGCCAACACAAAACTCCGCTGTGCCTGCGCGCGTGAACGTTTTCTGTCGTCACGCGCTGTCAAGAGGGTTGCATAAACGTGCCTGCAGGCTCGTGACAATTTTGTCAATCGCGACGCTCCGGATAAATGGATTTTGGTAACTGTAGTCACATTTCTGGTCTTTTGCTGACTTTTAATTATTGTTCACAAAGCATTAAATGATACAAGGAAAAATTGAATAATGAATTGGAAAGGCTGTGGAAGCCAAGGTCCTGGGAGACTGCTTCACATTCAGGAGGTCCGAGGTTCAAACCTCGGTCTACAGACAAATGACACTGAAGTTGTCCACTGCTGTCCTCTGTCGATGTCGGGGCAGTTCCTTAAATTAGACCATGGTCGCTTCCTATCAGATCCTTACCATTTCATTAATAATTTTATCATCTGATGCTATGTTACAGTAGTTAATTAAAATGAAATAAAATTAAAATAAGTCAAATTGAGCTACGTGTTATAATGTGCACGGCATGAATCTCAAATGGCAGGAAAATGGAATATTAAGGCTGCATTTTAATTGGGCAATCGGAGTTCCCCACTCCTCGTAGAATTTCATCAGAAGAACTCGGTGGGCGAAGTCTCCTACTCAACTGTAATCGGGACCATGCGCCACTCAATCTTTTCGTCCGTGGATGGTCTTGTTTTCTGCTTGCCTCTGTCAAAGCCGCCGACTGGAATCAGCCAAGAGTTGGCGGACTCGTCAAACCGGCGGCCATCATTACACTAACCACGGACACCAGGCCCCATGAAAATGAAGACCACTCGATGTATTTAGGGGTTAGGTTCTCTTCAGTCGCTGTCCCAGGTTCAGAGTCAGGAACGGTAGGGCCATGAACACTACGAAGGTCATATGAAGTACAATCTTCATTCGGGAAAAATTCAGATTTGTAGGTGTACTATCCTAACCTAACCAATCGTAACCTAACCAAATGAAACCAAATGTAACCTAACCCAACCTGACCAATCGTAACCTAACCAAATGAAACCAAATGTAACCTAACCCAACCTGACCAATCGTAACCTAACCAAATGAAACCAAATGTAACCTAACCCAACCTGACCAATCGTAACCTAACCAAATGTAACCTAACCCAACCTGACCAATCGTAACCTAACCAATTGAAACCAAATGTAACCTAACCCAACCTGACCAATCGTAACCTAACCAAATGAAACCAAATGTAACCTAACCCAACCTGACCAATCGTAACCTAACCAAATTAAACCAAATGTAACCTAACCCAACCTGACCAATCGTAACCTAACCAAATGAAACCAAATGTAACCTAACCCAACCTGACCAATCGTAACCTAACCAAATGTAACCTAACCCAACCTGACCAATCGTAACCTAACCAAATGAAACCAAATGTAACCTAACCAAATCAAACCAAACGTAACCTAACCAAATTAAACCGAATGTAACCTAACCCATCCTAACCAAACGTAACCTAATCAAACCAAACGTAACCTAACCTAACAAAATTAAACCGAATGTAACCTAATCCAACCTAAATAATCGTAACCTAACCCAACCTAACCAAACGTAACCTAATCAAACCAAACGTACCCTAACCAACCGTAACCTAATCAAACCAAACGTAACCTAACCTAACAAAATTAAACCGAATGTAACCTAATCCAACCATAATTCAGCATCTTAAACAGAAATGTCCCTTGTGTCACCTCACACGGGGAATTAGAAATACATAAAAGAGATAACTTCAAGTAGCCCAATCTTCATACCAAGTGCACTCAGAAAATCACAAGAGGTGACAAGACACAGACGACACACGTTTGTTTCCTTATAGAATTAAGTCGCCTTACAATACAAACTCTCGACTCGACTCGACTCGACTCAGAGTGTGGTTATCGAAGGGGGACGGGGTTTTCCGTGGTTTTCGTCAGTTCCTACGGGAAATGATCTGAACTCACCGCTTCCTTCCGAATCCTTTCACATTCATGGCACATTTATCATCGTGTGATTCGGCGCCAACTCTAACCTAACCTAACTTAACCTCGGATATTGACAGTGACGTTAATTGAAACAGATATCCCCCCCCTCCGAAAATGGATAATGTACGCGGTAATTTCTTAAAGTCTTGGCCTTTGCTGTGGGAACAAATGCTTCTTTCTTGTCAGGATGTGGAATCAAACCGCGCTAAAGAAAGCGACCTTTCGATGTGACACGTCAACACAGACGGAAGACGACGACGTGGGAACCTGCACGTGGAGGAAACATCACGCAATCACTTTTACTCGCACTGAATTAGCGGAACCTACCACAACTTTCACTACACATGATCGCAATTTGAGCGGCTCCGTGGGGGGTCACAGTCCTTCATACTTCCAGTTAACAAAGTTTCCGTTTCATCAACTCTTCTTCACAAAGGCCCATCTGAAGGACGACTCTGCGTCCATTCGTGTCCCACGTTCGAATCTCGTCAGGTCCCACTTCTCCGGAAGAAATATTACTTTTCAGGACATCGCGTCTGGAATACCGACTTCACAGAGATGCAACCTGGATCTACGAGTGTAACTACTACGAGGTGCGATCGGAAAGTTTCCAGACTGTGTCAATAGAGGGCGAACCGGATGTAGTACGAGCATCTGCCGCTTGGGGGTGCGGCCTACATTCATAGTGAATCAGTGTGCCAGCCGGCATCATCGAATTAGCATTTGTTTCTTAGTTACGGGCGTTTTGGTAGTGCATTACACCGACCCTCCTGCGATTTCGGAATGGCGTGTGTGCATCAAATTTTGCCAAAGACTCGCCAAAACGGCTACGGAAACCTATGAAATGCTAAAGCAAGCATTTGGGGAGTCCGCAAACTTTTGTGTGGCATTCACGTTTTAAAAATGGCCGAACCTCTGTCGATGATGACGAGCGTTCTGGACGACCATCTTCGAGCACAACGCCCGAAAATGTTACGAAGATCGACGTCGTACCATCAACGACTTGTGCGACATTGTTGGGATAGGCTATGGGACCTGTCAGCTGATTCTAAAGGACGACGCATCCTGTCTGAGGACCAGAAGCAGAATCGACTTCTCGTTTGTCAGGAGCTCAAAGATCTTGCAAGAACCGACCCCAACTTCCTTTCTAAGCTCCGTGTGACTTCTTCCTCTTCCCAAAGATGAAAATTCAGCTAAAGGGAAGGAGATTTGAGACGATAGAAGAGATTCAGGCAGAATCGCAGATGGTGCTTGACAGGCTGACAAAGAAAGATTTCCAGGGATGCTTCCAGGCTTGGCAGCGGCGCTGGGATCGTTGTGTTCACTCCCAGGGGAACTACTTCGAGGGTGATGGATGAATTTAATACCTGAGATAAGTGTACGGGTTGTTATACGCGCAGTCTGGAAACTTTCCGATCGCACCTCGTAAATGTAAAGACCAGAGGTCGGGTTCACTGCCTAGAAGTTTTTATTTCACGAGAAGAATTATTTTGTTAAGAAGTGAACAGAACTCTGTGACCATGGAAGATGGTCTGCAGACACGGTGGGCAGCTGCGACTATGTTCAGTAATCAGTCGCGGACAGCTGACAAGGGGGGTTGTCGGGACCCATCGACACTTCACAGTAAAATAAAAGGAAACGTTACGAAACGTCAGATACTAATTCTTTGGCGCAAATCGAAAAGTGGACACGAGATTTGGAACTTTGAAAGTTCTGTCACGATGAGGAATTTGCTCTGGACACCGTCCACTGGGAAGCTCTTATGAACACGGCAACTATCAGCTTTTCGGGAATGACAGCACGGTCAGACCAGAGCCATTGCAAAGTTACTTAGAAAGTGAACAGACTGAAATGCAGACAAGGAGCCCTGGGTCGTTTAACGGCGTTTTGCTTACTGTGAAATGTAGATGTTGTGTACCTCACACATGTAAGTTCAAAGGAGACCCCCCCTCTCTCTCTATCTCTCTCCTTTACAACAAACAACAAAGAAAGGCCAGCGTCTGCCTGTAAACATTGTCTCGCGACAGTGATTTCTCTGTGTCTGGCTTCGCAAACAATTCTTCTTCAGCTGCTGTTGCAAGTTTAAGTTATTTTAATTTTTTATAACGATTACGAAAACTTTGCGATTCCGACTGAAAATGCGAACATCTGATGCTGAATCACGTGTCCTCACACTGATCAGAATGAAGGTCACTGATTTGTGGGATGTTGCAAAAATTAACCAGTGTTACAGAGAGACGATTACTGCCTTCATCATCGGGGTGGCACCATTATCACGCAGCCAATCCACTCTTTTAGGGGCGCCGATTCAAATCCTCGATTTTCATAAAATCTGATATTGGGAGGTCTTATTTAATTTTCTGGTTACGAGGTTAAATGTCAAAGAACTGGAAAGAAATCTTAGCAAAGCCTCGCAAATCACGCTGTTTGAAGATTTCTGCTGGTGTCTGATGTAGACACTTGAGTGCTCGGTTCGTGCAGGGCATCGATATTATTCAACTTTTAACTGCGTCTTACCCGAAGGAAATGACCACAAATTCTAACTAAAATCACAAAATGTGAACAAATTTTTGGGAATTTAAAACCTCCGACATGAAGATTATTTCTGGAGGCTCGTCTTTTGGATCAGAGCAATTTCCGAGTTCTGTTTCCTTTGATACGAATTACAGCAAATTCTCAGGCAGTGCCTTCCCAATCCCTGTCCTCCACGACTCACCCCCGCAAATGACGTCGGCCAGGTTCGTCTGCACCGCCTGGTGAGTCACGTCTCCGTCGCGGATAGTCTGCATTTCTCCGTGCACGTAGGCCAAAGCCTCCTCCGTGGACATCAGCATCGGACGAGAGGAGTCATCAGGAGCTGCGGTGCGACTGTGGCGCCTCTGGTGACCGGACGAGTCGCGTCGCCTCTTCTCTGGAGTGACCACGAAGTAGCCCTGCGAGGTCTGGTACACCTGCAGCACGGGGGGGCCTTGCCTCAGTGGACATGAAACTTCGAGGTACGCGGGGACGGGTCATGGAAGACCGAGGCCCAGCGTCGTCCCCGTTTTACGCACACTCGTACATGAAGACTGAAAGGTTGAGGAGGGAAGAGACGAGAACGGACGACGAAATGGGAGAAGAAAATATTTTAAAAAATATATGAAATTTTACATGAGGAAGTTAGGAGGGGACTAATTTCCGGAAATACTCGCTACTACTCAGTTCAAAATATTTTGGCTTCCGGTCTGATTTCTAAGAACCTGAAAATTAAAGTATACAAAACAATAATCTTGCCTGTTGTTTTGTATGGGTGCGAAACATGGTCTCTCACTCAGAGGGAGGAACACAGATTGCAGGTGTTTGAGAATCGAGTGTTGAGGAGGATATTTGGGCCTAGGAGAGAAGACGATGGGGCATGGAGAAAACTGCATGATGATGAGCTTAAAAATCTGTACTCCTCCCCCAATATTGTCAGGGTGATTAAGTCGAGAAGAATGAGATGGGCGGGACATGTAGCGCGCATGGATGGGACAAGAGGTGTGCACCGGGTATTGGTTGGGAAGCCTGAGGGGAAGAGACCTCTGGGGAGACCTAGACATAGATGGGAGGATAATGTCAGGCGGGATCTATGGGAGATAGGAGTTGAAGGAGACTGGATTTTGTTGGCCCAGGACAGGGTCCGGTGGAGGGCTTTGGTTAGTTCGGTGATGAACCTTCGGGTTTCATAAGCCATCTGGTTGGTTGGGTCCACTATTTGGGAAGCCTGAGGGGAAGAGACCTCTGGGGAGACCTAGACGTAGATGGGAGGATAATGTCAGGCGAGATCTATGGGAGATAAGAGTTGAAGGAGACTGGATTTTGTTGGCCCAGGACAGGGTCCGGTGGAGGGCTTTGGTTAGTTCGGTGATGAACCTTCGGGTTTCATAAGCCATCTGGTTGGTTGGGTCCACTATTTGGGAAGCCTGAGGGGAAGAGACCTCTGGGGAGACCTAGACGTAGATGGGAGGATAATCTCAGGCGGGATCTATGGGAGATAGGAGTTGAAGGAGACTGGATTTTGTTGGCCCAGGACAGGGTCCGGTGGAGGGCTTTGGTTAGTTCGGTGATGAACCTTCGGGTTTCATAAGCCATCTGGTTGGTTGGGTCCACTATTTGGGAAGCCTGAGGGGAAGAGACCTCTGGGGAGACCTAGACGTAGATGGGAGGATAATCTCAGGCGGGATCTATGGGAGATAGGAGTTGAAGGAGACTGGATTTTGTTGGCCCAGGACAGGGTCCGGTGGAGGGCTTTGGTTAGTTCGGTGATGAACCTTCGGGTTTCATAAGCCATCTGGTTGGTTGGGTCCACTATTTGGGAAGCCTGAGGGGAAGAGACCTCTGGGGAGACCTAGACGTAGATGGGAGGATAATGTCAGGCGAGATCTATGGGAGATAAGAGTTGAAGGAGACTGGATTTTGTTGGCCCAGGACAGGGTCCGGTGGAGGGCTTTGGTTAGTTCGGTGATGAACCTTCGGGTTTCATAAGCCATCTGGTTGGTTGGGTCCACTATTTGGGAAGCCTGAGGGGAAGAGACCTCTGGGGAGACCTAGACGTAGATGGGAGGATAATCTCAGGCGGGATCTATGGGAGATAGGAGTTGAAGGAGACTGGATTTTGTTGGCCCAGGACAGGGTCCGGTGGAGGGCTTTGGTTAGTTCGGTGATGAACCTTCGGGTTTCATAAGCCATCTGGTTGGTTGGGTCCACTATTTGGGAAGCCTGAGGGGAAGAGACCTCTGGGGAGACCTAGACGTAGATGGGAGGATAATCTCAGGCGGGATCTATGGGAGATAGGAGTTGAAGGAGACTGGATTTTGTTGGCCCAGGACAGGGTCCGGTGGAGGGCTTTGGTTAGTTCGGTGATGAACCCTCGGGTTCCGTAAGCCATCTGGTTGGTTGGGTCCACTATTTGGGAAGCCTGAGGGGAAGAGACCGCTGGGGAGACCTAGACGTAGATGGGAGGATAATGTCAGGCGAGATCTATGGGAGAAAGGAGTTGAAGGAGACTGGATTTTGTTGGCCCAGGACAGGGTCCGGTGGAGGGCTTTGGTTAATTCGGTGATGAACCTTCGGGTTCGGTAAGCCATCTAGTTGGTTATATGAAATTTCACTAACCATTCGCCGAGTGGGCGTTACTAACAATTTTTCCGTAACTTCAGTTTGATACGTCCACCGTTTGTATTT
Source organism: Zootermopsis nevadensis (assembly GCF_977971745.1). Lineage (NCBI taxonomy): Eukaryota > Metazoa > Arthropoda > Insecta > Blattodea > Termopsidae > Zootermopsis > Zootermopsis nevadensis. The sequence goes on from NW_028259188.1 coordinate 649,900, forward strand.
GTTGCGCTGCATTAGGCAACACACACACTGAACTGCGTTTTGTGCCAGAAAATCGGCTTTTCATTTCTCTACTAGTATTCATTTCGTATTTTTGAAAAGTGTTGAAAACTGCTTAAGTCTAATCTTACAGACTAACAGTCTAACTCACAGCGCAAGTAATATATACACTGCTCTCAGATATTTGGCATTCTCATGGCTGTGCAAATGTCGATGATTGCCTTCGGTCCTGAAGATGGAGGCAGTATATTCCTCCGAAGCGCTGGTACCCACGAAATCTTACCATACAACAAACGTTTACCTTCCTTTCGGCCATCAGCTTCGCTAGGGCGTCGTACACGATTTCCTGAGACGGCCGCTGAATATCGGGGAAGGCGACGTGGAGCGCGGACCGGATGCGCTCGAGGACCGCGGCCTGCCCCGATGACGTCAGGTCCAGGATCACCCAACACAGGGCTTCAGGCAGCGGGGTGAACTGGCCCTGGGGCAGAGGTTGCACCAGACAGTCCTCCACGTCGCCTGCACACACACACACACACAGTGAGCGAGAATTCGGTGACATCCGGTGACTGCAGCATCCCAGCGCCTCGTTCCAACCCTCGGTTCCTTCACGTGTGCTGCATGCTCAGCCCATCCTATACTATTTATGTAAATGACTTGTCTTCTGGGAGGCAGAAATCAACCGAGGTGATTACTGCCTCCATAATCAACTCATCGTCCTGACGATGGAAGCAGCAAATACCTCTGAAACGTAGGTTAATTTCTGCCAGACTACATAGCCCAACCTTGTAGAAGACAGTCATAAAAAACTGATCATTTCACATCGACCTGAATGTTTCAGCTATAACTGACCTCAGAAGTGACTACGACATTCGTAAAGAACGCCCGAGAATGCCGAATTCTTTAGCTGTCGTAATGATCAATACGTCAGACAGAAGAGTAAAGAGTTTTGTTGATGTCGATATGGACATCTTTGGGGGTTTATTGATCTGCACGCCACTGCACTCAGTCGCCCACTGGTGCCCCTAGGACTAGACAGAACCGCAGATCAAGGGCTCGCGCGTATCTGTCGTTAAAGACGCGAATTCCGGGCGCCTGCGTCATAATCAGTCCGCAGCCCGCACGAATTCAGTGTCCAGGGACCAACCAAAGCCACTCGGCTGCTTACCGAGGACGGTTTGAATTCGGTTGTTCCCCAACGCCTCCGAGACATTTTCTGCGAGTCTGTAGGAACGAGAAAGGCAGAGTCCTTCTTCATAAGCTGACAGTCGCTCAGCTAGACTTCACTCGGCACAACAACCCAGAAGACAGTCATCTTCATATTAGCCGCCCTGAGAACCTGAAATCTCACCAGCAAGATCTCTTTCCTACACGCGTCTGGACCAAACACTTATTATTTCCACGAGTTTCGGTGACACACACTTCACACGCCAGAGGGACTACCCATTGTCCCCCGTTCTTAATTATGTCCAGGAAGGCAAATTGCTTCAAGTCTAAAAATCCCGAACGTCCGTACCGGGGACCAAACCGCGTTCCCCAAGGAACAAGGCAGTCGTGAGAAGATCACGCCCATTTTAAGGGAAACAGAGGTTCATCACCGCGTTCACAACAGCGCGCAAACTGGTCCCTGTCTTAAACCACACGAATCCAGTACAAACCCTCACGCCTTATTTACGATACATTTTAATATTATCCTCCGGTCTACGCCTACCTCTCCTCCTTGGCATTACGCTTGACTGACTTTGTCAAACGACCACTCGCTGAATCACTATAGATTTGGACGTCGTCGAATGAGAAAAGATAGGAAATTGACGGAAGTGGCCGTGGCCGATTTTGCGTTGCCATGACAGCATTGCTTCCTAAAAATGCTACGCACGATTTAGGACGGGTGACCACCGAGTGCGACTGTTTGCCGAGATTTTCGAAATTACGAATTGGGGTCGGGTTTTCCTAAGCAGCGTTGGTGAAATACGTCGTCTGTATGCGTTCAACAGACTGTGAATATCTTTAAAAAAAAAAAAAAAAAAAAAAGTGTTTTGCAAGGACGAAAGAAAGTTCTGGCTCGGTCCTAAGACAGTGAACGACTTACGACACCCGCTTTCATTCAGTCTCTCAACTTACGCAACGCAGTGGCTGGCCGTTTCTGCGTCCGTTTGCGACGACGCACGAAATTCCCCAGAACCTAACCAAATTTATTCAAAATTTCTTTTCCCACGTCTTCGAGTTTCTCCGACTAAAACTGTGCATGCTACACGCTCCATCCCATCATTCTTGAATATGACCGTCTTCTACGCCATTGCGCCGTGTACTTTCGTACGAGTTTGCTGCTTCCATCATCAGGGCGACGGGGCCATATATCACAGAGGACAACCACGTTCACACTCGCCGCATTCAGATTAAAAATCTTATCTTCTGTGTCCGATTAATCGCGCAGGAGAATTTATAAAACTTACGAAGTTACAGGTTAAATAAATAATGCTCAATCGAAAAATGGACTATGTAGTTAATACAGCGACACACAAAGCTTTTGTTGCTGGCAGCGACTGTACGACGGGCTGTCTACAGACAGGGGATGCTTGATGATGTGGGAGGATCAGGGGGAAAAATCAGTGGGACCGCCCCCTTTAGAGGGGGCGAAAGGGTCCCGATGAATCAGAAGTAAAGTCCATCTTACGATGACAGTCGCTCAGCTGGTCAATCAAATTCCCCGAATTTTATGGAAGCCGAGGGCTGTCCAACCGTGTTCGCGAGAGCGTGCCACCGGGCACCAATTTTGTCCACCCCGTCTCTTTAAGATTAATTTCAAGAGCCACGGTGGTCTAGCGGTTAGAACGCTGGCCTTGTAATCCTGGGGTCTCGGGTTCGATTCCCGGCGGTGCCCGAATTTATAACTTGTGTTGGGCAAGGCCGTGGTCTAGGCAACACGGAGTTTTCCTCCGTGGCATCCCAACAATTACTCCATTCACACACAGAAGAAGGCAATGGCAAACCACTTCTGGATCATCTGCCAAGAACGTATATGAACAGGTCCCAGTCCGAGAAAAGGATGGAAGGATCCTCTTCATATGGACCTGTCGTCAGACAGAACACTAAATAAATAAATAAATAAAATCATCCTCCATATACATGTGTGGGGCTGCCATTTAGTTTCATTACCTCGGAATTCCAATTAAAATTTCGCCAGCATTTGTCATTTCTCTCCCGTTACGTTCGCCTGTCGACGCTGAATTCATGACAATTTACGAAAAAAAGATTCTCACTCAAATTTCTCCAACTTACTCTGTCCGACGCCCGGAAATTTTTTTACCAAACCCCCCCTCAGTATAAACAGGGCATTTTCCTTTGTTTAGTAATTAAAAAACATGCGACGTTTCGGAGGCGTTTTCAGCCTCCATCAGCACAATCAAACCAGTTGTGTCCACTGGAAAAGTGTCATCTCAACTCCGGAACATTTTCGAATCTACCCAACTGATTCAGACTGCGTTACTCTACCGATGATAGAAACAGAACCAGCTTCCGAAACGTCGTGCGTTTTTAAATAAACAGACTCAAAAAAAAAAGTTACAGACAGAGCTTCGTCGGAAACGTCTACACAAACCCTCCAAGCGCTTTCCAATCAATTCCTGAGGCTGTCGCGAAGTTCAACGCCCACATAAAACATCACGAATGAAGAGAGAGAGAATTCGGACACTAGAAAGTGTTCTTATAAGTGTTCAGGTGATTCCAGACAAGCCTAGTCGCAACAGCTTCTGCGAAGACTTGTCACAACGCGACCACCACATGTTACACGTTGCGACTGCGATTTGCGTCTCGTGACACAACACCGCGTAAGAGGTGTTCCGACCCCACACAAACGCTTCTGAGGAATAATTACACGAACGCTTACAAGTGCAAAGAAGTTACCGAAGGTCCTTACAGAGACACTGCTCTCCGCCTGAAAATAATCGATACCAATACCATCTCGAGGGAAAAATGGAGTAATCGAGAAAAGTCGAACGTTGTTCCGTTAAAGTCGACAATGGGAGGAAACTTACTAAAACCTGTAGTCACATTCCTGCCTTTGTTCGTAACAAACACTGCACGAAGACCTAAATCCATTTCTCGGTGTAAATATTTACAGAAAACCAGACGTGTTTCGGGCATTCGAACATCTAATCAGCAGTCAGCAACAAACAAGAGCCAACTTCTAACTTCTGACGTCACCCAGAGACAGTTACAACGCGAATAATTCTGAATGGTTGCGGTACGCGGACAATACCAGACTCGTTTAACCATGTACAGTAAGTGGTTAACTACACGAACCACCTGCGTTAACAATCAGTAACTCAGCATTTGTGTGTTTCTTATAATTCTCACTGCAAACAGCGATTACTTCCTTAAACAGCGTTAACCAGTTGATCTTTGTAACGGTGAAGAGATGTGTTTACTTCGCGGTACGGACTGGATTCTTAAATGCTATTTAGACGAGCTTCGGCTTCGAAGGGTTAATTATTTATCAGAATAAAAATCTATTATTTCCTTAAACAGCGTTAACCAGTTGATCTTTATGAGGCGTTGTGTTTTCTTCGCGGTACGGACCGAATTCTTAAATGCTATTTAGACGAGCTTCGGCTTCGAAGGGTTAATTAATTATCAGAATAAACAGCTATTATTTCCTTAAACAGCGTTAACCAGTTGATCTTTGTAATGGTGAGGCGTCGTGTTTTCTTCGCGGTACGGACTGGATTCTTAAATGCTATTTAGACGAGCTTCGGCTTCGAACTCAGGAAAATTAGACATAGCGATAACGAAATTAAACAGAGCAATAGGCCTTCTGGAACCCTGGTTTCGGAGATGGAGAATTCAGATCAACATTGACAAGTGCACCACAACCGTGTTTTCAAAACGTTTACGCGACTATCGCTGCAATGTTCCCACCGTAAAATTTTTTAATAAAACCATAGCTTTTACCTCCGAAACCAAATATCTGGGTGTCACTCTAGATTCCAAATTGACGTACAAGGCCCACATATCATCCATTCTCCGTACAGCTAACTTCAGACTGAGGCAACTATTTCCTTTACTCAATAAATCCTCCAGAATGGATGTTAATTTATCGTTAATGATCTATAAATCACTCCTCCGGTCCATACTGACATATGCCTCCCCCGCCTGGGGCTACGCTGCTAACACTCATTTACAAAAACTTCAGACATTTCAGAACAAAGTCCTCAGAATAATAACCAAATTGCCAAGGGTTACTCCAATCAGTACCCTACACGAACAGACCGGAATGCCGTTGATCAAGAATTACATTAAAGGATTAGCGAATAGGCTATACTTGAAATCGGCCATCAGCTACAACAGTCAAATTCAAGAGCTAGGACAGTACGATCCCAGCATTGACAAATACCTCCGCCCCCGAGCCCTTCTTGCGAGGTGACCCAACCCGCGAAATCCTCCAATCCTTTTGCTCAATAAACGGTCAGAGGATTGCCTCTGTAGTACATTGTTCTGTAACATTAGCCCAACAGCACACCTTAAAATTCCTTCACCTCCTGCATAAACGCAGCTAAACCTCGGCTTTTCTTTTGTAGCCCCCACTACAGTGCACCACCAGCCCGTTATAGGTACCCCGGAGAGTCCAGTCCATAGGCGGTCACATCGACCACTCCCCTACGCTGGACCGACCGCGAACCAACAAACACAAGACGACCACGGCAAGAAAATGGAAAAATGATTTATGGAATATGGATTGAAACTTTTGTAATTGGATAAGCAACGAGCCAAGTTGGTCGTTTCTTATCCAAAACATATCTTTGTAAAAATGAAAAGAAAAAAAAAATGTATCAGTTTTTAATAAAGGAAGCGCACGGACAGAGGCTACCGTTAGGGCTCGCGATTTTAAATGCCGGACTGCTGGCTAGAAGTCAGCAGCACGCATCCGGAAGGTCCTGCGACCGGCCAACTCGACCAAGGTTTTCCGTGGTTTTCCTCGGTACTAGAGCAAATGCTGAGTTGGTACCCAAACTCCACGTTGCTCTGCATGCCTCCCATGCAGCCCTCTCAGAGTAATATCAAAATTCCGCTCTATAGTAGCCCCCCCCCCCAAAAATTAACGTAAATTATTCCTAACGCCACCCCCAAGGCCAATATCAAAATTCAAAATTAACGCAAAGACCCGAATCAACTCCCCCCTACCCTATTTCTTACCCCATCCTGTCTCCTAAATCCCTTGTCCACACTAAACTTATTCATACCAGAAGGACGAGCGGGCACTGCCTGGGAACCTTCGTAGCCCACAACCAACATTATACCCCTCCCCCATTTATTGCAGTAGTGCCTATCGCTACTCCCCCCACTTTCTCTCTTCTCTCTCTCTCTTTTTTCGGCTTCGAAGGGTTAATTAATTATCAGAATAAACAGCGATTATTTCCTTAAACAGCGTTAACCAGTTGATCTTTGTAATGGTGAGGCGTCGTGTTTTCTTCGCGGTACGGACTGGATTCTTAAATGCTATTTAGACGAGCTTCGGCTTCGAAGGGTTAATGAATTAGCAGAATAAACAGCGATTATTTCCTTCAACAGCGTTAACCAGTTGATCTTTGTAATGGTGAGGCATTGTGTTTTCTTCGCGGTACGGACTGGATTCTTAAATGCTATTTAGACGAGCTTCGGCTTCGAAGGGTTAATTAATTATCAGAATAAACAGCGATTATTTCCTTAAACAGCGTTAACCAGTTGATCTTTGTAATGGTGAAGAGTTGTGTTTACTTCGCGGTACGGACTGGATTCTTAAATGCTATTTAGACGAGCTTCGGCTTCGAAGGGTTAATGAATTAGCAGAATAAACAGCGATTATTTCCTTCAACAGCGTTAACCAGTTGATCTTTGTAATGGTGAGGCATTGTGTTTTCTTCGCGGTACGGACTGGATTCTTAAATGCTATTTAGACGAGCTTCGGCTTCGAAGGGTTAATTAATTATCAGAATAAACAGCGATTATTTCCTTAAACAGCGTTAACCAGTTGATCTTTGTAATGGTGAGGCGTCGTGTTTTCTTCGCGGTACGGACTGGATTCTTAAATGCTATTTAGACGAGCTTCGGCTTCGAAGGGTTAATGAATTAGCAGAATAAACAGCGATTATTTCCTTCAACAGCGTTAACCAGTTGATCTTTGTAATGGTGAGGCATTGTGTTTTCTTCGCGGTACGGACTGGATTCTTAAATGATATTTAGACGAGCTTCGGCTTCGAAGGGTTAATTAATTATCAGAATAAACAGCGATTATTTCCTTAAACAGCGTTAACCAGTTGATCTTTGTAATGGTGAGGCGTCGTGTTTTCTTCGCGGTACGGACTGGATTCTTAAATGCTATTTAGACGAGCTTCGGCTTCGAAGGGTTAATGAATTAGCAGAATAAACAGCGATTATTTCCTTCAACAGCGTTAACCAGTTGATCTTTGTAATGGTGAGGCATTGTGTTTTCTTCGCGGTACGGACTGGATTCTTAAATGCTATTTAGACGAGCTTCGGCTTCGAAGGGTTAATTAATTATCAGAATAAACAGCGATTATTTCCTTAAACAGCGTTAACCAGTTGATCTTTGTAATGGTGAAGAGTTGTGTTTACTTCGCGGTACGGACTGGATTCTTAAATAATATTTACATGCGTAACGTGGCGTAGAGGACACCAACGGAATACTGGAACACTCCAAAGAGGACGCCCTTAAATTTTTATTTAAAGCGGAACTGAAACAAAATTCGGCAAAATTTCGTATTAACGGAGCCGCTAGAGAAAAACAAAAACATTTATGAAGCCACTTTTCATTACACAGACTATACATGGACCCTAGGGACACTTGCAGATCAATAAACACTACATCATAGTCCTGTCACGTCCTTCACAGGGATGCCAACAGCACGACAAGAATGAGACGCAAACGAAGGGCTGGAAATATTGCCAGCACTTGTCCTTGCCTTCTGCAGTGAACTGCGCATGCGTGAGACAGCGAGCCGTAACTCAAGAACCGCACTAAGGACGGCCACTTCGTTTAGTTAAAACTGTGGACACGGAGAAGTATCAGGGTAATTACGAGCTACAAAGACGCAGTAAGAAACGAACGAATTGTAGAAACACTCAAAACAAGGCACGTATTAAAAAATCACTGCGACGGAAATGTTCGCCGCTCGGAAGGAAGACATGCTCTCAACTGGGGCACTGAGCTGTTCCCACGCCCAAGTCTGGGTTCCATTACAGTGACCACGGCACATGGACCCATCATGCTCCACGACAACACGGCCGGTTTTCAGCAGAGGCCGTCCGCCGAGGAATTAAAAGATTTTTATTCCGACAATTAATTAACCCTTCGAAGCCGAAGCTCGTCTAAATAGCATTTAAGAATCCAGTCCGTACCGCGAAGAAAACACAACGCCTCACCGTTACGAAGATCAACTGGTTAACGCTGTTTAAGGAAATAATAGATTTTTATTCTGATAATTAATTAACCCTTCGAAGCCGAAGCTCGTCTAAATAGCATTTAAGAATCCAGTCCGTACCGCGAAGAAAACACAACGCCTCACCATTACAAAGATCAATTGGTTAACGCTGTTTAAGGAAATAATCGCTGTTTATTCTGATAATTAATTAACCCTTCGAAGCCGAAGCTCGTCTAAATAGCATTTAAGAATCCAGTCCGTACCGCGAAGAAAACACCACGCCTTACCATTACAAAGATCAACTGGTTAACGCTGTTTCAGGAAATAATAGATTTTTATTCTGATAATTAATTAACCCTTCGAAGCCGAAGTTGGTCGGGCAACAAAGACGAACGTGATTTTCTAAGTCGCCATCCGAACATCCGGAGACAAGGACTGATGACAGGGTCAGACCCCAAGTCTCCGAAACGTCGCCCTTCAATTAAATCAGGACCTAGGACATGCCCATAAAATCTGTTAATTTAATAATACGCCATCGTAACAAACCTTGAGATTTAAGTCACATCCGAATTGTTTGCTGATGACGTTTGGCATGATAAGATCACATCACATGTGGAAGGAAGCGGCCGTGATCGACGTAAACCACGAGAAACCGCAGTCACGACGTGCGGGCCCTTCAGCAACTGTCAGCTTCTCCGGTCGGCGAGGGAACTTGATGTTCGTCTTGAAGACAAATGTCACAGAGTCTTCTGGTGAGTTGCGCCCAACGACGTTTCGGAGTTTCTTACTTCCTCCATCATCAGGGCGGTCGCGTAACACCCCAGAAGACCTGAGGACCTGAAAAGTCACTCGATGTTCGGATAACTACCAATGAGGCTGTAACAAGGTCCCACGAGCCGTGGCCTGTCTGAAGGATGGTGACATTGGTGAAGTACACACGATTAATGGTACTGTGTCACTGACGTCATCTTTAATATTTTACGTGTCTCAAGATGTCGTCCCGGCAGCCATTATTACGATCAGTTGTGGTGGTCAGTCGCCAATCGCGCCATGTTTCAGAGGTCCTTGGTTAACCCGCGCGGCCAACTTGAAGTAGTTTTTTTCTCCATATTTGGGAATGTAGAACGAGGGCGACTCTGGTAAGTGGAGACACCGCGTGAGTGTTCACTCTGCCCGTCCATGGCAGCTGATTAACAGCGCACTGTTACAGTCCTCTTGCACTCATCGTGCATGAACCAGCGACTAAGATTGCCCTCTCGACGTGATTATAAAAAATGTAGTCGTTTCGGACAAATTGTGTTAACAGATCACTCAATTCGCAATGCATGTGATTTATCTTTCACTGAGCGACTATCAGCGGCTTTAGTCCGTCATCATCTTATCTCCACACAAGGTCAGCCGGGCTGAGCCAACCAAACGACCAATCGCCCTTCAAAGCGAATAAAAGGTTCAACTTTCCTTCCTGTCTTTCAAGATACTTAACGACGCACGTAATAAACTAACTTTGACACAAGCACAAACAAGTTTTGGACTGCCACGATACTCTGTTGCAACAGACTCATTAGCAATCTTTAATAAAAGAAATTAACCCTTCGAAGCCGAAGAGAGAGAGAGAAAGAGGAAATTGGTGGGGGAGAAGTGAGAGACACTTCGATATCTGGGGGGGGGGGGGAGAAAGAGCATCTTATAGCTAGAAGGTCCCCAGGCAATGCCCGCTCGTCCTTCTGTTAAGGATAAAGTAAGAGTGAAGGCGTTAGTGTGATGATTGGCATAAAAGACGGAATTTTTGAAATTTTGTATTAGCGAAAGCTGAGGCTATTAATTTGGAAGTTTAGGACATAATTTAGAAGTTCCTACTGAGGGGAGGGGGGTAAATTTTGACGGCGTTAAGGGGTGGTAAATTTTGATTAATTTAAATCGGGAGGGCTGCATGAGAAGCTTGCAGTGGCAACTTGGAACTTGGGAACCATCTCAGCATTTGCTTGAAGACAGAGGAAAACCTGTGTCGAGATGGCCTTGAAGCCGAAACTCGTCTAAATAGCATTTAAGAATTCGGTCCGTACCGCGAAGAAAACACAACGCCCCACAACTGGTTAACTCCGTTTAAGGAAATAATCGCTGTAGACCCACAAACAGAAACTGTAGATTTACGAGTATATGGTACATATAGTTACCACACTGGGTCTTCAAAGTGTTGACAGGGCTACAAACCGACGGTCAAGGTGCACGGGGTGGAGAACAGGGGTCCTCGCCCCAGCGGTTATAGGATTATTTCAGTCTCGTGTTCAGACCGGCGTATCCAATGGACACCGGGGAGGGGGGGGGGCCTCTTTCTCCAGGGTAAAGAGGCCGGGGCGTGAAGCTGGCCAAGTGTCGAGTTTAAGAATGCGTGGACCTGTATCCCCCGCCACATAAATATTCATGACGTAATTCCTAATAAGGAACAAGGGCAAACGTACGTTTACTTGTACATTATAATCATTAGTCGATGACCGTGGTTAAGACACGAGGTTAAATAAATACATAAATCGTGTCCTCGCAATTTTGGCACAAGGCTCGTGGAGTCCGAATTCGTGGTCACGAGGGGTTCGACTGAAGTCCGATCAATCAGACGTAAGAATTAAGAGCATAACGCTCCCTAAATTTTCAGTACTCTTAAGTAACGTTTCGACTTGTATGGATTCTTTATCACAACCGCAGAATCGTCAAGGATTACCGAGTCCTCGCCTGAAATGTTTTAAATTCTAATTACGAAAATTAATTCAGAGGTTTCCAGAAAAAAAAATACATACATTACATAGACGGTTTACTTGTTTAACTTACGAAGTCTATCACTAACAAAAGTGATCTCTTTTAGGGCGGGTAATATTGGCCTCGCTGCACGAACCACGTTCGTCGGCTACGAACGTTCCCATGAGGTTTTGTAGGCCAGCGCCAAGACAACGCGTCATATTTCACACGACCTCTGGACTGACCACTGCCAAGGTCATCGCCACGCGTGACCTTGCTACTACCTCGTCCTCTTTCCGCAGGGCCACGAACAACTGTTCCTCCGTCCCGCTGAGGTCAACGCGACATTCTGCTTAAAATCGTACCAACCTCTCTTCGATTTCACCGGCAATGGCACGCATTCTTACGTCGGTCAAAAACGAAACACGATCGCTACAACATAAGCAAATAAGGGTATCGGGGCGCCTACGGTGGAGTCGGGGCGGTTTCGTGCTGTCTCGTATCGCCGTGAAGATGTTTCAACGTTCAATTTAAAATAAAAAAAGAATTCATAAATGTTGTACTTTCATTACGATTTGCAAATATAATCTCTGTTCAGCACAAAAGAAGGTTCAATACCGTCACCTTTAACGGGACACAAGCTATTTCTAGAATTTTTAATAATTTCAACCTCGACATAACTTCAAGAATCGATACACTGCCTTTTACTTAACTGTAAATAAAATACGAGGTGCGATCGGAAAGTTTCAAGACTGTGACAACAGAGGGCGAACCGGATGTAGTACGAGCTTCTGCCGCTAGGGGGTGCGGCCTACATTCAAAGTGAATCAGTGTGCCAGCCGGCATCATCGAATTAGCATTTGTTTCTTAGTTACGGGCGTTTTGGTAGTGCATTACACCGACCCTCCTGCGATTTCGGAATGGCGTGTGCATCAAATTTTGCCAAAGACTCGCCAAAACGGCTACGGAAACTTATGAAATGCTAAAGCAAGCATTTGGGGAGTCCGCAAACTTTTGTGTGGCATTCACGTTTTAAAAATGGCCGAACCTCTGTCGATGATGACGAGCGTTCTGGACGACCATCTTCGAGCACAACGCCCGAAAATGTTACGAAGATCGACGTCGTACCATCAACGACTTGTGCGACATTGTTGGGATAGGCTATGGGACCTGTCAGCTGATTCTAAAGGAAGAACTCCACATGCGACGCATCCTGTCTGAGGACCAGAAGCAGAATCGACTTCTCGTTTGTCAGGAGCTCAAAGATCTTGCAAGAACCGACCCCAACTTCCTTTCTAAGCTCCGTGTGACTTCTTCCTCTTCCCAAAGATGAAAATTCAGCTAAAGGGAAGGAGATTTGAGACGATAGAAGAGATTCAGGCAGAATCGCAGATGGTGCTTGACAGGCTGACAAAGAAAGATTTCCAGGGATGCTTCCAGGCTCGTTGTGTTCACTCCCAGGGGAACTACTTCGAGGGTGATGGATGAATTTAATACCTGAGATAAGTGTACGGGTTTTTATACGCGCAGTCTTGAAACTTTCCGATCGCACCTCGTACAACGTCTTTAAACAACCAACTACTTAACCACGGAATGGCGGCTTCCTTTCGTGATTCTTTTAACCGGAGTCCGTCGTTAAACACTGTTTTCGGGTAAATAACAACGAACATATAATTACTGCCGGAAGATTATCGCAGGAACAATTGAACTGAAATTGTAACAGAGACATTACGCCTGAGGGTTCCTCGTGCGGCAACTCCTCACACAGATCTGCGTTGTGTGTGGCCGACAATTACGGACGCAAGGCGTTTTATCCGTGTCGGTGATTCCCAAAGCCTAGGGTCACGTGGCTGGAACTGAGGCGGCAATGAACACGGAACATTTACGCAGACAGGGCACCCGCACGTCTAGTGACTAACCCTCTACGCTCTTCAAGAGTGGCGGCTGAGTCCACTTTATATTTCCACATCAAATTTCATGTCCCTTAGCTTCTCTGGTATAAATTTCGTAAGATGATGGATGTTCGTCAAAGTTTCACCCAGATACAAAAATTCTCGTCAACACGTTTGCCTTCTGCGTGTCAGTCAGACACAAGGACGTACGTATCAGACGGAATTCATCTTTTTTCATTTTAAGGACGACGTAATCTTCTACGCTCAGCTGTTTTAATCCTGAGACACATTTCAATGGCCTTGAAGCGACACTTGTCACTCGGGTTTACTTTAATCCCCTTTGAAGAAGGTTTTTGTCTGGGGCCCGAAGCATCTTTTCGACGATGGAGTAGGGCGGAAATGTGTCGGATCTGAGGACAGATCAGAAAATGGAGTAAGTAACCCCCCCCCCCCCCACCCAATTCGAAAAAACTGTACTGAAATAACTAAATTACTTCCGTCTTTCAAATCCTCCATTACACTTCAATGTCTCCGGTGATATTGTCGACTAAAGTCGGGGCATCACAGGAACAGTCACACCCCGAGGAAGGATCGCTTTATTCATAAAAAGGGTGTCGAGGCGAATTGTCGCCTAGCAACGGACTGGAGAGGCGACTTGTTTATATAGTTAACCATTTGCGGTACAGAACATCTTTCCAGTGACCGAAAGTCGTGAAATACAATTCCACAGGATCGCGTTGCATTACAAGACGGAAACCTGCCCTCACGTAAACTACATCACCACGAGGCAAGAAATCTGATATCGCGATATCACTTCACCATTTTGTGTGTCGTCAGTACATTGCCGGGCTCAAGTTCCATGCAAGACTATATAGTGCATGCAACAACTGCGTTGTTCATTTCAAAGTAGTGGAATGTTTAACAACGCGCTGGGTATCCTGTTCCTTTCTATGCTCAATGCATTTTCATGTCAAGAATGACGGGAAAATGTAGAGTTGTACGAGGTGCGATCGGAAAGTTTACAGACTGCGCCTATAAAAACCCGTACACTTATCTCAGGTATTAAATTCATCCATCACCCTCGAAGTAGTTCCCCTGGGAGTGAACACAACGATCCCAGCGCCGCTGCCAAGCCTGGAAGCATCCCTGGAAATCTTTCTTTGTCAGCCTGTCAAGCACCATCTGCGATTCTGCCTGAATCTCTTCTATCGTCTCAAATCTCCTTCCCTTTAGCTGAATTTTCATCTTTGGGAAGAGGAAGAAGTCACACGGAGCTTAGAAAGGAAGTTGGGGTCGGTTCTTGCAAGATCTTTGAGCTCCTGACAAACGAGAAGTCAAGTCGATTCTGCTTCTGGTCCTCAGACAGGAGCCTTGGCGTCGCATGTGGAGTTCTTCCTTTAGAATAAATCAGCTGGCAGGTCCCATAGCCTATCCCAACAATGTCGCACAAGTCGTTGATGGTACGACGTCGATCTTCGTAACATTTTCGGGCGTTGTGCTCGAAGATGGTCGTCCAGAACGCTCGTCATCATCGACAGAGGTTCGGCCATTTTTAAAACGTGAATGCCACACAAAAGTTTGCGGACTCCCCAAATGCTTGCTTTAGCATTTCATAGGTTTCCGTAGCCGTTTTGGCGAGTCTTTGGCAAAATTTGATGCACACGCCATTCCGAAATCGCAGGAGGGTCGGTGTAATGCACTACCAAAACGCCCGTAACTAAGAAACAAATGCTAATTCGATGATGCCGGCTGGCACACTGATTCACTATGAATGTAGGCCGCACCCCCTAGCGGCAGAAGCTCGTACTACATCCGGTTCGCCCTCTATTGACACAGTCTTGAAACTTTCCGATCGCACCTCGTAAATATGATCTAGTAAGGACCAAAATCTTCAATAACATTTCCATGGAACAGACGAACAGCCAAAAAGCTATTTTAAAAATCGACCACTTCTCTTACCTATTATTATGACGTGGTCGCACGTGATTAAGACCTAATCGCCAGGACTCTGCGCGTGGTTCACGAACTGACGAGGATTTGTGTCAGCAAACCCAAGGCGAGATGAACATTTATTCCTACTGCAGAATAAAACCGTCTTTTACATGCGGGTAATTTACATTAATCTTCCAAGTTTTTTCCTACCCCGTATTAAAAAAAAAAATTAAAACAGCTGAGCTGAGCACAGAAGCGAGAATCACAAAATAAAAAATGTATTCAGCTCAACTGAACTTAACAGTATTTCTTTTAGGCCCTAATCAATTGAAACGTTGGAGAAGGTCTGTCCTGACACAAGAGAGTCGAAGGATTACCGCTGAGATAACCTCAAAAACGTCAGAGTGTGTCACGGCCTGCGTAACGATCAGGCGACACAGATTCAGCCGCGGAAAAAATCTCTGACTGGCTTTACGTTCTCTGGAGCAGACTTTCCCTCAGTCTTCATTGTATCTGAAGACTGTTCGCATTTCTTACAAGAAATATATGATGACTCACGGCAAGCAACACATGTTAACCCACTGGTAACTATATGTACCACTCGCTTTAATAATCTATAACTCTGCATTTTGCCAGCAGATTATAATCATGGGTTTCGTTGATTCTTACAGTAAACAGCGATTATTCTTTAAACAGCGTTAACCAGTTGATATTTGTAATGGTGAGGCGTTGTGTTTTCTTCGCGGTACGGACTGGATTCTTAAATGCTATTTAGACGAGCTTCGGCTTCGAAGGGTTAATTAATTATCAGAATAAACAGCGATTATATCCTTAAACAGCGTTAACCAATTGATCTTTGTAATGGTGAGGCGTTGTGTTTTCTTCGCGGTACGGACTGGATTCTTAAATGCTATTTAGACGAGCTTCGGCTTCGAAGGGTTAATTAATTATCAGAATAAACAGCGATTATATCCTTAAACAGCGTTAACCAGTTGATCTTTGTAACGGTGAGGCGTTGTGTTTTCTTCGCGGTACGGACTGGATTCTTAAATGCTATTTAGACGAGCTTCGGCTTTAAAGGGTTAATTAAACTAAGATGGATCAGTAGCTCATATATTACGCTGAAATTCGTATACGCGTTCTATGACCAAGCTCTGTCCGCGCAGATTTATTTAATATCCTGCGCCTGGATCACAGAATTACACCGTCAAAATAAGATCTGACAACCTGTCTGTCTGTCTGTCTGGTGGCGTGACACAGCTCGCACGCCGACAGTCATTTCCTTGCCGGGGTTCGATCCGCGTTTCTCCCGGATACTGGGCGCCGCTCCCACACAAAGAGTGCAACATAAACTCTGTTGAACACCGAGGACAATGCAAGGTCACGTGCAGCCCACGTGTGCCAGTAGGAAGAGTGGATCCACTTGGATTTCTGAGTGGGGAAGGTGACTACAGAGTCACTGGCGAGTGTCAACACGTGCGAATGTCTACGTGGCGTATTAATAACTTCGCTCATACTGTGGCATGAAAATGAGAGGGTTCATCGCCGATAAAACCAGGCAGTTACAATCTGGGCCAGCGAAATGCAAATCGCGTTCCACTAAGACGCATTTTAGCCTCGTCCTCACATCTCATATTAGATCTCTCCGCTCGGCAGTCTCCAAAGACTTCGCCTCGAAATGTTTTACGTGTTTCTCGGTGCTTCTATGCGTGCTGCATATCCAGACAATCATGAACTGTTCGAATAAATTAACCACCCTTAAAGTACTGCAACTTCAGTGTTACTTATATTCATGCATTCTTGGGGAATTTACAACTTCTCGGAACAAGCTCGGTCACCACTAAAAATAAAATTGAAAAACGACGAAGGGCCAAGACTGGAACGGCAGGTCCAGGTCCAGGTGTGGACACAGCAGGTAGTTTCAAAATAGAATGTCTTCAAGGCCGGAAGTCATGAACAAATGATCATTTAAACATCAAACGAAGTTCGGCGCATACGTCAGACGAGGATTGGGACAGCTGAGACAGCAAAGTGGCTACTCAGGAGACCGGGCGTCGATTCCCGGCACGGACAGTTATCTTCTTCTCTCATAGCCAGTGTTCATACCGGTTCTGTGGTCCACTCAGCCTCCCGCCTAACGGGTACAGCGAAACACTGAGTCCGTACCGCGAAGAAAACACAGCCCAAAACCATGACAAAGATCAAGTGTCGGAATTTCCCCACAAACACAAGGGACCGCGGGCCCCACTAGGGGTCTGATCCTGCACATATTTAAAAGTCCTGTTTGGGTAAAACTATCCTCATTTTAGTCAGCCGTTCATCGGAGGACGCTCCAGAAGACCCAGTCCGTAGGCAGCATCCTCTGCCATGGACCAGACCACGAAGCCAACAGCTGAAGAAGACCACGGAAACACGGATGACCTGCATTCATCATATTATGTTGTATTATTGCACCAGATGTACCTGACTTTATCAATAAAGCCCATGGCACAAGTTAGGGAAACCTAGGGGTCGTACTAATCTCTCTTTTGTCTGCCGGACCGCTGGCTAGTAGTCAGCGCGCACCCGGAAGGTCCTGCGACCGGCCATCTCGACACAGGTTTTCCTTGGTTTTCCTCTGTCTTCAAGCAAATGCTGAGATGGTTCCCAAGTTCCAAGTTGCCACTGCAAGCTTCTCATGCAGCCCTCCCGACTTAAATTAATCAAAATTTACCACCCCTTAACGCCGTCAAAATTTACCCCCCTCCCCTCAGTAGGAACTTCTAAATTATGTTCCAAACTTCCAAATTAATAGCCTCAGCTTTCGCTAATACAAAATTCAAAATTCCGCCTTTTATGCCAATCATCACACTAACGCCTTCACTCTTACTTTATCCTTAACAGAAGGACGAGCGGGCATTGCCTGGGGACCTTCTAGCTATAAGATGCTCTTTCTCCCCCCCAGATATCGAAGCGTCTCTCACTTCTCCCCCTACCAATTTCATCTTTTGCAAATTCCCCTCTCCCTCTCAACTAATTGGAAATAATCGCGGTGTATTTTGACAACCATATGAAACCTCCGAAAAGAACATACTTAGTTGACCGTCAAAGCAAGTGGTAGATATAGTTACCACGAGTGTCCATAGGGTCGATAACGCAGGAGAAACGTGCCACAAACGTTACTGACAGCCCAATCGATGAAACTGGATGTGGCAGGACCTCGAACCTCGAACCTCTCGGCGCCATTTTTGCACTAATTATCGCGCCACTGGCTCCAGTCCGAACAGGAACGTGGTCGTTATCGTAAACAAACAGATCGTCGAACAATGGCGGCGGAACGCGAGGCTGTACGTCACCGCGGAGTTCATGGACCCCGCGTGGTCACGGACTTTGCCACGATGACACAGCGCACCAAGTCCTCAACGGCGCCCTGAAGATCATCTCTGACCTGGGGGCGGGGGGGGGGGGGGACCCAGAAATCTCATGATGCCGGGTTATTTTACGTCGATGTATCGTCTGCTGAGACTTTGCGACGTCTATCAGCCGCGGACCACGGACTAACATAACCTCACGCACTAGAATTTGTGGGAACGCGGAGGAAAATACTGCCTCCATCTTCGGGGGGGCTGAAGAATTTAAGACACGTTCCTCAACACGGGGTTAGACCACCCGCGGCCGACAAAAGACGCCAAATTCGTCCCACGCTGCGTCTGACAGTGACGTGTAATTTTATAATGGACGGTCGGTGGATATGGCTGGTTATTACCGCACCCAGAACGAAGAAGCGACGGAATCCCCCGCTCAAGGTCACGCCCACGCGGAGAATGATCTATTCTTCTGATTTCACTGTGAATGTAGGACTGGAATTACGTAATTCCAGTTCTGGAGACGCTGCCAATTCTCTGGCGTGTAATTCTGAGGGCGGCCCGAACCTTCTGCCCTCTTGTGGCCCTCCTACGAAGTTGTATCGACACGTCCTTTCGCGGTTTATACCCATTTCTGAGCGACTTGGGATCTCCGATCGCTTACGAAATGCTGGCGTACAAATATTCTGCCTTTACGTAGTTTGGTATTAGTTTGTCGACGTTTCTGAGGTGCCAGCTGCCTCCATCATCAAAGCTTGACGGAAAGACGCCGCTTCAACCCAGAAGACAGCCATCTTCTGTCCTTAAAAATGTCACACTCATCGCCCTGATGAGGGAGGCAGCAAGGACCTCTGAAACGTCGGTAAACTTCTTCCAAACCACACGGCGGTTGAACCCAGAAGACATCTTCTGTCCTTAAAATGTCACACTCATCGCCCTGATGAGGGAGGCAGCAAGGACCTCCGAAACGTCGGTAAACTTCTACCAAACCACACGGCGGTTGAACCCAGAAGACATCTTCTGTCCTTAAAATGTCACACTCATCGCCCTGATGAGGGAGGCAGCAAGGACCTCCGAAACGTCGGTAAACTTCTACCAAACCACACGGCGGTTGAACCCAGAAGACATCTTCTGTCCTTAAAAATGTCACACTCATCGCCCTGATGATGGATGCAGCAAGGACCTCTGAAACGTCGGTGAACTTCTACCAGACTACACGGCGCTGCTACCCAGAAGACAAGAGACTCAGTGCCCTCCGTCCTGCCCAAAACGCCCACCAGGTAACGTGACTCTACATTAGGCGACGTGTGGTTGCCCGACGCAGGAGCCCAAAACCAGTTCAGAGAAATTCAGTCCACTTAACAGATTCGTGTCACACCACAAAACCACAAACTGCAGCTGATGAGGTGCGGCACGGTCGTCGCGTTCTCGTTCCAAATCTTCATTTGCCGCGAGACACCGGCCCTTGCTAAATGCAGGACATGCGAGATGTTTTAACGCACGGGCTACTTGTCGGTCCTGGGTTCAAAGCCAAAACGGATCAAGCAGATTTCGTATCAGCGTCAATCTGGGCGGCGACCGATGACATGATTTTGTGAAGACGGACATGAACCATGAAGGCGCCGTTATTTCCCGCGTGGTCACAAAAAACAGCGATTTCAATTCAAATCCAAAGGATTCTGCGGCCCGTTGAAGCCCACATTAAACAAGAATCAACATCAGACCAAACAAGTCACGTCGTCTCTATAAATGATTTGCCACACCGAAGGTTAGCGCCTCTTTCGTATTGAGTGGGTCCCGGTTTCAAATCTCGGCCAGCAGACAGGCTGTCAGGAGACGTTCGTTGTCGTCTTGTCCTGAAAACAAATCCCGGAATAGGCCACGACCATTTCCAACCAGCAGCACTAAAGTCATTCTGACGCGTTACGTACAGATAAAATACGAGGTGCGATCAGAAAGTTTCAAGACTGCGCCTATAAAAACCCGTACACTTATCTCAGGTATTAAATTCATCCATCACCCTCGACGTAGTTCCCCTGGGAGTAAACACAACGATCCCAGCGCCGCTGCCAAGCCTGGAAGCATCCCTGGAAATCTTTCTTTGTCAGCCTGTCAAGCACCATCTGCGATTCTGCCTGAATCTCTTCTATCGTCTCAAATCTCCTTCCCTTTAGCTGAATTTTCATCTTTGGGAAGAGGAAGAAGTCACACGGAGCTTAGAAAGGAAGTTGGGGTCGGTTCTTGCAAGATCTTTGAGCTCCTGACAAACGAGAAGTCGATTCTGCTTCTGGTCCTCAGACAGGATGCGTCGCATGTGGAGTTCTTCCTTTAGAATAAATCAGCTGACAGGTCCCATAGCCTATCCCAACAATGTCGCACAAGTCGTTGATGGTACGACGTCGATCTTCGTAACATTTTCGGGCGTTGTGCTCGAAGATGGTCGTCCAGAACGCTCGTCATCATCGACAGAGGTTCGGCCATTTTTAAAACGTGAATGCCACACAAAAGTTTGCGGACTCCCCAAATGCTTGCTTTAGCATTTCATAGGTTTCCGTAGCCGTTTTGGCGAGTCTTTGGCAAAATTTGATGCACACGCCATTCCGAAATCGCAGGAGGGTCGGTGTAATGCACTACCAAAACGCCCGTAACTAAGAAACAAATGCTAATTCGATGATGCCGGCTGGCACACTGATTCACTATGAATGTAGGCCGCACCCCCTAGCGGCAGAAGCTCGTACTACATCCGGTTCGCCCTCTATTGACACAGTCTTGAAACTTTCCGATCGCACCTCGTAGAACGGAACTGAGGTTTAAACGAACGTATAATTTAAGTTAATTTCTCAGTTGCATGGCAAGAAATCAAAAACGGCACAAGGTCAAGGAATTCACACGAATCGATCACACATCAGGCAGGTTAGAATCCGACAGACCCTTCACTTCTGAACCGGTTTACCGAACGGAAAGCAGTCTCAGTGTGTTACAGATGAACCACAGAGCTTTTCATAAACCCGCTAGCTCATACCAGGGCCACGGTGGATCTTGGTGTTGACACGACAAGAAAAGGAAACTAGATTAATATCCTGGATTACACGGCGTCTCTAGTTCGTCAAAAACCCTAATCGATTCTATGCAAACATAAAAAGCTTAAAACACATGTGACACTATTTAACGGACTGATTGCTGTTCCCACTTCAAAAGTTCGCACGTCATCCCTTTAAAGCCTAGTGGTAATTAAATGTACCAGCTACTTAACAACCACTAACTCTGCATTTTGAATTTATGGGTTTCGTGTAAACAGCGTTAACCAGTTGATCTTTGTAATGGTGAAGTGTAGTGTTTTCTTAGCGGTACGGACTGGATTCTTAAATGCTATTTAGACGAGCTTCGGCTTCGAAGGGTTAATTAATTATCAGAATAAACAGCGATTAATTCCTTAAACAGCGTTAACCAGTTGATCTTTGTAATGGTGAGGCGTTGTGTTTTCTTCGCGGTACGGACTGGATTCTTAAATGCTATTTAGACGAGATTCGGCTTCGAAGGGTTAATTAATTATCAGAATAAACAGCGATTATTTCCTTAAACAGCGTTAACCAGTTGATCTTTGTAACGGTGAGGCGTTGTGTTTTCTTCGCGGTACGGACTGGATTCTTAAATGCTATTTAGACGAGATTCGGCTTCGAAGGGTTAATTAATTATCAGAATAAAAATCTATTATTTCCTTAAACAGCGTTAACCAATTGATCTTCGTAACGGTGGGGCGTTGTGTTTTCTTCGCGGTACGGACTGAGTTCTTAAATGCTATTTAGACGAGCTTCGGCTTCGAAGGGTTAATTAATTATCAGAATAAAAATCTATTATTTCCTTAAACAGCGTTAACCAGCTGATCCTTGTAACGGTGAGGCGTTGTGTTTTCTTCGCGGTACGGACTGGATTCTTAAATGCTATTTAGGGTTAAAATCGATAGATCTAAATGTTATTTCCTGGGTAACGTACTGTCGAATGAGTTTCCTATCATGCCCGTTTAAATCCGTGACTGGCGCTGGGCTGGTTGCCTAAAACCAACTTCAGCCGCGGCGAAAACCAAGTGCGTCCATCTGCTACTTTGCCACCGAAACCTCAATACTCGTAAGAGCCGAGACGACTTTCAACGCAAGAGGAAACCCGGCAGATGTTCCTGCCTTTGTCTGCGGCCGCGATGTTGCAAGCGTTGGCCTCGCGGCTTCATACAAACGCGTTTTGATCAATGAGACGTGCTCTTGGTTTCAGCTTCCTGAGCGAACGCGAAGCTTATCACTGGACCTTCCGATGTCAGGCAGAAAGAATTCGGGGTCCATAAACGGCGCGGTATTAATTCAACATTCAAAATTCCGTCGGTCCGCAAAATTCATGAGACGTGAAGACACGTAAAGATACGAAAGTGGTCCGCAGGGACAAGCAGGTAGCCCCTCGGCGCGGCCAATCGAGTTATCGTGTTTCGACATGGACGGGTGTAACCTGCAGAGCGACACCCACAGGAGTCTACTACAGGGCGTACCACAAATAACTGCATATTTGTTAGGACACGAGCCACGTCTTTAAATTTTGGAAGTTAGAGACATTGGAAAACACTAAAGAAAATTGTAACTTCTTTCGTTAATTTTAAATTAAGGTGGTCCAAACGCCGGAAAATATTACGTGGCGGAGGTCCTCGTCAGAAACACCGGGTCACTTGCGTCCGTACGAGAGCGGCAAGCTGTGTCGAGCGCTCCCACGTCTAAGGACGTTGGGCAATGCTCCTACGCCCCGTGAAACAGGTTGCAGTGACCCCTCCCCACTCAAATATGTCATACGACAACGTAAATTACCAGTCCAGTTCTTTCTCCATAAGAAAACATAAAGCAAACGAATGAAAATCAATTTCAAACCAGAATACTAGAAACGCGTTCTGACACTGCAGGCGATATGAAAAGTTTAACGGCCTGATCTGGATTACACTTTTAGCCTTGAAGATGGAGGCAGGATGTTTCTCCGAAACACGACGCCACAAAACAGCAGGCCAACGTGGAACATTTTCTCCACCGTGAGAACCTCAGATTTGACTGCAATGATTTTACGGAAACAGACCTACTTCAAAACCAAGAAGTAGATGGGAAGCTTCGTGTTTGGTGTAAGCAGCGGACAGGGACGATTTCACGACGGCAGCAAACAGACCGGATCTGTCACCAAATGCCTGAACACTGGAAAAGTGCCTTGATGTGACGTCGCCCTGGTGAGGCAGCAGGGCGGAGAGCCTGTTCCTGCTTCAGACGAGGAAAGTTTGAGGCCGTCGTCAGTGTAACAGCGGGCCAACCCAAGGATGGGCGTCTCGGCCATTGACGTCCTGAGAAATTTCAGAAGCCTCCCACCCCAAAAAAGAGAAAGTGGGGGATAGCGACATTTACTACTGTTTCTTGCGGTGGGGGGGGGGGTGGGGTTAAATTTTGATTTGCGGCCACGAAGGTACCCAGTCAGTGCCCGCTCGTCCTTCTGGTAGAAAAGGGTAAGGCATTTGGAAATGGAAAAGGTGGGATAGAAAGTGGAGTCAGGGTCTCTGAGTTCGCGCACAATTTTGAATTCTGACATTAACCCTGGAAGGGCAGTGTTTGGTCAAAGTTTTACGTTGATATGTTGGGTACTTTAGGACGGAATTTTGATATTAGCACTGGGAGGGCTGCGTGAGAGGCATGCAAAGCCCAAAGCCCAAAGCTCGTCTAAATAGCATTTAAGAATCCAGTCCGTACCGCGAAGAAAACACAACGCCTCACCATTACAAAGATCAACTGGTTAACGCTGTTTAAGGAAATAATAGATTTTTATTCTGATAATTAATTAACCCTTCGTAGCCGAAGCTCGTCTAAATAGCATTTAAGAATCCAGTCCGTACCGCGAAGAAAACACAACGCCTCACCGTTACAAAGATCAACTGGTTAACGCTGTTTAAGGAAATAATAGATTTTTATTCTGATAATTAATTAACCCTTCGAAGCCGAAGCTCGTCTAAATAGCATTTAAGAATCCAGTCCGTACCGCGAAGAAAACACAACGCCTCACCATTACAAAGATCAACTGGTTAACGCTGTTTAAAGAAATAATCGCTGTTTAATATGAGAATCATACAATACACATAAATACAGAATGTGGGCAAAATACAGCGTTACTAACTGTAAAAATAGGCGGTACACACATTTACCACTATACTTTAAATGGTTACTAAGAACATGTATGGGGGATTGGAGTATAGCTCTTGTAGATCAGCTTTACGCTCCGACCGCTTTGTACACCCTGGGGCAGGGCCACAAAATAGGCTGCTAAAAGGTCCCAGGGGCTCGTCTGGCCACAGGGACGGCGAAGTTAAAATTTCTGTTCCTATCGGGAATCCAACCCCGGTCGTCCACTCCACAATCCATCAGCACACTTACAGATCAACCCCCCCCCCCCAAGGGGCTGACAGCCGGCGCCACAAAGTTTTTCGTCGACTTGCGGCAGACTACATTCCCAGGAACTGATGTCAGAGGTCAGAGGTCAGGATAAGTGATGGCTGACGACGGAAAACACTGACCTACACGGAACGCAGCAACACAAAATGACCAACATCCGTCTTCATATTTCTCTCACATGCACGCCTCTGAGTAACCAAGTCGCGTCTTACTATAAAGTTTTACAATAAAATTGCAATGTACATTTCCACATTCGTGCTACATGGCCCGCTCATCTCGGAACTCTTGACTTAACCGGTCTCACGAATTAGAGTACAAAGCACGAAGCCACGAGTCGTTTAATTTTCTCCATTACCAGTGCTAATTCAACCGCAAGGTGGGATCGAACCCACGGTCTTTGGAACGACAGTTCAAAGTACTCGGGGTCCGAATTAGAAGAACGAGCGTTCATAACAGCTCACACACACGTGACGTGACTAACCTAACCAAACCTAACCCAAACAAACCAAACCTAACCCAACCAAACCAAACCTAACCCAACCAAACCAAACCTAACCCAACCCAACCAAACCAAACCTAACCTAACCCAACCAAACCTAACCCAACCTAACCTAACCCAACCAAACCTAACCCAACCTAACCAAACCTAACCTAACCCAACCAAACCTAACCCAACCTAACCAAACCTAACCCAACCTCACCTACCGCCCAAAATAAGCATCTAAGCCTCATGTTTACTGATAAAAAATTCTTTAAAACATCCAAACGTCGAAAAATAGGTCACGAAATGGGCAGGACATGTAGCGCGCATGGAGATGTGGTCCGCATATAAAACGTCAGTTGGAAACACACAACTTGAAAACTCAAAACACTGCCGAACACGGGACGGCGATATTAAAACGGATTTTGAAGTGCTTGGATGCAGACCGGATTCATGTGTCCAAGGAGTGTCCAAAGTCTGTGGTCAGTAACAAATTTTCATCCTGCACATAAAAGCGAGATTCTGTTGCCCAGATGAGCGACCATCGTTTGCCCAAAAAGGTCGAAGCCCCCATGCACTTCTGCGCCTGCCAAAAATTTCACGTGCGTTAATAAAACCCACATACGAGTAAAGAGGATTTGTTCTTAAAACTGGGTCGTGAGACGGCTTCGCGTTTCGCCCGCATTTCGTGAATCAATTCCTCGGCCAAGTAACCGCTCACAGGCGCGTAACATTTAAGTGATTTCCAAACGACTTAACTAACTGTTGTTATACAAGACGCAATTATAATTTCGTGACCGCTGGCACGAACACAAAGTGCACAGGTTCGCGTGCTCAGATGTGTTCTTCTTCAGTCGAAAAACCTGTCTCGACCGTTGCAGGTGAGTTAATTCCGTGACCGGGGCAGAAGGCGGACGCTGCTTTAGGCAAGGCTCAGCGGTTACGTAACCACGGGTCACACAAAGCCAACGAAAGCAAAAGTGACGGCTGAATCCGGGGAAAAAGTAGACTTCTCGCGGTCTTTGTACTGTAACCCACAGAGAAATGCTTTCGTTGGCGTCAACTTCAAGCACATCCACAGGCGTCCACGCGTGAAAAGCATCCGAGTTCAAAATACTGGAACTCTTAACGACAGGTCCCTGTAATGACATGCACCCCAAAAATTAACATCCGGTAGTAATAATGCTGCTAACACAGATCTACATAAACAGAAGACTATCAGTATAAATGTTGCCTGTTGTCTGCTAGTTTCATGAAACTCACACGTTGTTGTGATCATCTTTCTCAAATTTTAATTTCACAAAGTTCTCCCCCCTACGCCGCGAAGAACACAGAAAGCTCCCATAAAAATATTTAAGAACCCAGTCCGTACCGCAAAGAAAACACCACACTCCACCATTACAAAGATCAATTGGTTAACCATTCGAACCGAAACTCGTCTAAATATTATTTAAACTTTCGATCCGTACCGCGAAGAAAACACAACGCCTCACCATTACGAAGATCAACTGGTTAACGCTGTTTAAGGAAATAATCGCTGTTTATTCTGATAATTAATTAACCCTTCGAAGCCGAAGCTCGTCTAAATAGCATTTAAGAATTCAGTCCGTACCGCGAAGTAAACACAACGCCTCACCATTACAAAGATCAACTGGTTAACGCTGTTTAAGGAAATAATAGATTTTTATTCCGATAATTAATTAACCCTTCGAAGCCGAAGCTCGTCTAAATAGCATTTAAGAATCCAGTCCGTACCGCGAAGAAAACACAACGCCTCACCATTACAAAGATCAACTGGTTAACGCTGTTTAAGGAAATAATCGCTGTTTATTCTGATAATTAATTAACCCTTCGAAGCCGAAGCTCGTCTAAATAGCATTTAAGAATTCAGTTCGTACCGCGAAGAAAACACAACGCCTCACCGTCAAGAAGATCAACTGGTTAACGCTGTTTAAGGAAATAATCGCTGTTTATTCTGATAATTAATTAACCCTTCGAAGCCAAAGCTCGTCTAAATAGCATTTAAGAATCCAGTCCGTACCGCGAAGAAAACACAACGCCTCACCATTACGAAGATAAACTGGTAAACGCTGTTTAAGGAAATAATCGCTGTTTAATCTGATAATTAATTAACCCTTCGTAGCCGAAGCTCGTCTAAATATTATTTAAACTTTCGGTACGTACCGCGAAGAAAACACAACGCCTCACCATTACGAAGATCAACTGGTAAACGCTGTTTAAGGAAATAATCGCTGTTTAATCTGATAATTAATTAACCCTTCGTAGCCGAAGCTCGTCTAAATATTATTTAAACTTTCGGTACGTACCGCGAAGAAAACACAACGCCTCACCATTACGAAGATCAACTGGTAAACGCTGTTTAAGGAAATAATCGCTGTTTAATCTGATAATTAATTAACCCTTCGTAGCCGAAGCTCGTCTAAATATTATTTAAACTTTCGGTACGTACCGCGAAGAAAACACAACGCCTCACCATTACGAAGATCAACTCGTAAACGCTGTTTAAGGAAATAATCGCTGTATATTCTGATAATTAATTAACCCTTCGTAGCCGAAGCTCGTCTAAATATTATTTAAACTTTCGGTACGTACCGCGAAGAAAACACAACGCCTCACCATTACGAAGATCAACTGGTTAACGCTGTTTAAGGAAATAATCGCTGTTTACAGCGAGAATCATACGTAACACATAAACGAACTCTATGAGTAAAATTCAGAGCTACGTGTACTTATCACTGTGCCTCGAAAGATTAAGAAACGAGATGATGGGCACGTAGCACGCATGGACGATAAATTCATACGGCACGCCTCAAGGAAAAATAACACTTGAGACACCTCGGCGTATATTGAAAGATGTTACAAAGATGCATCTTCAGGGAACACGATGTAGGCTGAATTCAAGTGTCTCAGGATAAGGGCCCGGCCCTTTTCACATCTTCCCGGACTGAATATCAACAATTCTGATACGGTTTAAGGTTTTCTCGGTCCCTCCGGGCAAATTCCGGGATAATAACTTCAAATAGGCCACGACCGCTTCCTTCCACATCCTATTATTCGCCGCTATATATCGTGAGAAGCTGACAGCGTCGTTACACGGACCATAAATAAATTTTATACTTTCTTCACTCGTAGGTATTTCCTTGACATGAGACAAAGTCTCCGGAGACCCGATGCGACGTTAATCAGCCAGTGCCCCCACGAGAGCCGCAGAGAACGTTGATCCCAAAACGCTTTGTGACAACAAATCACGGTCGTAACTTGGTAGAACAGCCGCGCCCAGTTAATGCCGTCCTTCCAGTCCTAATGGGTGCTGTCGAAACTGGCTTCTCTTTTCTCACCGTGGATTTCACAGCTCATGGGACTTGATAACGGCCGACTTCTGGGTTGTAGCGCCGTGTAGTCTGGTAGAAGTTTACAGACGTTTCGGAGGTCCTTGCTGCCTCCCTCATCAGGGCGATGAGTGTGACATTTTTAAGGACAGAAGATGTCTTCTGGGTTCAACCGCCGTGTGGTTTGGTAGAAGTTTACAGACGTTTCGGAGGTCCTTGCTGCCTCCCTCATCAGGGCGATGAGTGTGACATTTTTAAGGACAGAAGATGTCTTCTGGGTTCAACCGCCGTGTGGTTTGGTAGAAGTTTACAGACGTTTCGGAGGTCCTTGCTGCCTCCCTCATCAGGGCGATGAGTGTGACATTTTTAAGGACAGAAGATGTCTTCTGGGTTCAACCGCCGTGTGGTTTGGTAGAAGTTTACAGACGTTTCGGAGGTCCTTGCTGCCTCCCTCATCAGGGCGATGAGTGTGACATTTTTAAGGACAGAAGATGTCTTCTGGGTTCAACCGCCGTGTGGTTTGGTAGACGTTTACAGACGTTTCGGAGGTCCTTGCTGCCTCCCTCATCAGGGCGATGACTGTGACATTTTTAAGGACAGAAGATGTCTTCTGGGTTCAACCGCCGTGTGGTTTGGTAGAAGTTTACCGACGTTTCGGAGGTCCTTGCTGCCTCCCTCATCAGGGCGATGAGTGTGACATTTTTAAGGACAGAAGATGTCTTCTGGGTTCAACCGCCGTGTGGTTTGGTAGAAGTTTACAGACGTTTCGGAGGTCCTTGCTGCCTCCATCATCAGGGCGTAACACCCAGAAGACAAACATCTTCGCACCGTACAATTTGAGACAAGACTTGGAAACCGCTTTGCTGTTTCGCCGGTTCGTGAACCGAAAGTTTCTTTCTACTCTCAGGTATTTGTGACGACAAGGTACAAGACAATGTCTGAATCACTGGATTACGCGTTTGCCATGTTTCGACTCAGTGTTCAGGACCCGCGTGAGGCCTCATCAGGCAGTCAGCAAAACCAGACGCGAACTTGAGCACGGCTGACGGGAAACGAGGACGGGGTTTACTGCAACTCGCAAGACCCGAGACGTCGAATGGGGGACAACATTACAAAAGTTAATAAAAATTGACTCTCGACAGGGTCCCAGTGGGAATACGACAACGGACGTCTGATTTCATATAACGCGAGGAATTAACCGACCAGCTACGTGACCATCAGCTTCAACGGCACAGCACAAGATGAAGCAAACGTCTGAGACACTGGGCCGTGATTTAAAAACCTCTTTCATAAGAATGAGTCAGGTGGTGGACGGCTTCTTCCTCGATGGGAGCCGGTGATATCTGCGGCCTGACATCACCACCACAAAATAGCTCGGCTCATTACATCACCAGGGATACGTGATCGGTATTCAAATCAGGTGACGTCAGACCTGCACCGTCCGATACGGACCGGTTCCAGCAAGAAAGTACATGAGCGCCTCAAGTCCCTGGAGACGTTGAACAAATTCAGCCACAGGGCGGGACGTGGGTTCGGGTACCAGTACGGTAACAGTACGGGCTTGCCACTGATCACCACGTCCAGAGGAGTGACTGGGGCGAAGCCCGAGTACGGATTGAAGTCAAAGTTCAACGGACTGCGATCCCAGTGCACGGCTTCATCGAACCCCAGGCCGTGTTTCGCGACTTTGCCCAAGTTCCATCAATCAAATTACGTGGCGACGCCTTGAACAAGATCGCGGCGGTGGTCTAGCGGTTAGAACGCTGGGGTCTAGGGTTCAATTCCCGGCGGTGCCCGAATTTATAACTTGTGTTGGGCAAGGCCGTGGTCTAGGCAACACGGAGTTTTCCTCCGTGGCATCCCAACAATTACTCCATTCACACACAGAAGAAGGCAATGGCAAACCACTTCTGGATCATCTGCCAAGAACGTATATGAACAGGTCCCAGTCCGAGAAAAGGATGGAAGGATCCTGTTCATATGGACCTGTCGTCAGACAGAACACTAAATAATAATAAGATGAGGTGGTCTAGCGGTTAGAACGCTGGCCTTGTAATCCTGGGGTCTCGGGTTCGAACTTATAACTTGTGTTGGGCAAGGCCGTGGTCTAGGCAACACGGAGTTTTCCTCCGTGGCATCCCAACAATTACTCCATTCACACACAGAAGAAGGCAATGGCAAACCACTTCTGGATCATCTGCCAAGAACGTATATGAACAGGTCCCAGTCCGAGAAGAGAAAAGGATGGAAGGATCCTGTTCATATGGACCTGTCGTCAGACAGAACACTAAATAATAATAAGATGAGGTGGTCTAGCGGTTAGAACGCTGGCCTTGTAATCCTGGGGTCTCGGGTTCGAATTTAAAACTTGTGTTGGGCAAGGCCGTGGTCTAGGCAACACGGAGTTTTCCTCCGTGGCATCCCAACAATTACTCCATTCACACACAGAAGAAGGCAATGGCAAACCACTTCTGGATCATCTGCCAAGAACGTATATGAACAGGTCCCAGTCCGAGAAAAGGATGGAAGGATCCTGTTCATATGGACCTGTCGTCAGACAGAACACTAAATAATAATAAGATGAGGTGGTCTAGCGGTTAGAACGCTGGCCTTGTAATCCTGGGGTCTCGGGTTCGAACTTATAACTTGTGTTGGGCAAGGCCGTGGTCTAGGCAACACGGAGTTTTCCTCCGTGGCATCCCAACAATTACTCCATTCACACACAGAAGAAGGCAATGGCAAACCACTTCTGGATCATCTGCCAAGAACGTATATGAACAGGTCCCAGTCCGAGAAGAGAAAAGGATGGAAGGATCCTGTTCATATGGACCTGTCGTCAGACAGAACACTAAATAATAATAAGATGAGGTGGTCTAGCGGTTAGAACGCTGGCCTTGTAATCCTGGAGTCTCGGGTTCGATTCCCGGCGGTGCCCGAGTTTATAACTTGTGTTGGGCAAGGCCGTGGTCTAGGCAACACGGAGTTTTCCTCCGGGGCTTCTCCGGTTTCTCCGTGGCATCCCAAAAATTACTCCATTTTCATCATTTACACACAAAAGAAGGAACTTCTGGATCATTTGCCTAGAAAACATATGAACAGGTTCCTATCAGAGGGAACTTGTTCATAATGTCACCAGGGGTCGATTACCAGGATACAGATCCATGCATGGGACTTACCGACAACGGCGATGACGTAATTATTGGGCGGCTTCAGGACGTTCCTCGCCCAAGCTGCTCGCACGACCTCCAACGCGCAGGCGCTAGCAGTGACCAGCAGGACTCCAGGTGCGACGTAGCCTTGAAATTCCAGCAACCGCATCGCTTCCAGAAGGGAGGCATTCCAGAAGCACTTGAGGTTCGCCTCCAAGAAACCCTGGAATACAATCAAATATTCATCCAAGAACGCTGACCAGATATACTTGAGGGGAGATGGGTATGTCTTGTAGCAAGCACGGCATATGAATTAGAGATAAAAACATTTTAGCCGTAAAACCTGAACCAGTCGAAGAAATTCTTCGCCCTCTATGGGACCTGCAGGTTCATTACCGTGTCTACACGTCCCGCCCATCTCATTCTCACTGATGACTGAATATTACCCGGTGAAACGAATACGTCAGCAACCCTCAACGCTCCCCGTTTCTTATTAGGTCCAAACATCCCCTGTTTTTATAGGCACCTTCCATGTTTCTCCCCTCGGAACCAAGTTTCACACCCAAACAAGCCGGCAACAGTTATACTAAGGATGTTTTCTTTTGGGATCTATAAATGGCTGCCCCAAGCATCTCTGAGAGCTCACTTACCCGAACACTCGGAGTCCCCCCCCCCCTGCGGCCATTTCCTGTTTCTAAATCTGTGGTTCAATTGCGGGGAGGACCACAGAATGCACCAGACAGAGGAAGACACGCGAAACACAGATTTCAGACTGGTGGCGAGTATCTGGGAAGCTGTGCTGTGCAGTTTGGCAGACGTTTACCGACGTTCCAGGGTTGCTTACCGCCTTGTGGCAGTCTGAACACTCATCGCCCTGATGATGGAGGCAGTAAGCAAAGCCGAAGCGTCGGTAAATTTCTACCAGACGACACGGCGCTGCAACCCAGAAGTCGGCCATCTTCAGACAAGTGTCTGCTCTGACCATAGCAAGAACCTCCACTCCAGGTTGTTCAAATGTGGCCGTGAATTAGCAGGGATAAGGCAGGTAGCGGACCGGGCATCGGCTTTAGAAAACAAAAGGGTCCGGTTCGCATCTCGATCGGGGCACACCTCGCCCTCAGCCCAGGTACCAGGCGACGCAGGACGCGAAAATGTGACGTCGCGTAGACCAGCACGCAGATTCCAACGCCCTGAAGACGGAGACGGTACGTTCCTCAAAAAAGTTTATATCCATCTACAGGTCTGCACGGTGTTACAACCCGGAAGACCTAAATCGGCGTCTTCACCGTGAGAACCTCAAATCACATTTACATTATCACTCACGAGTGACCAGGGTGTACTCAGAACATCCCGGGTTAAATATCTCGGTCTGAAAACCTGCTGTACCGAGGTTTGTCTCAGTCAGTCCTAGGCAAATTCCGGGATAGTACTTTAAATTATATCAGGTTCGCTTCCTTCCAAATCCTTTCCCATCATTCGACTGAGAGCGTCAAATGAATTACGGAAAACAGAAACACTTTGAACAAGGACCTCTTTGGGGAGCTTGGCCGCGCTCGCCGCCAGTGAAAGGAACGCACAGTTCAACGACGAATGAATGAAACCCTTGTTAAAGCCAACTCCACCCCCAGCGACAAGGCAATAAACCGCAGGCTTATTCCGACAGCCTGTCGCCGACAGTTCCCGGTCGTCCTGGGACCCCGCAGAGGGAAATCAGCAAAAATACCGACGCTCTGACTTGCATTCTGTACGCCGACGAACAGAGTCCTCATTGAGAAGCTGACAGTAGCTCAACTGGTCAAATTCCCCGCCTTTTATGAAACCAGAAGTTTCTTCAAGCGTCCTGAACCACGTGACTCCCGCCCACCTCAATTTCTTGAATATACATTTTAATATTATCAAACCATTTATTCCAAGGTCTCCTTCTTTAAAGTTTGTAGCTGAAAACTGAATAATAATCATAATAATAATTTGATGAGACGACAGATCACGTGTCTTGATGCCCAGCGCTGGCAAGAGAGTAATATATATATATAACGACATGATCGTGTGTGTACTCAGTTACATTTTAACAAATGCAGGTAAAGATAGAAAAGAAGAACACATCCCGAAGACAGTGGAGACACGTGAAGATAGCCAAATAACCATTTTGTGGAACAAACAAGTCATAACAGAAAAATTAAACCAGATATAATCCGAAACAAAAACGGAACTTGTCTCTTAATTGATATAGCAAATACCGACTGACAGGAATGTGATTAAGAAGGGAGCGGAGAAGATCTTGAAATAGAAGGACCTTCTCATAGAAATACAGAGAATGTGGAAGGTTCAAGCAAAATTAATCCCAATAATTATAGGAGCAACTGGAATTGTCTCCAGGTCACTCAGGAAATATTTGGCCAACATCCCGGGCGAACACGACATCAGGGAACTTCAGAAGACCGCCATTTTGGGAACTTCAAACACCATCCGAAAGACGCTTTCATAAAATAAAATTATATAATACATGTAACACGTATTAAAACCAAAATGTATTTCAGAAATAGCTTAGGGGCAAGGTCTGTCTCGGGTATTTGGAAGTAAATTCCCTATAAGTGGGGAACAGATGTGTCTTCGGAGCAACTTCTGTAAGGATGTGCAGTGGCGGTTAAATCGGTTGGTGCAGGGGACTGGAAGGAAGCGGTATTACCAGTTACAAAGAGGTTTAGGGAGGCGAGGAGGGGAGGATGTGAAGGGAGAGGACACGCGGGTCTGAGACAACTGCAGCTTCAAAGGACACGTGTCAGAAAAACCAAGGACTCTTTTGGGAACAGACGACAAAGAACTAGTTTCGCAGAGCCCAGACCCTCAGTAACTTAAAATGGAACATAAGCTGACTGTCGCCCACCGGGTTCATCTCCCG
The DNA here is from genome assembly GCF_977971745.1 of Zootermopsis nevadensis. Classification (NCBI taxonomy): domain Eukaryota; kingdom Metazoa; phylum Arthropoda; class Insecta; order Blattodea; family Termopsidae; genus Zootermopsis; species Zootermopsis nevadensis. Next base: position 684,546 of record NW_028259188.1, read on the forward strand.
AGACAGTCTAACCCCGTTTACTTACAAAGAATGTTTTTTTTAAATAATTCTTTATACTTTACGTTTCCGGACCACAATTTTGTATGCATTTCTAACGTCGTCGGGCGCTAATTTTCTGCGTGGGGTGCGGGTGGGAGAGGAGAAAGTGTCTGACGAGTGCACCCTCACCTGGAACAGGAGGTACCCACTGTCGTACATCCAGTACTCCGGCTCGTCGTGTCCGCGGGCGGACGTCTTCCTCTGCTCCGACAGCAGAGCCACCTTCTGGAGCTGGATGGCGAGGCACCGCTGAAGGATGAGCAGGCACCTGGACCCGCCCGCGGGGGTGCCAGGCCCCCCTCTAACACCGGGGCTACGCCCACTCATGTCCGCTCGCCTCTGTCACATGTGGTCCGACCTGCAACAAGCAAAGGCGATCAATCGCTCGTCCTCGTCTCCCGTTCTGCAAGCAACGACGGGGACTTCGTCGGCAGAGTCCATCGTCTTGACAAGATGACGGCCAAGAAAGATCTCAGGTTCTCACGGAGGTGGGTCTGAAGTTGCTGTCTTCTGGGTTGTTACGTCGTGTAGTCTGGTACACTTTTACCAGGTTCTTGCTGCCTGCATCTTGAGGGTGGCGTTGCAACCCAGAAGGGAGCCATCTTGATGGTCAACTGACAATTCTCGAAGCCCTTCGTCGCAAACGTATGCACCACGTGCTTTTGCGCTGCGATTACAAATAAGACCCCGACCCCACACCCGATTCTCCGAAGCTCCCCACCGGCTCAGGGATCGCTCTCCACTTGAGTCATCGCCTGACTCATCCGGGCGGGGGCGGAAGGCCGATACGGCAACACACCGCAGTGACCGACGGAGCTCGAAGCACCCACCCCTCGCTACTTCTGGCATCCTTGGCTCTGGAACGATCCGTCTGATGACGTAGCGTATTTTGACACACACGAAACATCCCGACAGACACTCGAAATCCTCGAGATGACTCCGTTCCGCGTTGCTGAATGGAAACTCAGAGACGACAAGCGGTTAAATGTGGGCTCACGGTCCCCTGAACTGTGTAACTTTCAGCCTCTGGACACAACGAGTCACAACCGCCGATCTGAGATACATTTTAATATTGTCAGCCCAAATTTGGAAAATTTCAAAACAGCTTTACCTTCTAGGACGCATTTTGCCAACTCCCGATACGCCTATTTAACCACGGTAACAGCGATAAATGTCACTTCGTTTCATGTTTTTCTCAGAGATTTGTTCTGTCTTCATCAGCGACTGCGCGCACGTTTCGATGCGCCGAGAAGAAGATCCGAATCAGATCGAAACAGAACCACACCAGCCGCCCGGTCCAGTCCCGAGACACAACTTCCGAACGCTCCTGTACCACGCCGAGGTCGTATCTGACCCCCACGCCTTGCCAAACCGAAAAGTGTCTGGCAAACATTGCGTCAGTATTTGCCGTGTGTGTTAGTTGACAACCAACACCTGAGGGCGTATCGAGACAGCAGAACACTCAGAGCCAACAAAGGTTGGTCCTTCCACGAGAGATCGCCCTTGACGGGAAACGTTGATACAGCGTCGCTGATAATTTAAGAACAAATCTGTCCACGGTGACAGGTAAGTGTGAAAAAGAATCCGTCTCCGAAATTCTATCGGATCATCGTTTGACGCCAGAGAATTGATTAACACCAAAGGAAATCTGGCACTGAGTCCGAGAAAGTGGACATCAATCTTATGACGGAGGAAGACCACGATATGCTAAGCTTACTTCGTACAATAGCCACGGTGGTCTAGCGGTTAGAACGCTGGCCTTGTAATCCTGGGGGGTCTCGGGTTCGATTCCCGGCGGTGCCCGAATTTATAACTTGTGTTGGGCAAGGCCGTGGTCTAGGCAACACGGAGTTTTCCTCCGTGGCATCCCAACAATTACTCCATTCACACACAGAAGAAGGCAATGGCAAACCACTTCTGGATCATCTGCCAAGAACGTATATGAACAGGTCCCAGTCCGAGAAAAGGATGGAAGGATCCTGTTCATATGGACCTGTCGGCAGACAGAACACTAAATAATAATAAGATGAGGTGGTCTAGCGGTTAGAACGCTGGCCTTGTAATCCTGGGGTCTCGGGTTCCATTCCCGGCGGTGCCCGAATTTATAACTTGTGTTGGGCAAGGCCGTGGTCTAGGCAACACGGAGTTTTCCTCCGTGGCATCCCAACAATTACTCCATTCACACACAGAAGAAGGCAATGGCAAACCACTTCTGGATCATCTGCCAAGAACGTATATGAACAGGTCCCAGTCCGAGAAAAGGATGGAAGGATCCTGTTCATATGGACCTGTCGGCAGACAGAACACTAAATAATAATAAGATGAGGTGGTCTAGCGGTTAGAACGCTGGCCTTGTAATCCTGGGGTCTCGGGTTCCATTCCCGGCGGTGCCCGAATTTATAACTTGTGTTGGGCAAGGCCGTGGTCTAGGCAACACGGAGTTTTCCTCCGTGGCATCCCAACAATTACTCCATTCACACACAGAAGAAGGCAATGGCAAACCACTTCTGGATCATCTGCCAAGAACGTATATGAACAGGTCCCAGTCCGAGAAGAGAAAAGGATGGAAGGATCCTGTTCATATGGACCTGTCGTCAGACAGAACACTAAATAATAATAAGAAAAATACTTCGTACAAAGTATTCCTGGCTGTGCACTCACATTTGGGGAAGAATGCATCCTGTGAGCCGAATGTAAATAAATAAATAAAGACTTCACGATTGTTCCCAGGCACCAAAACATCGATAACAAGAGATGACACTATTTTACCATAAATGTGCTACGTTTGGTGTCGTCTCCTGAACACGAAAGAGAATTCTCAGTTAGGAACGCACACGTGCGTCCTCCGTGCACAAATCTCGTTCAAAAATGACAAAATAAGGCGAATTGCTTAACGGAATCGTGAGTTCTGCTGAGGACAAACCAAAGTGTGAAATCATTTCGCTGTAAACGTACGATACGTTTAGTGTGACAAAGAGTTTCTAACTAAAGCTGTGGGCAAACTCCATTACGTCAGCCGCTTCAAGGACACTGCATGAAGTCCACTGAACCATCACGGACTAAAATTAGACCCGACAAACTCGTAGAAAGTGGAGTTCTCAACCAAAGGTCCGCCAACATTTTTGTTCAACATTATCACACTGTAAAAAGAAAATATTCGATTTTAACCGAACGTTTAACAAAAACAAGAAACAAGCAAACAAACCTCTAAAAACAATCACTGAACAGTGTTTGTGACAATACGACAAAGTTGGCAACACTCGTAATGAACCGCCGTTAAACTCGTGGTGGCCTGAGGCCAACCACGGCCAACATAACGCCAAGTGTTAAAACCGCCTGAGGCCCAGAGGTCGTCGTCGCCAAACAATATTTACTCACCAAGACAGCAACGGTCAGCGGGTTAAAGCTCTTTTGAGGAAACGTTCGCTGGTTCTTTTCGTAATTCATACGAAACCCATACCAACTGTTAAAAAAATTCAGTTACTGAATGCTGAAGAAGGTGGTACATATAGTAACCACTGGTTTTTAAAGGGTTTAAGTCAATAAGGTGGCATCTACTGGTTCTAGAACTTTCTCACAAACCTAACCAACGCAATTACAAACTCCGGTGAACTGGATTCAGAGCCATCCACGTCTGTGTGGGCGAGGGCACGTCACCTACCAGCAGGTCAGAGGTCAAGACACGAAGAGAAAGCAACAAACAGTGTTCCCATATCACGTGCGCAAAAAAAAAATACAAGTGTCGTTCGTACCGAATTTTGGATTCAAAACTCAAGTCACGACCGGAAAAACATTGCACGTGATTATAACGGCGGGTTTCTCAACAAGCGACGCACTTGGCGGGAAGAATCTCTGGTCTCGAGATTCGTTCGATTATAATCGCATTGCGTCAGATCGATCGATAATTATCCCAGGTCGCACTTCACGCCAAGAATTCGTATGACGCGCGCCCCGGGGGTCGAACGGAAGGGTTCGCGAGCCAATCAAACTTTTTACGAGCATTTTACATTTCGTGCCAGAACTCTTTAAAGCCTGAGGGGCGCGTCTTGGAGTCTTGTAGGCACTGACCCTTCTAGATTCATGTTCGAAGTCGACGACAACGTCAAATCATTTGTTACGCGGAGATTCCGCAAATCACCAACGATGTTCTCGTGTTTCTGGGAGTCGCCTCGCTGCCTTCTACTGTCATTTCATGACCTCTGACCTCACCCCTGATACTTTTAGAGACTGGGGGAGGAGAGACGACGTACAAAGTTAAGACATGGTGACCTTGATACTTTGTACGTACGAGGTGCGATCGGAAAGTTTCAAGACTGCGAGTATAAAAAAAACCCGTACACTTATCTCAGGTATTAAATTCATCCATCACCCTCGAAGTAGTTCCACTGGGAGTGAACACAACGATCCCAGCGCCGCTGCCAAGCCTGGAAGCATCCCTGGAAATCTTTCTTTGTCAGCCTGTCAAGCACCATCTGCGATTCTGCCTGAATCTCTTCTATCGTCTCAAATCTCCTTCCCTTTAGCTGAATTTTCATCTTTGGGAAGAGGAAGAAGTCACACGGAGCTTAGAAAGGAAGTTGGGGTCGGTTCTTGCAAGATCTTTCAGCTCCTGACAAACGAGAAGTCAAGTCGATTCTGCTTCTGGTCCTCAGACAGGAGCCTTGGCGTCGCATGTGGAGTTCTTCCTTTAGAATCAGCTGACAGGTCCCATAGCCTATCCAAACAAAGTCGCACAAGTCGTTGATGGTACGACGTCGATCTTCGTAACATTTTCGGGCGTTGTGCTCGAAGATGGTCGTCCAGAACGCTCGTCATCATCGACAGAGGTTCGGCCATTTTTAAAACGTGAATGCCACACAAAAGTTTGCGGACTCCCCAAATGCTTGCTTTAGCATTTCATAGGTTTCCGTAGCCGTTTTGGCGAGTCTCTGGCAAAATTTGATGCACACGCCATTCCGAAATCGCAGGAGGGTCGGTGTAATGCACTACCAAAACGCCCGTAACTAAGAAACAAATGCTAATTCGATGATGCCGGCTGGCACACTGATTCACTATCAATGTAGGCCGCACCCCCTAGCGGCAGAAGCTCGTACTGCATCCGGTTCGCCCGCTATTGACACAGTCTAGAAACTTTCCGATCGCACCTCGTACGTATAACGATGCTGGCTAGACGTACAGCACGCACGAGACAAGAGCCTCGTCTACCGGCGAGTAATGGTACCAGCTGCCATGTTTGTTCATTCCACCGTCGAATGTCCGTGGTCGAACGCCGGTAGAATTTTTAACGACCAATTTCACGTGCAAACACTTGTTCGGGGGGGGGGGGGGCTGAGATAGAAACAAAGCCAGGCTCCCGATACTTCTTTATCCTGAGGAATGTGTTTCGAGCAGACAGAGAAGGGGGCGAGGGGGAGCGGAACGTAATTGCGTGAAGTTGCCAGGTTCCCTAAACGTACGGCCGTCAGACGTGTACAGCATTCGTAAGACATTCGGCCAACCGGGTACAGTAGCTCAGTTAATAAGGATGCCTCTCGGCCCGGCCACGGAAGGTACCCAAATTCTTTTAGTGCCCTGATGATGGAGGCAGCAAGGACCTCTGAAACGTCCGTAAACTTCTACCAGACTACACGGCGCTACAACCCAGAAGACAGCCATCTTCAGACTCACCGCCGTGAAAACCTCAAATCCTACTAAAACTATTTATCGACACTAAATCAAGTGGTACACATACTTACCATCGGGCTTTAAAAGGATAGTTGAGCCACCATGCGTTCTTAACCCCAACACTAGACTGTGCATTTCTCAGTCACTTTGGGGGGGGGGGGGACAAGCATTAGATAATAATATTAAAACGGGTCTTAAAAGTGTGGAGTCGATTCATTTGATTCAAGTGGCGAGCTCTTGTGGACATGATAATGAATCTTCCTGATCCCATAAAAATCGAGGAAATTTTGACCACCTGGGCGACTACCAGCTTCTCCAGAACGCTGATTCCAACGAAATAAGATAATTATTTAGTGCGTTAAACTCGAAATATCACGACGGGAGAAACAAAGAGACCCCGGAAACACGTAACAGCTGTTGTTCATACAAGACACTTTCCGATCACAAATATCGATCGATTAACGCCGTTTAAGGAAATAACAGCTGTTTACTTTGAGACTATAATGCAACCGACGAACGTAAACAGCGAAATCGTTGATTTTTAGAGCAGGTGGTGGCTACATCTGATTCGCACTCGACTTTAAAGGGCTTTACGTCAACAGCTGTTCAATGTCACGAGATGATCCAAGAACATCGAAGAGAAAATGTTAAGAGTTTAGTAGGGCCTGAACTGGCGTGCAGCGTTTGCAGAAGACAATGAACCGGGCCCTGGGGGCTGTAAGAATGTGGGCCTTGTCATAGGAGCACAATCAGCCGTGAAGAAGGCAACAGTCGATAAGAAGCCTCGCCTTTTATAAAGCCTCAATGTTCATTGCCGCGTGCACAACAGTAACACAATGGGGCCCTATCCTGAGCCCGTAGAAACCCTGTCCACACACACACACCAACATTCTATTCCCTTTGAGATCAATTACCCCTCCATCGTCGCCTTCGTCTTCCAAATAGTCTCTTTCCTTAAAACTTTGCACGCATTTCTCGTATCTCCCATGCATGCAGCGTAATATCTGGCGAAGATTATAAATTATAATGATCTTTACTGACGAATGTCCTCCGATGTGACACGGCCGATTCAGTGGTCATTTCATGATGCTGGTGGTCTAGCGGTTAGAACGCTGGCCTTGTAATCCTGGGGTCTCGGGTTCGAATTTATAACTTGTGTTGGGCAAGGCCGTGGTCTAGGCAACACGGAGTTTTCCTCCGTGGCATCCCAACAATTACTCCATTCACACACAGAAGAAGGCAATGGCAAACCACTTCTGGATCATCTGCCAAGAACGTATATGAACAGGTCCCAGTCCGAGAAAAGGATGGAAGGATCCTGTTCATATGGACCTGTCGTCAGACAGAACACTAAATAATAATAAGATGAGGTGGTCTAGCGGTTAGAACGCTGGCCTTGTAATCCTGGGGTCTCGGGTTCGATTCCCGGCGGTGCCCAAATTTATAACTTGTGTTGGGCAAGGCCGTGGTCTAGGCAACACGGAGTTTTCCTCCGTGGCATCCCAACAATTACTCCATTCACACACAGAAGAAGGCAATGGCAAACCACTTCTGGATCATCTGCCAAGAACGTATATGAACAGGTCCCAGTCCGAGAAAAGGATGGAAGGATCCTGTTCATATGGACCTGTCGTCAGACAGAACACTAAATAATAATAAGATGAGGTGGTCTAGCGGTTAGAATGCTGGCCTTGTAATCCTGGGGTCTCGGGTTCGATTCCAGGCGGTGCCCGAATTTATAACTTGTGTTGGGCGAGGCCGTGGTCTAGGCAACACGGAGTTTTCCTCCGTGGCATCCCAACAATTACTCCATTCACACACAGAAGAAGGCAATGGCAAACCACTTCTGGATCATCTGCCAAGAACGTATATGAACAGGTCCCAGTTCGAGAAAAGGATGGAAGGATCCTGTTCATATGGACCTGTCGTCAGACAGAACACTAAATAATAATAAGATGAGGTGGTCTAGCGGTTAGAATGCTGGCCTTGTAATCCTGGGGTCTCGGGTTCGATTCCAGGCGGTGCCCGAATTTATAACTTGTGTTGGGCGAGGCCGTGGTCTAGGCAACACGGAGTTTTCCTCCGTGGCATCCCAACAATTACTCCATTCACACACAGAAGAAGGCAATGGCAAACCACTTCTGGATCATCTGCCAAGAACGTATATGAACAGGTCCCAGTCCGAGAAAAGGATGGAAGGATCCTGTTCATATGGACCTGTCGTCAGACAGAACACTAAATAATAATAATAATATCGACTGCGCGGGTTATATGGACGATGTATCAACTGTACAAGTTCGAGTGACAGAACGACTACGACTGATTTTTTTTGGGGGGGGGACGCAGAAGGGTGTAACCCCGCCAGTTGGTCAGAGAGACTGAAAAAAAAGGGTCACGATCCTCGATTTTAAGGGCAGATTAGAATCGCGTACCTTTCAAGTAAGAAACAGCTGATGACATAAAGGACCAATTTACCACCACCACCCCCCCCGCACCGTCGCGGTCAAATAATCGATTCGGGTCACGGGGAAAATCGAACCGAACCAGTTTGGTAGAGAACGAGCACGTCTGCGGACAGGATACGCGAACTTTCTCATGAAATCGATCTTCGTCTGCATATGAGAACGTTCCAGTTAACACACGACGAACCGGATTTCGGTTCCCACCGTCACATCGACCAAGTACCGGGGTCAAGGTCACTCAGGCGTGCAGATGGCCTCGAGGTGTGTGTGTGGAGGGCGTGGCGGTAAAGAGACAGGCGCATTTGCCTCGGCACCAGATGGAGATGAGATATCAGCCTCACGCTCCGACCACATTACCACGAGAAAAGAATTCGCGAAAACTTAGGGAATAATCCTGGTCCAGCCGGGAGTCGAACGCCGCGTGGGGTTCTTTAAACGCTCTGCAGGTGGTCCAGCGTTCGACTCCTGTTATCTGAATCACACGAGGTAGCTCAGACTGTAACGATTATAACGCCAAATGATTTAAATAATTAATGAACTGGAAAGGGTGAGGATGGAAGCGATAACGCCATTTGCCTTTAGTGACTGGGGGCAACAACAAAGATTCTCAGTGAGGACACTCAGTCCTCGGACCCAGGACCTCCCGAGTACCAACCTCTCGACCGCGAAATTCGTTCTTCGGGAAGACCCCCAAGGTAATTTTTTATGTCGACAGCAAAGCTACTTTCACGGGTAGGCTCTCAGCTGATTCTGACAGTGGGGAAACAAGAAATACGCACAGTATTTTCGACGGAAACGTCACCGCGAGGAGGCCACCAGCAAGTGAAATGGGCGAACCAAGTTATGAAGACGAGAATTAGACCGGAAGCCCCGTAACGACAGCGAGAGACCCCTGTGCTCCAAACAGGGAGTTCACATAGAACATCGTCATATCAAGCACTAAGTTCAATGACGTGGGTCAACCATCATTAGCAGTTCTCACAGGTTTAAGGTACGACAAAAATACCTGAGGCACGTCCTCTGACAGGAACGAAGCCATGACGCGATCTCCTGAGAGAGAAAATGTTTACAAGTCAAACATCACCGTGCAGTCTGGTATCATCGCCCTGATGATGGAGGCAGCAAGGACCTCCGAAACGTCTGCCAGACTACACTGCGCTTCAACCCAAAAGACTCACCGCCACGCGGCATTTCACGACCATATATCAACCAGAACTGTAACGCAGTCAGTACAAATGGAACAATTAACGCTAAGAGAGTGCAGCTGCGATACAGCCGACAAGGGGTGGTCATCGAGCTTAGGGATTGGTCAGGGCATTGAATGGGACAGACGATAAATTTATACATAATTTTGGTGATCAGAAGGGAGACGTGTCTTTTTATTGGTTTCATCTGGCTCAGGAGAGAGTCCAGTAGGAGGTGGGGATCTCGTCCTGTAAAATAAGGGGAATTCTGTGACGAGCTGAGGACGCGTCTCGATGAGCGGAGAAGTCTTCTCTCGGCCGCTGCACCTGTCGGGAGTTCGCGGCTAAATCCACCTGTAATTTGAGCCCGTAGGTCACTTTCGCCCGGCCGTCCAGCTACTTGGTCAGCGAAGCGTGTCCGTAGCCCACTGACGCCTGTCTGACACACATCGTACACGTCCACGAACACACGACTTCGGGGCGCAATTCTGGAAGACTCCTCACAACCACCGAGAAGGAAAACTCTGCTTGACGGCTGTGCTAGAAGTCTGCCAACGTTTCGAAGGTCCATCCTGCCTCCATCATCAGGGCGGTACAACCCAGAAGACGGTGAGAACCTCAAATCCTACTATAAACCCTGGTTGTTTATTCCATTACGCCGTATCATCCGGAGAGGTTAGTATCGAGAGGACGACGAAGGAAATGATCGTGGAACTTTCCGGGAGAGACCGGGGAAGGTCGTAGAGTACAGACGGGATAGGCCAATACCGAGCTGGATTACGGGTCAGTCCGACCTTGTCAGGCAAGCGACCTCAGACATAAGACACAAATCACAGGCACTGGCATTTGAACGACTCGTATACGGTTACTACAGCTTCCTTCCTTATCCCTTACAATTCATCAATCGCCATATCACTGAAGCTCTTAAATAAACACTACAATGCCCTATTATTTTGCTACGTTACCGTATCAACTGCTGAAGTTCAGACTGATCTGCGTTTGAAGTTTACTGTAAATGAACTGCAAACAGCCATAAAAGGTCAATATCGATGTTTTCAGTGACGTCATACTGATAATCATCGTGGATGAACATCAAAAGGCGAGGTGCGCATTGGCAAATGCGGTCACCAAACGTTGTGTGCACTGTACACACGTTGGAACAATCTACTGTAAGAAATAAGGAGGAAAATTTGACTGCGGCTTCTGAAGAAGCCACGCGGACGGGAGGCAAGCCTTTCTCTTGTTTCGACATATAATGGCGCAATTATTTTCATCTCGAAGCGCACCATCAGTCAAGAAGGAACATCGCCACTGAAGCATGCCTTGCATACGAAACAAGTATATCACCAAGGCGATCCACGACAGAAAAAGACGAGAGACGTGCGACCTTGCTTACGTAAAAGTTTCGCCATGGCTGTGTTTTAAGAGCCCGGCTGGCGGTCGTCCGCTCAGGAAGACAGACACGGTCGGCATTACACCCACCCACATGACCGACTTTCTTATGGGTGGTCTCAAACCGTGGGAACTAGCCTGGCTGATACGCAGACGAACGACGAGTTGCATTTGAAAAGCGCCTGGGGACTGACGCAGGCCCATATTAGGCGAGAGCCAGCATTTCCGGACCGATGTCACTCGCTACTCCACAGTGTTTCTTCAAAGCGCTTATTTTCCATCTACGTAAGTCGTGGGTTACCATAAAATCGCCACAATATCTTCGCACTGGGAGTTTCGAAGAAAAACCAATTCACATAAGGCAAAACCTTGTCATAAGTACGAGAGCCACAAAACTCGGTTACTTGGCAAATACGGAAAAATACAAAACAAAAATCTGAAGATGGCTGCTGTCTTCTGGGTTGTCGCCCTGATGATGGAGGCAGCAAGGACCTCTGAAATATTATTAAACGTCTACCAGACTACGCCGTGAAAACCTCAAGTCCTACGAGGGAAAAGTTTCTGCCAATCTTAAGTGTCATTAAACAAGAAAAGAAAAACTACGACAAACCGTTACAGCGCTACGGCGATGTTGCCACGTCGACGTGGCAACATCGCCGTATCCCTTTACTACTGATGTAAAGAGCGGATCTTCGTAACGGCTCGTCGTAGGCGGAAAATTCAAACAGCTGAGACCGGAAACACGTGTTGATTTGCAACATTACGAGGACCTGTCAGCTGATTCTAAAGGAAGAACTCCACATGCGACGCATCCTGTCTGAGGACCAGAAGCAGAATCGACTTCTCGTTTGTCAGGAGCTGAAAGATCTTGCAAGAACCGACCCCAACTTCCTTTCTAAGCTCCGTGTGACTTCTTCCTCTTCCCAAAGATGAAAATTCAGCTAAAGGGAAGGAGATTTGAGACGATAGAAGAGATTCAGGCAGAATCGCAGATGGTGCTTGACAGGCTGACAAAGAAAGATTTCCAGGCTTGGCAGCGGCGCTGGGATCGTTGTGTTCACTCCCAGGGGAACTACTTCGAGGATGATGGATGAATTTAATACCTGAGATAAGTGTACGGGTTTTTATACGCGCAGTCTTGGAACTTTCCGATCGCACCTCGTATTCTGCCAAACAGATTCATCCCATGACTTATGGGACATTGTATTTTTTTAAAATTTGTTATAATACTTATGAAACTCTTAATAAACGCACAGCGTATCTTAAACTAAGACTCGAGAGTAAAGGAGTGTTACAAGAAAGTACAACACAGCGCCCTTTCTGATCCGTGCCGAAATTTATTGACGGAACTCAGAAGTCTCCGCGATCACAAGACTACACGTTTTCAAAAATACGATGTCGTGAAAACGAGGACAGGCTACGTAAAAGGAGTCCCAGGTTGCAAAGCGGAAATTAAAAACGCGAGAAAAATACGCACTTAACAGCATTTGACCGTACACAGACCTGCAAATAAAATACGGAACTTCCTCAGTAGGCTTGACGGCACAGCCAGAGGTGGTCACCGGCGAATTTACAACCAATAGAGCCGAGTTCACGAACGACGCGAGACGCCGACTCTTCTGGTTGGGGGGACCGGGGGGGGGGGGGGGGGTTAACGAAGTGGCAGGCTGCTCCGGTGGACGACTGCGACTTAACACGCGTTTTTTGTACGTCCAGGACGAAAGAGAAGCCCTGAGCCGGCCACGCAATGCCAGTGGTTCCAACTGCACCGATGCTAACTCTCATTCGTTATCAAAACAAACTTTCACCAGAATCAGGCAAATGTTTTTCAAGAAGTTAAAAAGCCTTAATGGAATTTTCTCTAAAGACTGTAAGAACAGACAATACAATCAGAGTTGCATGTTTCTTCAAGTGTTTCACGGAATCTCGCGGTCGAGTCGTTGACAACCCTGCTTCCTTATATGGGCAAAATCCCGTTTAATTACGACGCAGTTTAGTAATATCCTCCCACCTACGACTATGCCTCAGAATTGGCCCCCTTGCTTTTAGCTTTCAGATCACAATTCGCTCCAACACCTGCACGAAAGCATTCCGACGGCTATATCCGTGTTTTTCCTCAGCCCCGACAGCCCACGACAGCTTCCATTCCAATTCATGATTAAAGTTACCATCATCCAGCGCTGTACAGTCTGAGATGATGACGGAGTCGTTAAACTGGCCAGCAGCTGTGAGCTAGCGTCGCGCATTAAAATGCATCTCGCAGCCTCAACGCTTACCTGGACCAAAGAGAAAACGCACGCCGAGTATCAAAACGCGCCGATCTATTTCATACGGCGCGTCTACAATTACATCAGGAATTCGTAACATGAACACTTGTTTAACCAAATTTGGTGCAAACCGGTTCAGTACGAGGGGGCAAGTCAGACGACACAGGCAGTTCGTATCACGAACAGACGGCGCGAATCAAAATCTTCATCATCTTCGCGACGGACAGTGACACACAGCTGGGAAACCACGCAGAGTATCAGCTGGTTTAAGCTGTCCAGTCACGGCCGGCCTTGCCCGAAACGAAGCCAGAAATTAACGTTTGCAGCCGAAGCTCGTCTAAATAGCATTTAAGAATCCAGTCCGTACCGCGAAGAAAACACAACGCCTCACCATTACATACGAGGTGCGATCGGAAAGTTACCAGACTGCGCGTATAAAAACCCGTACACTTATCTCAGGTATTAAATTCATCCATCACCCTCGAAGTATTTCCCCTGGGAGTGAACACAACGATCCCAGCGCCGCTGCCAAGCCTGGAAGCATCCCTGGAAATCTTTCTTTGTCAGCCTGTCAAGCACCATCTGCGATTCTGCCTGAATCTCTTCTATCGTCTCAAATCTCCTTCCCTTTAGCTGAATTTTCATCTTTGGGAAGAGGAAGAAGTCACACGGAGCTTAGAAAGGAAGTTGGGGTCGGTTCATGCAAGATCTTTCAGCTCCTGACAAACGAGAAGTCAAGTCGATTCTGCTTCTGGTCCTCAGACAGGAGCCTTGGCGTCGCATGTGGAGTTCTTCCTTTAGAATCAGCTGACAGGTCCCATAGCCTATCCCAACAATGTCGCACAAGTCGTTGATGGTACGACGTCGATCTTCGTAACATTTTCGAGCGTTGTGCTCGAAGATGGTCGTCCAGAACGCTCGTCATCATCATCGACAGAGGTTCGGCCATTTTTAAAACGTGAATGCCACACAAAAGTTTGCGGACTCCCCAAATGCTTGCTTTAGCATTTCATAGGTTTCCGTAGCCGTTTTGGCGAGTCTTTGGCAAAATTTGATTTGTTCATGAAAATCCGCCATTCCGAAATCGCAGGAGGGTCGGTGTAATGCACTACCAAAACGCCCGTAACTAAGAAACAAATGCTAATTCGATGATGCCGGCTGGCACACTGATTTACTATGAATGTAGGCCGCACCCTCTAAAGGCAGAAGCTCGTACTACATCCGGTTCGCCCGCTATTGACACAGTCTGGAAACTTTCCGATCGCACCTCGTAGATCAACTGGTTAACGCTGTTTAAGGAAATAATCGATGTTACACTGAGAATCATACGACACTACCGTTACTAGATGCGGGCTGGACGACCGTGGTTCGATCCCTGTCGGGGGCAGAGGGTTTTTCCTCTAGCCTCTGCGTCCAGACTTGCTCTGGGACCCATTCAGCCTCCTATCCAATGGGTACCGGGGTCCTTTCCAGGGAGTAAAGCAAGACCGGGGCGTGATACTAACCACTCATCCCCATCTAGTGCAGAGTTCAAGAATGAGTAGCTATCCCCCCCCCCCCTCCCAAGCAAGAAGGAGATACTACTGGCCTAACTGAAGATATTATTGGAGCAGTCTGCTGGAAAATGTGTGGAAAACCACGACGAAGCTCAGGCAGGTATGGAGCGTTGGTCGCTTACGCCACGTCCATCGTGACCCAGTGCCCTGGAACGACCTCGAACCTAGGACACTACTCTGCGAAGCAGAGTAGCAGTCTGTTACTTGTTACCAAGCTCACAGAATGAACAGAGTAGAACATTTGGCTCTGAGACATGAGCAAAGTGAGAATCTTCAGTTGCTTTTATGACTGTCAAATAATTAAGCAAGATACGGACGGGTAACGTAAAACACTTGGGGGAAATGATAAATGAATGTAATATTTTGCAACGGAGACCAAGCCACTCGGAAGACACCACTGAAGTAGGTGTCATGGGTTCGATTATTCTGGCTGAGGACTGGTCCCATGGCGGGCTGTTGTAAATAAGGTAATGAACTTTCTTGACCAGCTGAGCCACTGTACAATTCCCTAGACGGATCCAGCTCCGTGCAATAATCAGGGAAGGTCACTGTCTCTCCCGAAACCTCAATCAAAAAACTATTTAAATCCACAGTTTCACTGTCAGACAGTATCGGGAGAAGCTTATTCGCTTTTACAACAAGCGAATTAACTTCACCCCTCATGAAGAAACCTTGCCACGGTGGTCTAGCGGTTAGAACGCTGGCCTTGTAATCCTGGGGTCTCGGGTTCGAATTTATAACTTGTGTTGGGCAAGGCCGTGGTCTAGGCAACACGGAGTTTTCCTCCGTGGCATCCCAACAATTACTCCATTCACACACAGAAGAAGGCAATGGCAAACCACTTCTGGATCATCTGCCAAGAACGTATATGAACAGGTCCCAGTCCGAGAAAAGGATGGAAGGATCCTGTTCATATGGACCTGTCGTCAGACAGAACACTAAATAATAATAAGATGAGGTGGTCTAGCGGTTAGAACGCTGGCCTTGTAATCCTGGGGGTCTCGGGTTCGATTCCCGGCGGTGCCCGAATTTATAACTTGTGTTGGGCAAGGCCGTGGTCTAGGCAACACGGAGTTTTCCTCCGTGGCATCCCAACAATTACTCCATTCACACACAGAAGAAGGCAATGGCAAACCACTTCTGGATCATCTCCCAAGAACGTATATGAACAGGTCCCAGTCCGAGAAAAGGATGGAAGGATCCTGTTCATATGGACCTGTCGTCAGACAGAACACTAAATAATAATAAGATGAGGTGGTCTAGCGGTTAGAACGCTGGCCTTGTAATCCTGGGGGTCTCGGGTTCGATTCCCGGCGGTGCCCGAATTTATAACTTGTGTTGGGCAAGGCCGTGGTCTAGGCAACACGGAGTTTTCCTCCGTGGCATCCCAACAATTACTCCATTCACACACAGAAGAAGGCAATGGCAAACCACTTCTGGATCATCTCCCAAGAACGTATATGAACAGGTCCCAGTCCGAGAAAAGGATGGAAGGATCCTGTTCATATGGACCTGTCGTCAGACAGAACACTAAATAATAATAAGATGAGGTGGTCTAGCGGTTAGAACGCTGGCCTTGTAATCCTGGGGTCTCGGGTTCGATTCCCGGCGGTGCCCGAATTTATAACTTGTGTTGGGCAAGGCCGTGGTCTAGGCAACACGGAGTTTTCCTCCGTGGCATCCCAACAATTACTCCATTCACACACAGAAGAAGGCAATGGCAAACCACTTCTGGATCATCTCCCAAGAACGTATATGAACAGGTCCCAGTCCGAGAAAAGGATGGAAGGATCCTGTTCATATGGACCTGTCGTCAGACAGAACACTAAATAATAATAAGATGAGGTGGTCTAGCAGTTAGAACGCTGGCCTTGTAATCCTGGTGTCTCGGGTTCGATTCCCGGCGGTGCCCGAATTTATAACTTGTGTTGGGCAAGGCCGTGGTCTAGGCAACACGGAGTTTTCCTCCGTGGCATCCCAACAATTACTCCATTCACACACAGAAGAAGGCAATGGCAAACCACTTCTGGATCATCTGCCAAGAACGTATATGAACAGGTCCCAGTCCGAGAAAAGGATGGAAGGATCCTGTTCATATGGACCTGTCGTCAGACAGAACACTAAATAATAATAAGATGAGGTGGTCTAGCAGTTAGAACGCTGGCCTTGTAATCCTGGTGTCTCGGGTTCGATTCCCGGCGGTGCCCGAATTTATAACTTGTGTTGGGCAAGGCCGTGGTCTAGGCAACACGGAGTTTTCCTCCGTGGCATCCCAACAATTACTCCATTCACACACAGAAGAAGGCAATGGCAAACCACTTCTGGATCATCTGCCAAGAACGTATATGAACAGGTCCCAGTCCGAGAAAAGGATGGAAGGATCCTGTTCATATGGACCTGTCGTCAGACAGAACACTAAATAATAATAAGATGAGGTGGTCTAGCAGTTAGAACGCTGGCCTTGTAATCCTGGTGTCTCGGGTTCGATTCCCGGCGGTGCCCGAATTTATAACTTGTGTTGGGCAAGGCCGTGGTCTAGGCAACACGGAGTTTTCCTCCGTGGCATCCCAACAATTACTCCATTCACACACAGAAGAAGGCAATGGCAAACCACTTCTGGATCATCTGCCAAGAACGTATATGAACAGGTCCCAGTCCGAGAAAAGGATGGAAGGATCCTGTTCATATGGACCTGTCGTCAGACAGAACACTAAATAATAATAAGATGAGGTGGTCTAGCAGTTAGAACGCTGGCCTTGTAATCCTGGTGTCTCGGGTTCGATTCCCGGCGGTGCCCGAATTTATAACTTGTGTTGGGCAAGGCCGTGGTCTAGGCAACACGGAGTTTTCCTCCGTGGCATCCCAACAATTACTCCATTCACACACAGAAGAAGGCAATGGCAAACCACTTCTGGATCATCTCCCAAGAACGTATATGAACAGGTCCCAGTCCGAGAAAAGGATGGAAGGATCCTGTTCATATGGACCTGTCGTCAGACAGAACACTAAATAATAATAAGATGAGGTGGTCTAGCAGTTAGAACGCTGGCCTTGTAATCCTGGTGTCTCGGGTTCGATTCCCGGCGGTGCCCGAATTTATAACTTGTGTTGGGCAAGGCCGTGGTCTAGGCAACACGGAGTTTTCCTCCGTGGCATCCCAACAATTACTCCATTCACACACAGAAGAAGGCAATGGCAAACCACTTCTGGATCATCTGCCAAGAACGTATATGAACAGGTCCCAGTCCGAGAAAAGGATGGAAGGATCCTGTTCATATGGACCTGTCGTCAGACAGAACACTAAATAATAATAAGATGAGGTGGTCTAGCAGTTAGAACGCTGGCCTTGTAATCCTGGTGTCTCGGGTTCGATTCCCGGCGGTGCCCGAATTTATAACTTGTGTTGGGCAAGGCCGTGGTCTAGGCAACACGGAGTTTTCCTCCGTGGCATCCCAACAATTACTCCATTCACACACAGAAGAAGGCAATGGCAAACCACTTCTGGATCATCTGCCAAGAACGTATATGAACAGGTCCCAGTCCGAGAAAAGGATGGAAGGATCCTGTTCATATGGACCTGTCGTCAGACAGAACACTAAATAAATAAATAAATAAAAATAAAATCATGAAGAAGAATCAGGCGCCTCATTCCCATTCTGAAGTAGCCATGAGTTCGTGTCTTACCCACGCATTGAAGTCTCCGCATCTGACATTTCATTCAGCATGCTTAACACTTCGCTGCATAGCTCAGAGGTTAACGCAGAACAGTGTGAATGACTTAACGCAACTGTGAATTGCTGGCATGCCTGTAGGCACCAGGCAAAACAAGTAAAAACCACATTCATACAGACTGACAAGAACAAAAGTAAGTTTCTTCATTAGCGGTACAAAACAATGACGAAACTTCGCCAGGACCACCCTCCATCTTTACTTTCGTTACATCTTACACGTAGTAGCTAATTACACTCGGCTTCTCGCCTACATGAAAGAGTGTGGCAGCCGGTGAAACGACCAATCTTCTCGTTCGAGCCCCAGGCGATCTGTCGCCTCGTCGTTCAGAGTTTCTTTCGTGTCTTTTTCCTTCCGGTTTACTTGTGTCACGACAGATCTCTTGTCTGGAGCGTAACTAACGCGTAGCATCCATCTTCCACGTACGTTCAAACCAAGTCCTCCTCCGTCTTTCTTACCCACCGCATGTACCATAAATCCCGAGGGCAAAGGAAAACCGTGTTATTTGGCAAGATTAAGAGAGATACAGAGAGCGAAAAGTTTCTGCAAATCACGTGTTTCCAATCTCAAAGTGTTGGGAAATATTAGACCCAGGGCGAGACATTTTACGACGTTGCACCCTGCGTACATCATTTGTAGCAATAAATTCCGGCCACGTTGCCAAGTTGACATGACAGCTCGGATGTTTCTGCTGGGTAAAGGGAGAGACACACGGAGTGCAGGAAACACGAAAGACGACAATGACTAGCGAACTGTCGTGCACTTAACCTGAACGATAGAATAAGTACTTCGGACATATGGAGAGGGCATTACAGAAGAGAAGACGTTGGTAGACCGAACGAGAGACGGTCTGTCCAATCTATGGACACCGACTGTGATGCGCTGGTCAAAATCACTCCAGTAAACATCACAGCTTTAACATTCTGATTACAATTATCCTTAGGCTTTATATAAAGACTGACAGGCATCAGACGTGACCAACTTGTTATACGTCGCCCTCTGACCAGCGTGAAAGCAGGAAGCGAACTGCCTTAAGCGAGGGATCAGAGTTGAATCCGGGGTTGTGACACCTCGCTGGCGGCGACGAAATGACGCCTAACGGGGGGAATCCCCCAGCAGCCGACAGATACTCTGTCCACCGCAGAGACGGCAAAGTTCAAGCGAGTCGCCACGTTCTTGAGAACCACTGGAGAAAGTGAACATCTAAGATCCACTGATGTCGATAGTTTAAAGACGCAGTTCGCTGTTCCCTTTCCGAGTTCTTGACACAGAAAAAATTTTCCCTCAAGGACCTACAATTACGTATCCGGCCCGGTCACAGGTGTGCCGAAGTGCCATTCCACTCCGTACATGGATCAGAAATGTTTCAACACTCGTCAACGCTGACGAAGTGCCCATATGGACCAGACTGAGCAGTCAATGTTGGCGAAATCAAAAGACGAACACTGCTACAGCGAATAAGTAAAACGACCTTCATTACCCAGTTACTTAATGGGACAGAACCCTTTTTGACAGAAATTCCTCTCTGTCTACGCAAGCCGAAGGTTCACGATCAAGTCCACAACATCCCAAGAGCAGACGCTATCCTGAGCCAGCTCAGTCGAGTCCACGGTGGTCTAGCGGTTAGAAGGCTGGCCTTGTAATCCTGGGGTCTCGGGTTCGATTCCCGGCGGTGCCCGAATTTATAACTTGTGTTGGGCAAGGCCGTGGTCTAGGCAACACGGAGTTTTCCTCCGTGGCATCCCAACAATTACTCCATTCACACACAGAAGAAGGCAATGGCAAACCACTTCTGGATCATCTGCCAAGAACGTATATGAACAGGTCCCAGTCCGAGAAAAGGATGGAAGGATCCTGTTCATATGGACCTGTCGGCAGACAGAACACTACAAAAATAAAATCATTTGATATTTCATTGTATTCTTCAGTGCTTGGTCCAAGTTACCTTTCGCTGTTCTTAAGAACACAAACGGATACACTGAACTGAATCATCATCCTCTCACGTTAACCCACGTTTTCTCAAGCGGTCTCTCCATTTCAAGTCGCAAGACCAAGTTCCAATGCAGTTCTCACACGTGCTGCACGCCCTACCCATCACATAATTCATTTCATTAACATTACAAAGAATTCAGTTTCACCCCCTGTCCAGTGTCCAAATATTCGCCTGGAAGTTTTCATCTTACAAAATGTCTCATTGCCGTCTGACAGCAAAGTTTTACAAGTAACGTGGAATAAAAACTCAGTAATTATAAACGACGACTTTTCACATTAAAATTTCAGTTTCATGCACAGGAAAAATGTATTTCAGCCCTGAAGATGTAGGCAATATTTTCCCCTGAAACGTGGATATCTACATACAAGTAGGATTTCAGGTTTGCACAGTGGTGACTCCGAAGATGGCGGTCTTCTGGGTTGTAGCGCCGTGTCATCGCTGACATCTGAAACGTCGATAAATTTCTACCAGACGACACGGCGCTACAACCCCAGGAGACCGCCATCTTCGGTCCACACGGCGTAAAAACCAGCAAACCAACATCTCGACTGGCCACTGTCTCTTAAAGGCACATCCGACTGTGCAGCGGGTTCGGGAAAGGGGGAATTTCGTGACTCGCTGAGCGACTATCGGCTTCTGAAGAAGGGCTCTTACTCCATGGAGAGTGATATCATTTTAATAATTCCCCGAAGACCTGCTTGGAGCTACCACAGACTCACACAAGTATGCACTTCGGGCAGGGTTATTGCGGTCGAAGAACCGGTTCTGAACAAGTTGGTTTCATGACTGCTAAGCAGTTTCGACGCTGTAAGAACAAAGTTCCTTAAGCCCTTCTCGCTGCCGAGCGGCACGTAAAAACTGGCATTGCCGCGGTGGGTCCAGCCTTCTGCTCCTTGAGACGAAGCTTTCCACACCGACACAAAAGACAGCAGGCCCCGGTCAGGTGTATCTTCCAAAAAGCATCGCGCCCGATGAGACAAGGAGTCCGCCACCAGGAGCGGACAACCTTGCAGAAGTAACAGCGTCTCCGTAACATTACTTCATACAGGTAGCCCTCGATTTACGCCGGGGACGCGTTCCTGGACGAATCGGCGTAAATTGGAACTCTTTTTATAATATAAATCAATAGGAAGTCAACGACACGCGTTCACAGCATCCAAACATTGACGATTAATATAATGACATTACATTTAAAGCTCTGAAATAACGTAAATAAAATAAAGAGAATTTAAAAAATATATTTTATACAATTACAATCGGCAATTCGTTGGTCCCCGCGATTATTTCATATGATTGATGTGTACAGTCATCTCTGCTGTCATGCGATAGTTGCATTCATGTACGACGCCGACCTATAGAAAATCGCGTAGTAAAAATAACCCCGGGACCTCCGCAGAGATTAAATTAATCCTTTGAAAGTTTAAAGCTCGAGGAATGAAATTGCATAAGAGCAAACTCGCATACGCAAAAGTTTGCATTTCACAAACAGATTTTACCGATTCATCGATCTCATCGGAGCAAATTCGCGTTAACGAAACTTACGTAATTGCAGAGATGACCGTATTTATAATTGTTTATATATTTATTGCAATTTTAATGAACCAATGTGTACAATTTTAGATGCATCTGGCGCGTTAAGCGCCCGCCTCTCGAAAACCGCAAGAGATGGATCTGGAAATATTGCGTACGAAATACGTATTACCTCTTGGGCTCTCCAAATCTGTTTTCAGATTTTACATATCACAAATGGTTTAGGTTCTACAAACATTTTAAAGCATGTATAAAGGAAATATTTAGAATAAATCCAATATATAAACTTCCTTTCATTGTATTTATTGCCTAAATATAATTTAAATACAAAGACGTATTTACGTCAGATTTTCCGGAACCGTCAAATTTCCACTTTTCGACTATCTGGTTTCGAAATCGGCGTTATTCTGAATCGGCGCAAATCGAGGGCTACCTGTATATGATATTACAACTTCAACCTTGAAGATGGGTGTCGTATATTTCTCCGAAACGTTTGTAGCATCCACCTATATGTCCAGAAGTGTTCAACGACGCTATTTCAGCCGCAGACGTTACATACCGTCGAATGACATGGGAAGGTGATTATAAATTGTGACAACGTACGAAAGAGGAAATCGGTGATTCTATTAAAGGTCCGACTCGGGCTGAACAGTTAGCCATTTCCCTGAGAGTACTCGAGGACTCCGTAAAGATGAGTCCGAAGCCCATCGGTTACCAGTATCAGCCATTGCCACCTCGGATTGCAGTCCCCAGGAGAAACCTGTTTCTGGTGCAACCACGAAGCAGGTGAACATCACCGCGCAGAGCCCGGCAGCTCTGTTCCCTGACGTCACCGGTTCGGGGGGGGGGGGGGGGCCTCTAAGACAAAATATTTACCTCCGTCCGAAAATCGCAATCCTCCCTCTGTCACGCAGTGACGTCACTCCTGCGTGTATGCGGTACGTCTCGAGGTGAGTTCGACGACGCCGTCCTGGCAGTAACTTGATGGCAAATATCACAGAGATGATGACCTCTTAATTCAACAACCCGTCCACTTACTTATTCATATTAATCTTCGCGTTTATCCAGTTCACTTGATAAAGCATCGTTAAATGAACCGTAGAACAGCACATAATACTAAAATGGATCTCACAGAAATTGTGTGGAATGGATTCAAATACGGTAAGAGACCAGTAGCGGGCTCTTGGGAACACGATATGAACTCTGCGTTCCTTAAAAGAAAAGAATTGTTTGGCTAAGACACTGTCAGTTTCTCATGGATGACGAAATTTTGTGGCTTTACTCAGTCCCTCCAGGCAAATGCCGGGATTGTAACTTCAATTACGCCACGACCGCTTCCTTCCACATCCCTTCCAATTCATTATTCACTATCATCCTTTCATTCGACGCTAAATAGTCTCAGTTACTAAAATAAGGTCGTTAAACAAAATGTAAATAAATGCATTCTGGTCATCAAAAGTATCTTTCGATCAAAGTAACACTTCAAAGCCCAGTGGTAACAATACGTACCACCTGTTTCAGTAATGAGAAACATTTGCATTTTGACCACAGAGTGAATTTATATGTTTCGTATGATTCTCCGAATAAACAGCGATTATTTTCTTAAACAGCGTTAACCAGTTGATCTTTGTAACGGTGAGGCGTTGTGTTTTCTTCGCGGTACGGACTGGATTCTTAAATGCTATTTAGACGAGCTTCGGCTTCGAAGGGTTAATTAATTATCAGAATAAACAGCGATTATTTCCTTAAACAGCGTTAACCAGTTGATCTTCGTAATGGTGAGGCGTTGTGTTTTCTTCGCGGTACAGACTGGATTCTTAAATGCTATTTAGACGAGCTTCGGCTCCGAAGGGTTAATTAATTATCAGAATAAAAATCTATTATTTCCTTAAACAGCGTTAACCAGTTGATCTTCGTAACGGTGAGGCGTTGTGTTTTCTTCGCGGTACGGACTGGATTATTTAGATGATTTTTATGCTTCTGGTAGCAGCTTTGAATATTTGAAAAAGTGTTTTTGCCTTTCTGGTCTAAGAAGTACCCTGCATCTCTATGATTTTTGGTCCACAGCCTTTATGAACATTACCGAAACCCTTGGAATGTTTCGGGGGGACCCCCGCCCCTTCACAGCCACTGACTGTTACACGAGTCGACAAATTCTTGACGGCACCTGTGATGACGTCACTGAACCCCGCGGCCAAACAATTACATTCCGAATCTCGTAAAACAAATACATGTCATCTCGCACATAATGACTTGCGTCAGAACACAATCACGTGACTACACTAAGCTAATATGTGACGTCATCGCTGTCAACAAGAGAAGTCCTGATGTTAACGTAACTATTTCTTTCGAATTATTAATACAGAGACGGAAACTCAAAGGCAATAAATACTGACATCTGTTGTCAGGGAATCCAATCAAAATCGAATGAACACGACACACATCTTACTTCTGCCTTCTTCAAAACGGAATGCCAATGGTTTTAACCGTTTGCATCTTCATTAACAGCGTCTTGTTCGAAGAGTTTCCAACCTCAAGTAACAAGTGCGCATGCGCCCAGCCAGTGGCCAGGCGCAGACCCGAGTTATTAAACCGGTTCGGCCGGCATACCAAAGCAGCCGACGAAATTCTGCCTGCGCCTTGCAACAAACAAGTCGAAGGACGTTCGTGCGAGCCTTTGAGTAAAATTAAACGACTGTTTTATGAGAAATCGAAAATTCTGAAGAGGCTACCAAGTTTCTTCAACATTTCTCAATCAGTGTGTGTCACGTGACACATACGGACCGCCATGACAAGCTAAATCTATGAATATCTTCGAAGAGAAGCTGACAGTTGACCAGCTAGTCTGTGTAAGCCGAAGGTTCATTAGCGTGTTCACAAAAGCTCATGTTTCGTCCCTATAATCAGCCAAATGAATTAAGGCCACAATATCATTTTTTTAGGATACATTTTAACATGTGCCTTCCATCTACGCCTAGGTCAGGTTGTTGGACCAAAATTTTGTGTGCATTTCTCACGTTTCACATGCGTGGATTTATCGAGACAAAAATTTCCTTCCGGTAAGATTTCGTTACAGAATGCGGTTCTGGTAAGAATCGAAACGATATTTAATCGAACAAAGACAAGAAGATCCAGTTTCTGAATCTGCTCTGAAGTCAGAACAGCTTCTGAGACCTGCAAATTATCTCGTCCCGTTTTCATGGCTCCAAAATGTACATAAAAAAGAGTGGTTCTAATATACAGCAAATTTTCACCTTTTTTAGACAGTGGCGTATCCTACAGGTATTATTTTTATTTAGTGTTCTGTCTGACGACAGGTCCATATGAACAGGATCCTTCCATCCTTTTCTCTTCTCGGACTGGGACCTGTTCATATACGTTCTTGGCAGATGATCCAGAAGTGGTTTGCCATTGCCTTCTTCTGTGTGTGAATGGAGTAATTGTTGGGATGCCACGGAGGAAAACTCCGTGTTGCCTAGACCACGGCCTTGCCCAACACAAGTTATAAATTCGGGCACCGCCGGGAATCGAACCCGAGACCCCAGGATTACAAGGCCAGCGTCCTAACCGCTAGACCACCGTGGCTCTCCTATCCTACAGGTACGACCAAATAACACAGTGGTTACGAAATCGGAACGTACACAGTTCGAATCCCGGAGGAATACACCCTAGGGCATTGCTCTCATCGCTTCCTGCCACACCACAGAACAATTCAATAATTCAATTCACCTTCTGAGTTCCTACTGAATTAAGTTATTACATAACGCGTCCTCAGACCGGATGAGGCGCTGAGGTACACGTACGTCGTTGAAGGAGCTCCGGGCCGAGTTCGAAACATCACAGCAAAATTACCAACAGCTACATTACAGCGTAGAGAACGCACGCACTGAAAAGCTATTAGTAGTTCGGCGAAATCGCTTTTAAAGTTTTCGCTTCAAGACGGCGTCGAAAGCAAAGTTTCTGTCACATCGCCTATCCCGCGGGAGGGTTGCATTGTCTGTAGTGGTCCATCCAATGAATCATCTCGTGAGCAGCGGCTAGTAACAAGGCTAATGCAGAACAAGCGAATTATTGAGTTCGTGCACAGGCGATAAGACTTCGCGTATCGCCTGTTGCGTCTTTGTCAGGGATCCTACCAGGAACACTCACTTAACCGGCCACCGTTCTCTGAAGGTAAGCGTTTGCAGCTGGCGTAGAAATGCTCGTACATGAAACGAGAGGAACGCCATACGGGCGTGCCATCTGAGCTATCCTGAGGCGCGCTGCCCAAGAACACTCGCAAAAAGTCACGTACTGCAATGCCAGAGAGAGAGACACAGAGAGAGAGACTGCAACATGTTTGTCCAGAGGCGCATGCCCGAGCTCTCTCCAGACTGTCACCTTCGTCGGACTCTGAACCGATAACACCAACAGACGAGAGGTAACTAGTCTCTGGGTCCGAATATTATTTATGAATTCAGTCCGTACCGCGAAGAAAACACTACACCTCACCATTACGAAAATCAGCTGGTTAACCCTTTGAAGCCGAAGCTCGTCTTCATAATATTTACGAATCCAGACCGTACCGCGAAGAAAACACTTCACTTAACCATTAGAAGTCGAATCAGGCGGTGCCACATAAGATTTAACATCCCGGTCAAAGCCTTAATCACGCACTGCGTCCCCAAGACACCCTTCGACTTAAAAAAGAATAAACACAGGCTTGGCGATGTCTCACGTCCTAACGGCTGTCTTCTGACATGTAGCACCGTGCAGAAAACAATCGATGTTTCGAAGGTGTTTACTGCCTCCATTATCAGAGGGTCCTCTACAACACAGGTCAATTTCTATTATGCTACAGGGCGCAGCATTCGAGAAGACAGTCACGCTTTGACGATCTCCCATTCCTGGTGGCCCCCACATTCTTCCGAGCAACCGGACGATCTGCAGCTGAGCAAACAATCCGGAGAAGCCTGTAGCCTGCTTGTGTGAAGAGCTCTTACAGCATTCCGGGGAAGTTTGTTTTTACGTAAATGAGAAATATACCTCTACCACACAAATTATTAATTTTTTTAGCCGGTTAAGACAGGGGTGGGAAATCGCTTTTATGTGCGGGCCGAATGTAACCGCGTTTGGAAAAGCGACTTTTCGAAGAACGTAGAAAAATAACGATTAACTGTCTATCAAGTGTCTGAGCTGCCCTGACACACGTCCTACAGGAAACAGAAGCATGAGCCGACGATGTTAAACACTCACTGCTGCTTCCAACGTGACAAGGCACGAATTAACATACTCGCAGTTGGCTCAACTGGACGTCGTCACTCAGGGCTTCACAAAACAGTATTTACGTGGCATGTGTGCCAACCAGGGGCCCGGATACCACCAAATACCACGCCTAAATCAGGTTAAGTAAAATCACTACACGTGGGCAAGGCTGAAACATACGTCAACGAACCCAAAACCTCGCTCCGAAGAGCCCAAACAATGGAACACAAAGACACATAGGTCACTTTTACCAGGAGAGATTCGGTTAGGTTATTAGGCGCATGCGCAGAGAATCATATACGAAATCGTCGTCTCGCCTCACGAAATTGAGCACTGAACCAGTCTCCAATGACATAGTCATTAGAATAATGGCAGGCCTTGTGTTGGGAATTTTTAGACAAATTCCTATATCCAAAAATGTAACAAAACCTTCATGTGCCAAATACCGAAGTCAGCAAATATCAAAATGGAGTTCACTACACAGGAATTAGGCTATTCGGAAATCTTCCCTCCCACTAGAAAAAAGTCTGAATCATGTACAAAGAAGTTTAAGCATCTCCTATCTCACTCATTCAACTAAACAGAAGAATTTATATCAGCCAAAAATTCTGAGCTATTACAAAAACACGTAAGCAAAAATGATTATGCTTTCTTATGTAATTATTTTTGTGGTAATACCGACTATAAATCACTGTCATAACTACGTAATTAACATTTGTACTGGAAACAAGTATTGTATTTGTGTTACGTCATGTTCTACAACCTTTTGCTTGGTCCTATGAGAACTCTTTGGAATGCAAATAAATCCTATTGTATTCATATTAATAAATCCTTCCTTCTTCAAAACGTCATCCTCCATTCTACAAATCGTCTGAGAACAATCATTTCTCTCTCATTTACAAGGGTTAATTATCCTCAGTTCATTAATATACGTAGTAACGCAAATGTTTCGTAATGACCGCCATGTTGAAGCGTTACTCACAGAACACGTGACCGGCCTTACTTTCCCGTATCCTGGTCTGTCCACTCGCTAAACACTTCACGATTACTACCAACCCCAAAAACTTACACTGACCGCAAGCAACCAGCCTCAACCACATCGAAAGACGAGTTACAGAAATAATTCCTGATTATAATTCGGTCAATTCGTGATAAAATCTAGACCACCTCATCTTATTATTATTTAGTGTTCTGTCTGACGACAGGTCCATATGAACAGGACCCTTCCATCCTTTTCTCGGACTGGGACCTGTTCATATACGTTCTTGGCAGATGATCCAGAAGTGGTTTGCCATTGCCTTCTTCTGTGTGTGAATGGAGTAATTGTTGGGATGCCACGGAGGAAAACTCCGTGTTGCCTAGACCACGGCCTTGCCCAACACAAGTTATAAATTCGGGCACCGCCGGGAATCGAAACCGAGACCCCAGGATTACAAGACCAGCGTTCTAACCGCTAGACCACCGTGGCCATAGAGCAAGTGGTATTCAACCTTTTTTGTTCGCGTACCCCCAAAGTTGCTGGTGTATAATTCAAGTTATACATAGTATATAATCTACATCTAAAATAAATTAAATAAATTACATTACTGATTATTTAGTGTTTATCATAAAATATATTTTTTTATAAATTTCACGTGCCCCCTAAGATGCCTTCGCGTACCCCAGGTTGGAGACCACTGGTCTAGATCACATATCCTATTGTAATAAATCGGGACTCCGGTTTCCTGTAAAGTTCGTATTTTCAATCGATTCTCATTGCAATCTCCACATTGTACCTTCTCATTCGACGGTACATAAAATCGATATATGAGTCAGCGCAGTTAAATAAGCGAATACACACGACTGTCTCCTAATAATTCAAAATTAGAGTCTGGATTCGAGGATTACTGGCGTCTAGGCACTGAAAGAAAAATGTATTACCGACAGTCGTGGCAGATCGTAAAACATCGGGCTTCATTCGGGCTGGGATAAAAGGAAAGTTGACCTGGGGTCAAACGCTGATCTGCCGAGAGCCGGGTTCAAGTTGTAAAATTTTCGGTCCGCGCGGATTCGTCCAGGAAAACTCCACACCCAGAACGCACGAACCATCCTCGGCCGACCGGACTCCACTCGCAGTGGAAGCTTCGAAACGTCGCTCACACCAAAGCCGCCGTAATGATTCTATATCTATATTTTTCCCGCCGTCTCTGACAAGGTGTCTGTAACCTGGAATGCAGCGCCGTGCAGTCTGCTAGAAGCTTACCGACGTTTCGGAGGTGCCTCCTACCTCCATCTTCAGGGCGGTTTCTTCTGGTTAGCATTCGAATGTGGCATTAGATGTTGTTGACTGGTTTGTTGTGGTCCTCCATTTTCGTCTGTCTTGCGCCAATATCTTCATTTCCACATTTTTCATAGCCCACATCCTCATAAATTCCAATCTTTGTCTCCCCCCTACAATTCTTTCCCTTCCATTACCAAATTAACCAATTCCGGGTGCCTCGGAATGTGTCCTATCTCTTCTTTTGTAAGATTCGTCCTTCGCCTGTCCTCATTTCGTTCTTGATAAGTCCACTTAATTAGATACTCCTTGGAAACAATCTGTGTCGCTGGACAACCATTTGCGACTAGGTAACGTGGAGTCTGGTTATACCACCGAGGCGATATCTGTCGGGCGTTTGTTCGCCGAGACCTTGTTTCACGACCAGGTCAGTCCATGTTGACAAAGCGACACTCTGACAGGATCCCATCCCAGCCCATCTGTCCCCTGTCAGTATCATTCCACCATTGCTCACTCGTGTTTCATTCGGATGACGGACAAAGGACCCTTACAGAACCAGTTCACAGACACATAGCCTCCCCTACCGTGGCGTGTTTTCAACTTCAGATTCTATTGAAGCATTTGGCTGCTTCATAACAACCCATCACAGCCTACAAATAATTAATCGTTCATTACCAACGATCGAAACTTTATGTCAAAACGAAACACGACAATACTTTTAAAATACATTTTACGAGGGCGACAAATTATGGCGGTAAGGTCGGCTAGAAACTACATTGCACTGCGTATCTTTGGTCTACAATAAATAAACTCTCCATTCTGAGGCCTAAATGCTTCAATCTGTCGCGATCTACGTCACACATAACCACAAAATATAACTAGGTATCAGCATCACTTACCTAATATCGCTGACGTACACCAAATGTTATTAATTCATCTCTGTCCAAACAATTGTTCTACCACATAAATGTTTCACCTTTCGGCTGGATATGTCTTTCAATCACAAAACAAACTCACAACGGAATAATCCATACACATCCACAATATAATGCTATGATAAATCATTTACAAAAATTTTCCAAGCAGACATAAAACACGTGTAGGAAACATTTTATAACTTCAACAGCCAACCTTCACACGCTGCATAAAGCGACCGACTGAAAGCATTTGCAGCCACAGATTATACCAGGCAGTTTGAAGTAGCGCATCTGTGATCTCAGGCGAGTACTTCTCGCGCATGCGCAGTCCAGTGTTATGCATAGTGGCGGCGCTGTTATGAGAACTGAAATTCCGACAGTGGAAAGGGGAACAGCAAACATTGATACATAGTTGACAGATATAATTGACATCTTATTTGAAATAATTTGAAACTTTCACGATGAATAAATTTAAGAAAATTATCTCTGGGGCCCTGGGTGAATTTCTATCAAACTTATTTGTTGTGAATTATTACTTATCACTTTAAGCGATCAACAAAAAGATTTTGATTGGCAAAACACGAAACATCAATACTACTTTCGTGACTCGGAGAAACAATGAAATACAAAGTTCTCACGAAAGTATCTGCTCTTTGAAATGTAGGGACTAGGTTCCATTGTTAACAGACAATATCACGAACCTTACCGACTGAGTAAAACTTCACTTTCGTTTCTAGATAATATCTGACTTTCCAATTGTACCAACTACTCCACCCACACATTCCAACAAAGGAGAACAGATAGCACACTAAAACTGGAATTTCCTGCATTAGACTATCGTGCAAGGAATGCATTTCAGATCATTTCCGTACACAAGAAATGTCATTTTCATTTGCATTTTATTCTGGGATAGCATTCATAGTGTTTTAACGTGGTTTCAGCGGAATGAACACATATATTGGCCCACAACAATATGGATATAATTTTATCAAGACGAACATCATGTTAAGCCCGGATGCACTAAATGGACATTTGCAATTAAAAATAAAGAACGAGAAAGGAGAATACTCTTTGCTACTATAAACCTAGTGTATCATTTAACCGCAGTTGGCCACACTTATTTACCAAAAATCATGAACTAAAAGCACCAGAAACATTAATAGAATCAATTATTACTTACTTCTGCAGTCTTCGTTGGCTGTCTGTTTCAATAAACTGATCACAAATCTTTGGCTGACATTGTTTTATGAACTCTGACTTTAAAACCGCAAGGAAAAAAGCCAGAAGACATACTTTAGCAGACAGATCTTGAAAACTGCGCTATCTCGACACGCCATCTTTCACTTATGTCGATTACCAACTTGAAGAAACTGATAGCGCAAAGTTTAAAACCATTCCAAGTTTATTCGAAGATTATTTTGTGGTTTCAACACGAAAATTAAAAGTACAGGTATCCCTCGATTTACGCCGGGGATTCGTTCCTGGACGAATCGGCGTAAATTGAAACTCTTTTATAATTTAAATCAATGGGAAGTCAACGACACGCGTTCACAGCATCCAAACATTGACGATTAATATAATGACATTACATTTAAAGCTCTGAAATAACGTAAATAAAATAAAGAGAATTTAAAAAATATATTTTATACCCTTACAATCGGCAATTCGTTGGTCCCCGCGATTCTTTCATGTGATTGATGTGTACAGTCATCTCTGCTGTTATGCGACAGTTGCATTCATGTAAGACGCCGACCTATAGAAAATCGCGTAGTAAAAATAACCCTGGGACCTCCGCAGAGATTAAATTAGTCCTTTGAAAGTTTAAAGCTCGAGGAATGAAATTGCATAAGAGCAAACTCGCATACGCAAAAGTTTGCATTTCACAAACAGATTTTACCGATTCATCGATCTCATTGTAGCAAATTCGCTTTAACGAGACTTACGTAATTGCAGAGATGATTGCATTTATAATTTTTATTCAAAATCAGCGATGTAAGAATTACGATTTAGTATAAGAATCAGTACGAGATACATTGTAAAACGTTATAAATAATAGTAAAATATATTTTTTTTCACTTTTTGACTTGCTGGTTTCAAAATCGGCGCAAATCGAGGGCTACCTGTACACTGTGAAACAAGACTGTCAAATATTTGACAAAACTGTATAATTCTTTACAAACGAGGAATCTTGGCAGGCCTAGGGAAAACGGTAGAGGATGACGTGACCTTGAGGCAAAAGTTGGGGTGGCAGGAAGTGACAGAGTTGTAAAATAACTTAGTTGTAACTTTCATCGTCCTATGTTGGCAGCCGTTCTGTTTCCAGGAGCGCTGACACTTCAAGGTTATAGTAATCGAAATGAAACACAGCTGACGTTCTAGCATACATTCGTTGTTCTCGGGCGGTAAAACAGAGCGTTTTTTATTTACAACTACGTGTTCCATCTCTTTTTAACAATCAGCAACACTGCATTTTGAATCTACGGATTTCCTATGATGTTCACAATAAACAGCGATTATTTCCTTAAACAGCGTTAACTACTTGATCTTTTTAATGGTGCAGTTCGGTGTTTTCTTCGCGGTACGGACTGGATTCTTAAATGTTATTTAGACGAGCCTCGGCTTCGAAGGGTTAATTAATTATCAGAATAAAAATCTATTATTTCCTTAAACAGCGTTAACCAGTTGATCTTTGTAATGGTGAGGCGTTGTGTTTACTTCGCGGTACGGACTGAATTCTTAAAAGCTATTTAGATGAACTTATTTCGTGCATTGCTTAAAACTTAAATAATTTAATGACACTGTATTGACTGCGAAAGTTATTTCGAGCCGAATGACAGTTCTGTCCACAACAGATGCTATACTATAACGAAGTTCGGACGGTAACTATTGATCCCCCATTAGCTGGAACGGGTACTGACTTCATTTATATGCAAATGATCGGCTGTAGGAGAACCAGCTGCCTTTTCTGTCCTTAGAGATCAACCAAACAAGGTGGGTAAAATGCCAAGGGCCTCCTTATATATTCACAGCAAAGCAACACCTCGTGCATTCCTCACAACGACGAATCAAGGTGACTGTTCATAAAGCTGGACACTAGATGGAGGTAAGTGGTCAGCTTTAAGCTCTGGCCGCCTTATTACCCGGGATCTGTGCGATCCCTATTGCATAGAAGGTTATGTGGGGCCAGAGCCTGGCCCGGATTAGAAACGAATCCAAGTCATCCCAGCCTGTAAACTAGTCACTACACTGACTGAAGAAAAATTATGACTGCGGGTCTGACTTTGTGATGTTAATACTTCTCTTATATGGTTATCGCATGGGAAGTACTGTTATGTACCACTAAAATCGTGCACAATGTCTTTCACAGAACAATCATCTCATAAACCAGTGTTTCACAGTTCCTTGTCTGCATGACAATGTCACGCACCTAGTAATTTTTTCACTTTCTCAGTGTAGCAGGTGGCAAGCCTGCTGCCTCCGCACAATTTCTTCTCAGTTCTGATGTGTACGCTAGAGCCATCTAGTAGCGTATCAGAAGAGACATGTGTGAGAAACATGGCCGCTGAAGTTTGTTTACGAGACATCTCGCTCATGCTCGTGAGTAAATCTAAGACATGGACCGCCCCTCCGTAGGAAGTCATTCATGATACGGATTTTTATCACCTTTGAAAATCCATAGACCTCGGCCGGGTTTGAACACCCTAACCTATAAACTTC
This sequence comes from Zootermopsis nevadensis, assembly GCF_977971745.1. NCBI lineage: Eukaryota > Metazoa > Arthropoda > Insecta > Blattodea > Termopsidae > Zootermopsis > Zootermopsis nevadensis. Next base: position 718,497 of record NW_028259188.1, read on the forward strand.
TCAAAATGTTTATTTACAACAGGAAATAAATACCTTCGTGGAGAATTACAAATTGATGCTCGTCTTCTGGGTTGTGATGTCATGTGGATAACATTTCAGAGGAACGTATTACCTCCATATTCAAAAAGAAGAAATGCTGGTATCTACTTATGAGTCCATGTGGCATTACAACCCACACTGAATATCCGGAATTAAGAGTTATGCACAAAAGTATAATAAACAATGTAAACTGTCAGATACACGTCCATATTTCTAGCATCTTGTAAATTGTAATATGGCTTCACTTCGACATTTCTGTTTGATGCAGCTGCTGATCAGACATTCCAAGCCTTTTTCCTCAGCAGTCATTGGATACGTCACAAAACAAAAAATGTTACCAATGTGACAGTGTATAAGATACAAAGCTTATCAAAATCTTTGAAACAGCTTAAGTTAAGGCACTGGGCCCTGTACTTCCAGCTAACGTATTTTATAATTCATGCATACTGTTCTGAGTATCTGCCGAACAAAATACTATTTTAAATAAAGTAACTTACATTGAATTTTTGTTAAAAAGAATTGTTTACATACATCATAAAGCAAACAAACATTTATGTACACATATTTATAAGCTATTATGATTTTGACAAAAAGCAATTCATTGTATGGTTCTAAATCTTAAAAGCACTTTCTTGGATTACGTAATATGACAACCTAACCTAACTATAACTTAATTATTTGTGTCTTATATTCTAACCAACAAAATAGCACTGTGGACCAAAGTCCTTTTGATGCTAATAATCATTTAGTTACTGAAGAAATTTGCAGTCATTTATGGAAGCTAAAGCTTCATTAACGTACAAACAAAACTGCTTACACTTTGAAGGACACTAATGCCACTAATGGCATTAGTGTCCTTCAAAGTGTAAACAGTTTTGTTTGTATGCATGTTTCATATTCCAATACACTACACGGTATGCAAGGTGTTCAGAAAAGTCTGCCATTGGTCCATATGGTGAGCTAGGTCAATCCAGCCCGAACCCACTAACATTTTAATATCACTCCCCCATCTACGCCTATGTCTTCCAAGTCGCCTCTTCCCTTCAGGCTTTTTAATCAAAATTTTGTAAACATTTCTCATTGTCCCATTATGCTACATGCTCTGTCCATCTCACCCCCCACTCGATTTGTTCATTTTAATAATATTTGAACAAGACAACAAACAAACGCAAAGCTAAGAAATGAGAGACAAATTTTATGGACAGAAAAAATAAATATAAATAGTGCTTTTGCACATCTCAGCATGTAACGAGGATTTAGGAAAAAAAACAACTGAATTACTGTATATAATTTCACAGTAAAAAATGCCTGCATGGACACTGAAAGTCATGCTTAGAAGCGGAATGTAACGTCTCGTCCAACGGGTGGCACTTTTCCACTCGATCGAAACCACCTTCAATTCCCAAGTACAAGCCTCTAAGGGTGTCGAGTGTGTGTGGACAGAGGAAAATGAGCAATGCATTTGTAAGGTCAAAGGTAATACAAAGCACAAAGAATATCTTGACAAATATTCACAAAGTGTGGCTATATTCACATGAAACAATTACAATTATGCAATATTTTTACCTATTACTACATTCTACATTACTTATGGTATAAGATTATCTCTAAACCTTTTTCTTCTAGAGATTAAAAACAAACAAACAAAGTTTCGAAGACTGACTTGTGGTTTTTCATAACCCATTTTGTATTTTTTTTCTTTTTGGTCTATGAACACAGAACACATAAAATTAAATTAAAACGTTTCCCTGAATAATAAAAGAACTGCCACAAACATTAATTTGTACAGCACTGAAATATGTCTTTCTCTAAAAACTGTTGGCAACACAGACAGATTTTTAACTTGCATCAAAAATGCATTATTTTCAATTGTTCTTTTACACAAAGTGTCAAAAATATATATACAAAGTATATAAATATATATACTTTCCATCATTATTATTATTATTATTTTTCATGTGAAAAAAATGCGATATTGTACTGTTTTTAAAACTACTGGCAATTAATTAAATATCTTTTGTTTTTTTCACACAAAACATACACACAAACACAAGGTCTATTGTTTTTTTTTTTTCACAAAATTATTTTCATCTTGCAAAACTATTTTTTTTTCATCCAACATCGCGGACCACACACATCGGACAACTTTTTAAAATTATTTCAAACATACTTTTGTAGAAAATGGTCTTTTATCTTCTCATTTGGAAGGATATACACAGTTTTATTTATTTTCATATTAAACTTCTATCTAAACAGTTCTGGAGTAGGTGGTTTCATGTTTTTGTTGCTTTCATTTGTTTTTATTAGTAAAAAATGGCAGATCTGGTGGGACAACATGGCGGTCACTAGAAAAATTAAACAATCTGAAAGGCATCAAAAAGGGGCCGGATTATACACAGACTACCGTTTGCTAGGAATACAGTCATTTGTTTAATTATTATTCTTGGCACTTAAAGCAGCAATGTTACCACCATTTTTCATATCTAGGTCGACTAAAAAAAAAAAAAGTAGTTCTTTATGGTTTTTGTCTTTTCTTATAAAAATGAAGCGACAGGAGACACATATCAGAGGTATTTCTCATGATCTAAAAACTTGTACTTTATGTGTGAGCCTCAGGAAACAGACCCCTCGTACAGCGCGTCTTGTTTCAACATTGACCTGAGGACTACTGGATATTGTTCTTGTCTGTGCTCAGACGACAGGGTTGTGCACCAGATTAATTTTACTTCCACTCTAAGTAAACTTTAACTGCAGAAGACACGACCAGAAGGTCTGTGCGCTATCGCTCCTGAAAAATCGGTGCACATGCTCCACACGCGCGTCTTTCAACATTGTTTCCGTGATTCTACGCCGCTGGCAAAGCACTTCATCAGAAATGCCTGCATCAATTAATAAATTAACCCTGATGCACAGCCCTCAAAAATAAATAAGAAATTAACGTGATGCTTCTAACTAGCTTGTTCATATTTTGGAATTACAAATACATCCTACCAATGATCCTACAATACTGTCCTGTATATTACTTTATAAATTATCAATATTATTAATATTAATATTATTAAATATATCCCTCAATTTCATTGTGTTATGCTGAGGAGAAAACAATAATAATTTTCCCTTTACATGAGTTTCTGAAATGAGCATTTATCTATCACTAAAACTTATCGTCCTTTATAAAAAAATGACTGCCAAATACTTACTTACTATGATCAGTTCTTGGGCACAATCACAAATATTCTAAAATAAGTAATAATAAATAGCATGATACCAGTCACTAGAATACACGAGGGTAAAAAAAAATCAGGGGGGACAGAGAAACAGAAACATTTGGATATTTACAATCATTATAAATTATCAGTTTCTTGTTTGAAATATAGTATTGTCAAAATACTAAGTCTTTTTCCCCCAATAGATTTACGCTACTAACAATGATTACTTTCACTCATTTCAAAAAAATAGTTCATATATTTTTGGTATTGTGAGTCATGATAATGAAGGGGCAGTAATATGACATGTTTAATTATTCCGAAGTAAAAGAGGGGAATTCTCACTCCAAAGAAGATGAAAAACATATGGAACCCTCTTTCACCCCCCGTATTTCATTCATTTAAAAACTGCTTGTGACCACTGAAAAGAAATAGCACACGTTTGGAAGTACAGTACATTCCAGAACTTCCACCCATACAGTTACCAACTTATAAAAAAAAAAGTCCTGAAATAAATATAAATACCTACGATCGTAATAAAAATGCACACGAATGTTTTGTCATTATACAGTATCAGGGCGCAACGTTTGTGCCCCAAGAATGCAGATATATGTACACAATGTAATATGGGGGGGTGGGGGTGGGGGGGGATATAAAAAATCAGCAAGAGTCGCACAAACTCCGACACAAAGCTCTGTGTTAGATCGGAGAACACCGTGCAGACCAGCTCATCAGAATGCTGCGCACATTACTGCATTCATGTTCAGTATCAAACATCTGAGCGATGCGTTTTCAATTGTCTGTGTGACTGGCTTTGATGCAGACGGCCACTGTGATGTCTGCACACTTGAGCCCACCTCTTCAGCTTTATGTACAGTTAACACTTGAGAGATTACAACTTTGGAAACGGTCATACGTGGTTATTATTTTGGTTCGAGTGAAAAAGGAATTCAGTCAACGTGGTTTTGAGGTTTCGGGCCCGAGATGCCACGGCCCGTCGATCCTTCGAGTACTTTCAGTTGGTATGGGGCAGCTGCAACCGAGCGGAAATTAAGATACCATTCATCTTAATTCCAGGCGCCCTGATTCATCATCGAAACGAGTTACTATTTTCTACACTCTCACATTTCACTCGAACCAAAAGAAGGGAAAATTGTGCCTCAAAGTGATATAAAAAGTGCAGTCAAAACACGAAATAAAAATACAGAGGTGAGATCTGTGAGTCTTAGCAACTTAATATTTAATTATATCTATAAAAATGTTCAGTAAAAAATTACCTGGGAAATTGGACTAGCTACGTATTTGGTGAAAGACTGTAAGAACGTGGTGTACGATGAAGCAGATGTCATGGGGACAAGAAGCTAAAGCAAAGAATGGTAAAAGATTAAAAGACTGTAAGGTCACTTGAAGAACTGTGATGTTGCTAACATAACACTGAGATGGTACCAAAATGGTGGGCTATTACAAATGGCAAGACACTCTAATATGCACAGTACGTGAACATCAACGTCCTGAGCAGCGTCTGAAGTGAGGGAACTAAAATAATCATTAGCGTACGTGAGGAATTGAGTCGAGATCATATGACCACAACGTAACATCCTGTGTTTGCATTGTACTCAGAAAATACAAAGATGGCGAGAGGATGACAAAATGCAACGCAGCTCACTGCTGATCTGCTGGAAAGTTCTGTAATCCTTAAATAGAAAAACAGACCAAAAACCTCTGACAAAACATCGTCTATTCACATGAGATCCGAGGTCCTCGTGGCCGTGAAGATGTCAATGTTGTCTTTGTGGTTTGTCACGCAACGTGGTAGGTAAATACAGCGCTGCGTTCCTCCACAGCGTTCATATTTACCCTCAACATCATGCACCACTACAACCAAGAAAACCAACATCAACTCTTACTTCACTCAACTTCCTTTAGAAAATGGTATTGTGCTTCCAAGACGATAAGGAGGTTAAACTTAGCGAACAGCAAAAAGACAAGCCTCGAGGAATGCTTGTACTTGAACAAGAAATTAAGAATGTTAATCCTCTCGACTCCCAATCCTTCCACCACATTTTGTACTGGGCGACATTTACTACAATTTAGTTCAATTTCATCTACACTGTTACGAGACGACGCAAATTAACTTTTAGGCATCTCATTAAAGACGCACCTCACCGAAAAGCGTTTCAAAAGATCTTGAACTGGTATACGTTATTTGCCATGTACACATTTACTGTAAAAAAAAGGTCTTTTAAGATTAACACACACATTAAGACTAGATTTATGTAGCGGCATTCACTATACCCTTGGTGCACCTTGTCATGTGAACTGTATTTAACACTAATGCTATTAATCCTTCAGGGGAACGCAACCTTAAAAAATTCTCATCATCCTATATTTCAGCTTACTGCTCATAACCTGACACTGTAATAGTTTGCAATTGTGTGAAAAGTTTCTGATATGCAGGCTAGCCAACTTCAAAGTTTGGAAGAACAGATTCAGTCAGGAGGGAGATGACAAGTGAGATTTGGCAGGTATGAACGTGCGCAGCAAAACAGTTTTAAGAGAAATCCAAAGCAGAACGGACGCAATGAAAGTCAAATATTACTGCTCGGGGGAAAAAACAACAAGGGCATATGTTTGCGATATAAATGAGAAATGGTAACAATGGTAACGCTAGTGACGGACTAGAAACAGGAATACTTGTCTGCGGGTACATGTTAACACGTGCGACAGAAAACGGTGAACGACAAGAGTACCGGTGCCTGGTCCAGGTCTCTGTAAGGAATGTGTCAGTGTTCAGCAAATACCTACTTCTGCCTTTCCGACGTTTTCCACCTCAGTGCTCCCATTACCCCGTGTTGGTACCATCTCCAAGTTGGGCGAAATGTGCGTCAGCACGAATGCGTACTCAGCATCTGCTGTTGTCAGAGAATCAAACCATTTGAGACCCAGGTACGTCATACCAATTCTGAACACTAAATAGCTGGGGTGGGGTGGGGGGGGGGGGGGGGAACTCACAAGGCCCTAGAAACAAAGTTCTACGATGCAAGGACACGCAAAGTTCCCGATCCCTCGCATCTCGAAAAAGTAACACGTGTTCAAATGAGAATTGAACTAAGTGGTTTGACTCTCTGCTACGAAACAACCGTCAAAACTGAAAATTAACACAAGACTAGTTGCATTATTCTAGATGGTTTGATATGTCATTTAGTGTTTGTAAATTGGTAATAAAATTGTGTGAAAAACTGATTAGGAAAATAAATAATTACATGAGTACAATATGGGGAAGCTATACATTAAAATGCTAAACTAACTACTTCTCAAAGTTTAATAAATTCCCAGATAACGTCAAGCACACAAACAAAAAAATCACTGGAGCTTGTGTGACGTAATGTGCAGTGGGCACTGCGTTCTACTGAATCAAACACGATTACACGCAACAACCTTTACACGGGCCTCACATAAACTTCGAAACGCAGAATTTCCACGTATTAGGTCAGGATTGTAAAAGGTTATATTTTAAATTATGTAAACAAAAAAACCCAACAACTACACCATGACCTCATGACGGACAATTGATTTCAGTTCTAAATTAAGATATAAGAAGTATAGAAAACTTTAACGACAAAAATTTCTATCATCAATTTGGAAGCAAAGCTCAGTCATAACTTCTGTTCTGTCCCCAAAGCATAACTGCCTGTGTATCACGTCACTCCTCCTGCGACAACCAGCTATGAGTATTTCTTGTGACATGCCTAGATACAGCCTAATCAGCCATCTTTTAAATATTAAAGTTTTTTTAAGGAAGAAAGCAGGAATGTGAGTTTTTTGTAGCCTTACAGAATTTTTCATTACGCAATGTCTCTTTTTCTAACATGGTGAGGACCGAAACACTGAACATACTTAAATTTAAGACAGTCTTTACATTATTTACAAACTTTCTTCTCAGACTGGGCGAAGCTGAATTTAGCCTTTCAAATAGCTGCATGTAAAATTGAGAAACGTGCATTTCTTTAAAATGTGCGCTGCCTGGAACCGAGTTCAATCAAAAACTCCACGCGTATAAGAATTTATATCACGGAATGTACAACATGAAATAGTTAAAATATTTTAAAATATAATCCAGTGCTTTGGCGTAAGATGAAATCAGCGTACTGCGCGTTAGAGTTACACTGAACATTCAAATGCGCACACAGAGGGACAATCTTCCATTTGGGAAGACTGACCCGCTTACACCTCGCACAGGACTCAAGTCTCAGGGTACCCATCTTCTGCTTGACCTTGCAGTCGACATTCATTACACAACTTTCCATTGCCAAATAAAATAAGTACAAATTTTTGTAACTAATGTGTACGCACTTCTGGCATGGGGTTGAATGAGTTGGTGCAGGGAGTACAAGGGTGAGAGATACAATCACGTAAGGGAGACCAAACTTTTAAAACGCACGTAAAGTCCATAAAAATTCATGACGTGATGGCAAAGAATATCGAGTCCTATGCAGTACCTAACTTTTGAAATATAACCTATTACAATACCAGACTGTGTAAATCCTGATGTCACGTATCACCTAGGGAAATGATATTTATTTAATCGTCATATTAAAATAAGCCACGGTTTACTATTCAAACCATGATAGTTTCTTTTTTTTAAAAAAAAGGGGGGATATCAAGCCACACTGGGTTGATACACATTTTGTGTGCAGCGGATGAAGTTGACCCAGTAACGTCTGCATCGTTCAACAACTTCCAGCAACGTGACCACTGCATGCAGATACATACAATCATTTGCATGCATCAAACTGCCAAATGCAGAATTCTTAAAATGATAAAATGTTTAGAGTTCTCCTAGCTGCAACATTAAAAGGCCTATCTTCCCTTAACAGACTCCACTGCAGTGTTACCAACATTGTTACTAATTTCACACCTGCTACTCCTCAACTATCTTATGGTCTGTTCTGCAACCCCATCCATGTTTGGCATCTGCACTGCGTGGCAGTCTGCGCCGCTAGCAAACATTTCAGGCTGTCTGCAGAACACACCACAGCGTAAGTGCTGCGAGTAACCTTCAATTCGGTCCAACGAAAAGAAGGATTCTTAGCTAAGGATCTCCCTGCAGCAGTAGACACAGCCTCACGCTGTGCCTCACAGAGGCTCGGACAACGCTCCGGCCACGACCTATCCCACGGCCCCACCTTCTTGGTAGGGGCCAGTCACCATACAAGGATGCATAGGGAACAGAGTCGTCCACGTAGTGGTTGTAAAGGTTGGGGTACGCATCAGGAACTGTGATGTGTATGTTGGTGGTCGATCAGTAGGAGGCAGAAGGTGGATCAGGTCTGCAATTGAGCTGCTGTTACTGCTGCCATTTCCCGAACCATTTGAACCGTTATTGCCGCCGGCCGTGCTAGAGCTCCCACTGTTTGCACTTGAAGTAGTGATGCCAAGTTTACGTAACCTCATCTTTTCTTCCCATTCGTCCCAACCGTGTTTCGCCCGATTCAAATTCCGATGCTGGTAGAAGACTAAGCTTATTCGGGTTGGGTGTAATCTATTGGGATGCCGCAAGGCTGTCGTAGCATGCAACTCATGTTTGGCACACTCAAACAGCACTGAACCATGTCCCAGAGCAATGGCAACACCTCCCATCTGGGAATCTTTGAAACATTCCTCATTGTCAATGTAGTCTGTGACTTCACCGATAGGCTCTGATCGGGGCGCTTCTGGAACAACTGGGAAAAACGGAGGAGGACCATACAAGTCCCAGCGGTGTGCGTCCCACCGATGGTGGTGAAACTGTCCAGGATATTGCGAAGCCGGCCCGGCGTACTGCGGGTGAAACTGGCTCATCCCTTGATAACCGTAAGGGGACGAATGATAACACGCCGACCGAGCAGCGGCTTCTTGCTTGGCAGACTGACCTGCATAGAACTGAGAGTTGAAGTCCACAGTCTGGTATGGATAATTCATATTCACATGTGGAGCAGAGGCTGTACGCGAATCCACGTAACCAGCGGCCTCGTTCCACGCTTTGCTCTCCGGAAACATTGAATAGCCTCCGGACATGAAAGAACCGCCGGTGGAACCACAGTAGCCATAGCTCGATGCACAACTGTTTAAACCGGAAACAAAGGGGTTGCCTGCATTGACAGGGGAAGCTGCCGCAGCGGAGTTGTAAGACAGCTGAGCTGCGTGGTAGTCATTGAGCTGCTTCGCTTCATCTGTGGAAGACCATGATGACGATGACAGGGCTTCCTGCTTGATGCCAGTACATGAGCCCTTCCCTTGTTGTGTGGTCACATCGGAAATCATCGCGGTACAGGAACCGTCATCTGCCTCTGTACTGTTCAAGTACACACTGGACTTTGCACTCCGATTTCCATTTAACTTATTGCCGAACCACGACACGGCCGGCAAGGACTCTACTGAGCCCAAGGACTTCGCTCCTTGTTCAGATATTGCCATCCTGTTCTCTTGCGCCCAGGGCATAGACGAGTCCTTCATACTACTGTTAGCCGATGAGCCAGTTTGCTGATTTTGATTGTCCAAATGAAGTGGTTTTGCTACAGAATTTTCACCAGGAGGGAAAGGTTTCAAGAAACCTTTACAGTATGTTTGGTTTGAAGGAGAATAATTTAAACCTTGAGCTCCAGTTGTGGGGGATGTGTTTGTCGACCCCATTTCATTTGAGGACATCGGTGGCGTGTTGTTGATGTTGTTATTACTGCTGGTGCCATTGGTGGAATGCAGGTTTGATGTTCGAGAGGGGGGCCGACCTTTAGGGATGCGGAAGGGAGAGGCCTGTGTCGGGGATGTCGTGGGAGGTGGGGCAGGAGTAAGAGGATTGTAGTCCCAAGTGGACTGAGGTCTCTCAGGTGTCACCCAGCCTCCTCGACTAGAACCAGAGCAAGAGGAGGAAGCAGAGTGGTCCGTGGGGGTCAGAGGAAGTGGTACTGACATTGAGCGTTCAGGTGTTTTGGATGACTGAGGGTTACTTTCCTGGGGTGTATGAGGCTGTGAAAAGCCACTGTCACCACCAGTCGCTGGAAGTGGCAGACTTAAAGACTGCTGCTGCGCTGGATTAGTGCCAAGATGATTAGGAGGTAGGGAGCTATTGCCGACGGGGGTTTGCTGTGGACTGTTTAGCGCCTGCTGGGACTGCGGTGAAGAGAAGGGTGATGGGGGCAGATGAGATGGATAAGGAGACCTCTCCAACTGTCCTGAACCAGTTCCAGCATCATTGCCACTTGATATGGGGCTTCTCTGCTTACTGGAGCCGTCCGTGCTTGGAGATGATGCTGATGGGATCTTGGATTGCTCAGAGTTTAATGTATTTGGCAGGCCTGAGCCTGCCTGCCAATTCACTGTTTCCCCCCGCGAAACAGAAGGTTGGGAGGTCCCGTTTTCCGAAAACAAGTCATTAGAACTACTTTGCCGCTGAGGTTGGCTCTGACTCGGCCGCCAAGGAGATGCCGGCTGCTGGAACACAAACGGACTAGAAGGAGTGGAAGCCTGGTTGTGCGGACTTATGTGACCACTGAGTTGGGCCAGGCCTGTGCCAGTGGGACTATTCACATTGAAGTTATTACAAAGTCCCGCTGAACTCGTATTGAGAGGCGACTGCAGGGGATTCAGGCTTGAACTTCCTCCCAGGTTTGCAGAATTCGCCACCAGACTGTGGTTAGTCGTGCTATCAGGATCAACCCTCCCATCCCGATCATTTGCCGAAGCAGCCAAGCCTGTAGCTCCACCACCAAATGCGCCATAATCAGTCGCTCCCCAACCACTTAAGTTCCCAGAACTCAAATTTCCACTCACGGCTGTTGCGGCTGTAGAGTTCAACCAGTTCTGTTTCCTCTGTGCTTCAGCTGCCATCCAAGTGTGAGGCTGTCCCCATGCACCAGGAGAGCCGTACGCATCTGCACCACGCGACTCGGCGCCCTGGTGGTGATGGTAGCTCCAGCCCTGGTACATGGATACTGGACTGTCAAGCACAGTTGATGACACCTGCAAGTTGCCATAACAGCAAAATGACATTGAAGTTGGTGCTAACATCTCTACAGCACTTATAAATGAGCTTTATGAAAGTTGCAGGTCTGTACAACCCCTTAAAGTTATGCAAAATCAAATTCTATGACATAAGCAAATGATGTTCATGCCCACGGCAGTCTACGTGGAATTTATCGCAATGAGACAGGCGTTTCTCCAAGTCCTTCAGTTTTGCTCTGTCACATTTACTCCACTGCCGCTCGATATTCACTCAAGTGGAATATGGACAATGCGCCTGTTATCAGACACAATTCCACCCCAGCGCAACAATAAAAAGGAAGCGGGATGTGGGGGGTGTAGTAGTAGTAGTAACGTGGTTGCAACAAATCCAATCCGAATCTTGGATAAGAAACATCTTCTTCTGGAAAATATCTTGAAATAAATTTTGAAGTTTTCCCCATTCATCCTTCACTAAATGTTACTGATACAGTGTCATTAAACAGCCATATCACTGCAGTACCTGAGAGCTCTGGAGCTGTGCCGCCTCCATGCCCTCAAGCATAGATGCCATGTCTAGGGAAATAGGGGTTCCTCTATGGTCCACTGCCCCCATGGAGCAAGGACTGCGGTGTACGGTGGCGGGATCCTTCCGTCCTATCACTGCATCCGGCTCATCTTCCTTACGCTTCTTGCCGTGACGCCGGCATGGCTGCAGTGGAACGGCCCTCACACGCACCTCGCATGGAAATCTGCGTGAAGAAAGAGTACAGTACATTCAGCACAGAAGGACAATTATTCATCTACGTTTCGTGCAGCTTGTAGTATGCGCGTACAGATACACTAGATTCTTACTTCGTCAGTCCCGACAACAGGTAAGAATCAGAAATCCTATATATCAGTCACTAGAGACATTAAAATATATTCAACGTTAAATCACTCACTTAGTCAAGGTTTCCACAGCGCCGCTCTTGACCTTGGCATCCTGTCCTTCCTTGCTCCCAAACTCATCGGTGTCATCCATCACATACAGCGGCAGGACATGTAGCTGTTCGTCATCTGGTTTTGATAAGGTTCGGTGTTTTGTCAGGCTTACCACCTGCAACATTCGATTATACCTTTAATATTACTATTCTGTTCTATCTTAGAATCTACTTTCATATAAAACAGGAATTTAACTACAGCACTTATCTTTTTCTCCTGTTCAGGTCACAAAATACTCGCACCCTCTCTAGGAAACTACGTTACGCAGACAATTAGATTGTTCTGGTCACACGGTCAAACGTCAGCTACGTCGAATGGGGAAAAATTAATCCACAACTGATAATACATCAACCCAAACCTGAACAATTTGATCAACTGCTTCAACACAAGGAACCCACCACGGTGCAACCGTTGTTCATGTTGTGCAGGTCACGATGCGAATGGGCACAGAAGTCGATGCAAGCGGTGACACCGGAGAAAGGACGCCCTGGTTTAAAACCCAACCGACACTCTGAAGCCTCTCTTTCAAACTGCGTCTGGTTCTTAAAAGCATCTGGTGCCAGAGAATGGTACAAGGGAGAGAGCAGTGTTGCCAACACGTGCATTCGTTCTTCCACTTCTTGTTCCTGAAACGTACACAAAAGTTGACAAGTCACAAAAATCAACAGGAAATTAAGTGAACTTAACTGAAATGGCTCTCAAGTCCATTACATCTCCATGATGTGGAATAGTTATTTAACTGTGTTACGTCAACTGCTGCAGAATTTGGTATACTTATCTCTGTAAGAACAAAACTAGCAACTCTTAACATTCATTCACACACACCCACACCTTCACCTTAGTTCTTTGAGACCTATTTTAATATTATTCTCCAATCTGTGCCTATATCTTCAAGGTTTGTGACAAAAATGTTCCAATCACTTTCATGCCTGCTACATGCCTGCTCATCCCTTCATTTCATCGCACCCTGATTATGTACACAGTTCTCCTTAATCTCCTGATACTCCCTCTCTTCCAAGTCAATTAATGTTCTCTCCCCAGCACGTGTTTCCACCAAAGACGCAGAATTCATCCGTGGAAAGCAATGGAAATAGAATAATAAGCAACCCACAAGATGCTGGAGCGCCTTTTCAGGGACAAATGTCCAACTAAAAGACTCAATTTTCATGGAGTTAATGTGCCGATAAACGCAGTAAAACACTGCAGCGTATTTCCAGCCGCTCAATTTTCGTGGCTGGAGCCAGGGTGATGAAGGCAACTGCAATGTTCGCACAAATGTTCCTAAAACAAATGACGCACATCCCATCACCAATCGCTGACGATATACATGGATAATCTATGTCCTCCCCGTAGCGCGTTACTTATGGTCTGAAATTTTGCGGTGGTCCAATGCTAATGCAGATTCTGTTTCTAGATGACCGCACCACAAATAAGTAGGCTGCAATGCGGATGTTTTAGACATCCTTCACATTCGGCCAGCTAGCCCGATCGCAGCGGCTGTGAGGGAATCTCCGACACATTCATACAAAATCAACAATAATACCAAACGCATATCTTACCTCAGACCTGACGGACAGACGAAACTTGCGCACAGTCTTGGAGCGTGCGTATTTGCAACCGTTGTAGTACATGGACCAAGAACATCCAAAGGAGAAACTGGCGCCACACGTGTCTGGGTCGAGCCCTTGGCAAGCACAGGTCCTGGGTTCATTGGTGGCACAGCGTCGCGTGGTTGGAAGACCGTATCGGTTCAGTTTGTGAGTTAGCAGATTGTACACTCGGTCCGCTTCATGTGACGGTACCCCTTCCCACGCAACCATCACCACTACAATCCAAGCTGTCGGACACTTGTGGCCTTGCCGGTGTTTCACAATACACAGAATCTTCTCCTCCATGCTTGACCGACGAATTATCTGCAGACAGCATCGGGCTTGTACAAGTTTTAACCCTTTCAGGCCTTTTCTTTATAGCAGTGGTCTGACACAAATGAATTTCGCAAAATTTCATCAACACTCAGCAGCTCAAAAAACTCATAACCTAATTCACCCATGTAATCGTCATCATCGTCGCAGCGTTCTACTTTATCTCATGCCTCTAACCGTATCCTCATCTTCAAATTTTTTAAACACTGTACGTTACAGCACGAGACAGATTTACAAGACGAGCATCAGACTGGCAGTTGGCAACATTTACAAACACGGATGTTGCTTGGATCCCGAAGTGCAGTTATTCTGTACTGACGTGATTTCCATTAGTATACTTCAATAATTTTCACCGATGAATGCGAGTTCCTAAACAGAAAACTCAAAACAGTTCATATGGCATTAAAATACGACTGAAGTGTTCACAAAGACCAAAAATCATAGTGAAAATTGGGTGTTTAATTGAACTCGACACTGGAGCCAGCGGAATGAAATGCGTTGTCGAGACGACCTGGACGAGTTTTCGACTATTCGGGGTCGATACTGATATTCCAAGTTGTTTCACAACAAGTGTATCTGTGATATAATGAATTTCTCCTTTGCGTAGCCATCGAGCCTCGTCAAACACGCAAATACAAATGAAACAATCGCAGAGCAGGCTGCACCCTTAACCAACAGATTAAATTATAACAAGACTAATAACAGCTAACTCGGAAATAAAAGCATACTGGACGCTCGCCAGATAGCAACTGACAAACTCCTCAGAGTATCTAATGGCTGGAATGAAAAACTAACCAGTAAAAAATAGAACACGGGAAATTAAAATGAAATAACATGTATTTTGGGGGAACTCGGACCACAGACTCCATATTCAAGGCAGTGGAACTGAAAGAAATGCAATTTATGGGAAAACACTGAAAATTTATGTTAGATTTTAGAAATTGACCAAATGCTTCCATCACAGACTGGACTATGTACTCCCTACGCTGGCATTGCAATTCCTGATGCAAGTCGGTGGTCAGATGAGTAAAATGCTGATGCTGGATACAGAAGTTAACAATGATGAAGGGAGAGGAATCAAGACAGATTCTGCTGACAAATTGGTTTGTGAAGATATCCGTCTTCTGGGTTATTGCGCTGTGTAGTCTGGTCGATGTTAACCAACGTTTCAGAGGTCATACTGCCTCCGTCATCAGAGTATGAAGATTTCTGTCTTCTGGGTTGTTGCGCTGTGTAGTCTGGTCGATGTTAACCAACGTTTCAGAGGTCATACTGCCTCCATCATCAGGGCGATGAGTATGAAGATTTCTGTCTTCTGGGTTGTTGCGCTGTGTAGTCTGGTCGATGTTAACCAACGTTTCAGAGGTCATACTGCCTCCGTCATCGCCCTGATGATGGAGGCAGTATGACCTCTGAAACGTTGGTTAACATCGACCAGACTACACAGCGCAACAACCCAGAAGACAGATATCTTCATACTCACCGCTGTGAGAACCTCAAGTCTTACAAATTGGTTTGTACTGGCTTTGATAACATTTATGACCGTTGGATCAGGTAATTTAATTTGTGTTCTACCGTGCAAGCAAAAGCAATCAAGACTCAGCCACGAGTTACAAAAACAACTCATAAGATTTTATTTCAAGCTCCTATGCCAATGAATCTTCTAACTATAAGACCGAATCAGACAGTTTTTGACGGGTGCCGCTCACAGAAAGCCGCAAATCTAGAGACGAGTTCCAGATTATGCGGTAGTTGTACCTGTACAGCTACCGCATATGAAGTACGTAAGTTATTTTGAGACGCTCGTCCGAAATGAACAGAGCACACACTGCTCGCTGTGGATCAAGATGCGCTACGTTCAAAACGAAAAGGACGTCAAGTCAAACTCACCCACTTGGCAAGTGGGCAGCCCTGCGTTGTCTTCCCCTCTTTGCCAGTGTACATCACCTTCTCTATCCGCAATGCTTTGCCCTTGAAGCCCATCCTCTTCTCTACATCTTTCCGTAGGTCGGTGAGATTTGCCGATGCCCCCAGGTGTGTGTAGTATGATCCGGGCTCTGGCGGGCCTACAATAACCCAATAACATTTTATTTTTCATTTGTTACTCTTTAATCACTATGGGACGATAATTTATTGTTCTACATAAGATAATAAAAACAAGCTTCCTAAGAAATGTGTTGCGCACATATCGGTGGAATGTGTTGTGCGAGCACGGGGAAAAATGCCCAAAATTTGCTATACTGTCAGTTTTGTTCAGTGTTGAAAAGAACATATAAATGCCACAAAACGTTTGAGGTTATATTTGGAACAAAACCTTGTATATCACCTGCTGATTTGAAGATTTCCGTCTTCTGGGTTGTTGCGCTGTGTAGTCTGGTCGATGTTAACCAACGTTTCGGAGGTCATACTGCCTCCGTCATCAGGGCGCAGCGCAACAACCCAGAAGACGGAAATCTTCATACTCACCGCTGTGAGAACCTCAAGTCTTACCTGCTGATTTGCTTGTTAAATAACGCTGTGTAACAATATAATCTTAATTATAACATTTAGTAACACAAAGACCTCGAACTCAGTGAATTTTGACACGAACGGGTCAACGAAATCAACAAGAAACACGATCTTACATTTGTCAGGTGGAAAGCAGTTGCAGTCGGGAACTTCGGCTCTCACGTTGTTCTTCAGTCGCTCCAGATGATCTTGAAACTCCTTGGCCGACATTCCTCCAAAGCCCTTGTTTGTATTGTGGCATCCATCTCCAGTACTTGCATCAGGCTGCTGTGGGGACCACGGCTGCTTTGTATCCTTGTTCAACATCAACATCAACATGCTTTCACAGAATCAACCTGAACAGTGCCACAAGCCCCGATTTCAACGTGCGTCCAGAACGGACAGGCTTCAGGAGTCGTCTTATGAACACACGACTGCATCCCAGCACAAGGTAAGAATTTTTTTAAATTCAATATAGATTATTACCGAGAGACACAAGCGTCGGTAAATAATAACATAACGTGATATGTAAGATCTGAAACTTGTATGGTGCACGAACGTTATAAAATCCTTCACGGCAATCGGCCACGTCAATGTCGAGTTAAAAACCAGTGTTTCGGACGCTAGCTCTGTCCTTGTTGTCAGGAATGACCAAAATTTCACTAATTTGGTAATTTTTCAGTCAATTTTGGTACTTCCTCGCGCTGACACTGACAACAAGGACAGAGCTAGCGTCCGAAACGCTGGTTTTTTAACTCGACACTGACACAGTTGATCACTTGAGAGGATTTTATAACATGACATGATATGATTTCAATATTTTTATCACTTTAAATTCTGGTTCATAGAGCCTGTAGCATGCAAAACACTGAGAGGCATAACCAAATTGCGAGCACAGTTTATACCTGCTCATCAGCTGTCTGGAAGCCCTGGCAGCAGCCATCACGCAGATGTTCGGGCGTAGGCGTTTCGATGCCACCTTGCCGACAACACCAAGAACCTTTTGTCTTCTCCAGTGGTAATGGACCACCGTCACCAGCAAACAGATACGACAGTTGTTCTGTCTTGACTTTAGTAGATTCTGTTACTTTGTCTGGTGGCGTAGCTGTTCTTACATCATTTTGACTGTTACAGTTACTATTCTGCTCAAAATTCTGACAGGAATACGCATCATTTCCTGCAGAAGGCCTGACGTCACTCCTCGCACCGATGTTATCGAACACCTGACAGTGAAAACCGCCCGCAGTCATCGAGCCGTTCGGAACTGGCTTCCGGTGTTCGCTCTTGAAGCCGTTGTTACTGCCATCGAAACCTTGCTGACCAAAGTAGTTATTATTTCCCATACTGCTAGGTGTTACCTTCCTTCCTTCATTCTTCATCTGCGGGGTACTCAATTCATACTCTTGTTGATAATGGTAAACTCCTGTGGTGGCAGTCACTTGTACCCTTTGATCGTCCACGCCCGCGCCCGGTCTCGCTGGGGCATAAGAATTATTCTGGATTTCATTCCTACACCCCGGTCCTATACCCATTCTCTTTTGAAACGATTTGTCGTCTACTTCAGTAGAACATTCCCTCCTACACTTGAATGTGTTAGTGCCACTGGCTGTGCACTTAAACATCTGGTCTTTGTAATTATTAATGTTATTATTATTATTATTATTACTACTACTGCTATTATCTGAAGACACAGACACCTGTTCCTGAGGTACCATCGGGGAATGCCAATTGACATTGGTACCACTTTGTCTATTGCTGGATTTCTGTTGGAAGTTTGCAGGTGAGGTATTATTAGGTACAAAATGTTTCACAGAAGCACTGGAAGTGCCTAGGTCTAATGACTTCTCGATGACTCCTCCCCGATCCTCGCTTGCTGCGTACTTGATGAAGTTTTCCATGGCTGATATGCTGTTACCGTCCATCATGTCATTATTTGACGAGCTGCTCCAGTCCCACGGGAAGCCACCACCCTCAGACGTCATTATTGACGGATGATTCCGAGGATGGTGGCCTTGGGCTAAAAAATTAACCTCCGAGGATGATTGGTTGTCTAGCCGCTGCTTCCGTTCCATGCCGACAGGGGCCCTGCCTCCTGCCACACTACTGTGATGAGTATCTGACACCATCATGCGTCCCACGTTCTGGTTCTCCGACATCATTCTCTCCGACATCTGTGACACCATGCCAGATGACGACGAGGACATGTATTGTGCCGATTGCTGCTGATCCGGACTCAAGATCTGATGAGCGGCGCCGCCGTCCGACGTTGCCGCTCGGTCTACGGGAATGTGCTGGTTGTACTGTTGCATTTGATGATTCATCTGTTTGTTCAGAATCATCGTCTTTAAGCGACTGTTGAGGTTTATACGTTCATAAGCTTCACTCTGCATGCCATTCTGCACACTAGCCCTGTTATCCTCTCGGTACATACTGGTGGCTGCAGTGTTCTTGTTCTCCTCCGTCCACACCATTCTACCATCGCTGCTACTTGCCGGTACGCTCCAGGGCGCCGGCATTGTATCCCCCATAAGGCTGTCCTGGCCTGGATACCTGGACATAACAAGCTCATGAGTGAAGACACAGAATCATCTGTGATAATCGCAAATGAGATGTGTAGCAACAACTGAATAACAAACCACAATTATTTCGGCGACGTACTCAAATTATCTTCCACCCAGAGGAAATGTAAAATAGAATTTCAACTGAGAGATCTGGTGGCGTCAATGAGGATTAGACAAAATTTCAACACGCAGGCTACACCTGCAAAAAGGAGTTTCCTATCTTCCACCCACTATCAAAAGTTTAAATCACGACATAAAAATGTTTAAGCCAGCGTTAAAAGAGTATCTCCAATCTCACTCCTTCTACTCAGTAGAAGCATTTATAAATGCATGTAAGTAATAATGGTGATGGTTTCTCATCATAATTATTTTGCTGCAATACTTTAGTTCCAAAAACCTGTCAATAGCTGTTATAACTATGTATTTATGTTTGTACTAGAAACAAGTTTAATATTTGTGCTTTGACCTGTCCTTGGCTTACGCTTATGAAAGGATCTATGGAATGCAAATAAATTCTATTCTATTGATTACTGCATCAGAGGAGAGAAACGTATAAATAGACCGGGAAAAGTCGTTCAATACGACTGCTTCATCAGTTTCATCCTGATTTTCTATGACTGGTGCATGAACCATGACTCAAGCGCAATGTGACGTTTCCCTGCAAATGGAAAATGCCGCGTTTCAACCCACCTACTAGAGTTGTGTAAACTCTGTTGCTGAAGTTGTTGGTGTTGTATTTGGGGGTGGGGTAGGTACCCAGGCAAGGCGTTTGGGTGACCGGTCGAGTTGGGGTTGGCGGTACTGGTAGGCGTCTGGTTACTGTAGCCCGAGGCCGACGTCTTCGTCCCATTATTCATCACGACGCTAGGAATTGTCGAACCGTCGCTGTTTGTTTCCATATGAACGGAACTGCTGCGGCTTGTCGGCGTTGTTGACGGAGGCGGGGCCATTGTTACATCCTAAACACATCAGCAACAGTTATCATCGTGTTACGGTGCTTACTCAGCGGTAGCACAGTTGGTAACACTGTCAGGGAAAGGATGACAGACGCTCAGGAACGACTTCTCATCTCAAATAAAAGGCTCTTTGGTCGGTGAACCGGAAGCTGCATTCCTCAGTTGCCATCACTACATTATACTTAGCAAAAATTAATTTTAATACTGTCCGTCCACTAAAGCATTAGTCTCCTAATATGCATGAATATATTCCTTCCCTATCCATACCAGGAGCCATGACATGAGTTAGCAAGTGACAGGCCATGGACTAGACCAGTGGTCCTGAACGCGGCGCCCGTCAAGGCTTTTTTTGGGTGCCCGCGTTGTTACGGAAAGAGGTTGTACTGAATAATGAAGGCCGTTCAACCACAAACATTATAAAATCGAAGCGCAGATCTCGACTTACTGACGCCCATCTTGACGATTGTTTGCGAGCGGCAACATCATCCTACACTCCCAAATTTGAAAAACTGGTCGATGAAATGCAGTGCCAAACATCAGACTAACTTCCCACTCGAGTAATAATAATTGCACTTATAAAAGTACGTATTTCTGATTTCATGGTTTCTTGTTTCATTAAACGTTGTGTTATCTTGTGTATTATTTGGTGTCCATATCTTATTTGTCCAGAGAAAAGAAAATTTGGCTTTGTTAATTGGTTGGCGCCCGCCACGATCTCATAAACTCTCAAATGTGCCCGTAGGCACAAAAAGGTCGGGGACCACTGGACTACATGGCTGAGGTTTGATTGTGAGTTTTCCCGTCCACCGATTCCACTCGCCTGATTTACTGGGCTCCATCCATAAGTGTAACGGATGACTGGTGGAAGGTACCCAAGAAAGGCGCTAAATGGTCAGCCAGGTGGAACGCGGATGAGGGGACGACCACGTACGAGATGGCTAGATGATGCGGAGGCAGATCGAACCATCGGAGTAAGAAGATGGCGAAGGAAGGCAGAGTCAAGGGATGACTGTGATAAGGGAGGCAAAGGTCCTCGGAGGACCGCAGAGCCACGGAGGAAGGAAGGGAATGCTACGCTGACCAAAACTGAATACTAAGATCTCAATACCAAAGTTTATTAAAATCCATTTGATGTGAACAGACGGTCTCGTGCGGTTAAATGAACACATAATCTGTGAGTGTCTTGCGTGGTCTGTGCAGGATCACAGTGCAACCAGCTTTAAACAAAGCCTCGAAATTCAAATTTCTGAGTGGCATTCAACGCAGCCAACTCCCAAATCAAGGACCAAACTCGTCAGCCAATGAGCTCAGTTAAATCAGTAACACTCACGCAACATTTACAGGTAAATTTAATTGTTTCAATGCAATAAGAATCTTTAGGTATGAAATATTTATATTTTCCGAAACAGCAAAAATCCAAAATGGTAGACACATTCAACCGGCAGTGACACACATTCTTTTACCATTTTTAAATCAAATTCTGTGCTGGAAGTACGTGAGCCTCACCTGTGACGAACCGTAGCTGTTTGCACCGTTGACGTACTCTCTCTGGTCGGCATACTGTCCGCCCGGAGACGCGTCCATGTACTGCCCGTTCATACCGCTTGTCCTGTGGACTGTCCCGCCGCTCACGCCGTTCACAGCAGACGATGACGTGCCATTATGACTGTTCGGCAGTCCGTTGACACTGTTGTTGTTTAAATTCACATTTCCTGCGAGAACGATGAACGCAATTTACTTTAACACAAGAAAAATACTTCATCATGACTTTTCACATAAAAAAGCAATTCTGAACATATGAAGAAGACCTATTACTAACTGCACTGCGGCTCATCTGTGGTCCAGCAAGCCGAGCGTCACGCTATAAACTGTTTTCCCGGAGTTAACGTCCAGCCAGCAGCCCTGTAGTACGGAGGCTTAAATTCCATATTCCCATATGATACGGGTTTAAGAAGTCAATCAAAAAATATTCTGTCGTTATAATACGAAGACGCATAAATTCACAAAATCTGAAGTTTCATGATTTGTAATTCCCACAAAATATTATTTAGGGTCATCAGATCGAGGACCACGAGATGGGTAGTACAAATAGCACACATTAGGAAGATAAAAAATGTCACACAGAGTTTTACTTGCAAAACTTGAAAAGAAGAGACCACTATAGAGGTTTAGGAATATTTGTTAAGATAATATTAAAAAAAATGTTAAACTCATATGGTGTGAGAATGGGCACTGGATTCACCTGGCTCAGAATACGGATAAGTGGCGCGCTCTTGTGGACAAAGTAACAAATCTTCTAATTCCATAAAAGACTGGAAAAATCTTGACCAGCAAAGCAACCACACGCTTCTCAAGAAGAGATGTTCCATGATGTTCATATTAATTAATTAATTAATTACCCGTGTGTGATTACAAGCGATAGAGGCGAGTGTTTGTTAAGTCATAAAAATTGTCGAATTCTAAACAAAGCTGTAACAATATATGTAGGCAAGAAATACTTGCAAAATTCTTGATTACATGTTACGGACACTTACAAAATTTATATAGTCTCAATAATGTTTTAAAATATGATCCTTAATTACATTTTCATGTATAATTCTTTATTGCAGATGTGAAACTATAAATATTAAATTTAAAACTGTAGCCCTATAAGAACAAATCAATAAGAAACCAAAATATGTCCACCATTTTGAACTCTTAATGAAGTGTTTTAGAACGTGAACAAGATAATCATATTTCTTAATTTGAAACATGTAATAATAATCTACGTATTGTCCACTCTTAAATTACTGCAGTCAGACTTTGCCGTCCACTGAACGCGTTAAACCAAAAATTTCATTTGCATATGCAAAGACATCAGTCCACTTTCAAAAGTGGAACGTGTCACTGATTTACGGCCAACTATCCGCATGGCGAGAAAAATGCACGACGAACTAACAAACCGACTACTTGGAACAGAGTCCTTCTTAGGAACGCGATGGCATGCGTCGCCAACCAAGAGATTCCCTGCCTTTCCCTAAAATCCATTTTAATATTATTAACGAGATGCCACACAGATAATCTTCTGGCACCAAACGCAAACATACCAGCGTGGCTGCCCTGATGTCCATTGGCAGAACCGATAGGTGACGGCTGAGGCGTGTGCACCTGTGAGTAACTTCCACTTCCGCCCCTAGGCGTCAGTGGCTGCTGCGCTGGAGATGATGGCGGCCGGTTGCCCGGCAACCCGCCTTGGGCCGAATACTGTTGCTGTTGTTGCTGCTGCTGCTGCTGCTGTGGTTGCTGCTGGAATGAAGCGGTTGTCTGCGGTTCTGCATTAAGGAACCCAGTCTGCTGCTGGTAGCCTGCCAATCAGAATAAACAGTTTTGATGCCCCATGACAATTATCTTCACATACAGGAGTGTCCAGTTTGTGACTCCAAGATTTTATGAGGTTAAAATTTATCAACCAACACAGATAAACAAAGAAACTAAGTTTATCTCAAAGAGATTTTTTTTTTTGAAAATTCAATATGGGTTCCATTAATGACAGAGCAGACGTCCAGCTGGTACTTTAGCTCATTCCACGTACAATTTTTCTCCTGCACGACGAGACAAACTTGTTTTTCTCTCAGCGCAGAATTATTATCCTCACCTGTCGCAGCAGGCGACTGATGGTATGCGGTTGAGCTGGCGTACTGCGGGTGATGGTGATATCGCAGGTCTTCCAGCTGCGGAGGCAGCTGCTGTATGAACTGGCCCTGCGGTGTCCAAGTGCCTGCCGCAACGAACATTCATTTGCATTTGTCACATTTTGTAAAGACAGCGAGGGCCATTTCTGCCCGACTGGCCCACTTGCAAAAGCGATGACAGGAAAATATTATGGGGTCTTACGGGCATTCGGTGTCAGGACACGGATCGGATTCACGTGGCTCGGAACGGTGGGGTTCTGTGGACATTATAATAAACCTTCAGGTACAACAGAAGGTGGGGAATTTCTATGACCAACTGTCCATAGAATTGCACGTGCAGGAAGTTACTTTACTAACGCAGATATATTTCTGACTTGTCCTATGTCTGCAGGTAATTTTGTAGGTGAAAACACAAGTTCACGTGCACTGTACAGATTCAGTTTTAATTTGTTAACCCTTTCAGTGATAAACCAAATAAACATTTTCATTCAACCGATACTCGTCACCTTCGTTGCCTAACTGCGAGGACAAAAATGTATTTCTTCAGAGGCTGGAAAGTTCAGTCATTTAAGTGCACACGCAACGGTTCCTCAATTAGGAATTTGTTGGGGGGGAGTTGTCAGTCAAGCTGGGGCAAGTTTGTTATGAACTAAACTAAGACAGCAAAATGTGGTTTTTCACAGAGTTGAAGTATTGTCAACTTAAACAATGTTTTGAACCAAATTTTACGTTCACGCTAGTAAACTTGCACCTCTCACCTCCGTCTGAAGCCAAGGTTACGAGAATGCAAGGAGCCATACCTCCACTCATCTGTAAGTCTCCGCGGTGAATCGCTTACTTGATCTCAGGGGCAGTTTACGTCCACGTTTTGCCAGAGTTCCGTTCAATACCCATTTTACCAAAATTGTTTGATCCCACTACATTTTCATGTTCTGAATTTCATTTCAAACAAACTATTTTGTAAGTAATAAATATACCTGAAGCACGGCCATAATGCTCTTCAATCATGCCCATCACTGTAAATTTCACGTGGGGCAACGACTGGCACCTGTTTCTGCTTTCCATTTCATATTTCATGGGCCCGAGTGACCTTTTAGTAAGCGGTGGACCACTCGCTGCATCCCTGATCATGCAAGCAGCTCGTTACATACATACCGACACTGTTTGGATCTGCGCCGGACGCCGGGTGCCACACTGAGTTCGGGAAACGGTCTCTGAGTGGCGGGGCGAAACCACCTGCTGACTCAACCATACCTCCAGGTTGTGGGGGCAGAGGCCCTGTGTTGGCTGCATAAAAAGGCATCACCGTAGGAGCCTGAAACACACGATAATTATTTAATGATTGATAAGTACAGTGGATGGTTTGTAAATCTGTGTTTCTCTAGGGGGCTCCTTCCCATTATTTTCCTATCTCAATTCTGCTACATTTTAGAGATTTCAGAATGTAAACTCAGAGAAATGAGCACAAAATACATTTGAAAACAGTTAATAGGCGGTGCCTATTGGCATATTACTATAGAATTTGTTATCAGATATTCCACAAACAAATTTGAGTTGCACCTCGCAGAGAAGTTAGCTCACAAAACTCATGACAATTTTTATGATTCCACGCACACTCATCCAACAGAAATGTGAGCTTCTGAGCTCAGAACAAAGCCATCACCTGCTAATGCAAAGAAACATTTGTCGTGGCAATAATAATACCACATATGGAATGAACCACATCCCTTTGGGGAGATGATTTACAGAAGACGTCGAGTGGCTTCGTTCTTGATGGAGTACACTGACGTCTGTATTGAAGCTCACAAAAATAATGATAGCAAGTCAATGAATAATTGATTCTTGGGCTGCTTCAAGGTCAGATGAAGGTGATAACTTAACATTTTAAATACGAATGGATCTTTGGCCATGTCTTGGCTGCGTTTTCAAGCGATTTTCGTGATCGCTCAGTCAGTGCAGTGCCTGACGATGGACAAGCGGAGGCAGAGGATTTATCCTCTGGCCTCTGCGTCCACCCAGCCTCCTGTCCAATGGGTACCGGGGTCCTTTCCCGGGAGTAAAGCCGGCCGGGGCGTAACTCTGACCACTCACCCCCCATCTAAAGCCGAGGTTAAGAATGAGTAGGAGCTATACCATCGCTCCCCCTAAACGCCTACATGGCGTACAGTGGGACAGCTTTACGTTACGTCTTGTGAGATTCCAGGTTCTCAGGGCGACGAACATCAAGATGGTTCATTCTTTGAAATATGGAGACGTGTAGTGTGGTAGAAACTGACCGATGTTTCGGAGGTGTTTACTGCCTCCATCATCAGGGTGGTGAACACACATCTCAGAAGACTGTCATCCTCATACTCGCCACCGCCAGAACATGAAATCTGACTGAAGGAAATCTCTTTAAAACAGCGCGACCCTGGCATTTGTCAGGCGTGGACAATTTTTTTTTCCCTTCAGAACACGGCACGTACTGTCAAGGTTCGAGAATGCGTTGCTACGAAACAGTTACGATGACTCAGCCGCTTGAAGCATGTACCACCTAATTTAATGTTCAGTAATTCTACGTTTTGTCCTTACGGCGTGTCTATTTTCATACGATTCTGAGCGTAAACAGCGATTATTTCCTTAAACAGCGTTAACCACTTGAGCTTTGTAATGGTGAGGCGTTGTGTTTTCTTCGCGGTACGGACTGAATTCTTAAATGCAATTTAGACGGAGCTTCGGCTTCGAAGGGTTAATTAATTATCAGAATAAAAATCTATTATTTCCTTAAACAGCGTTAACCACTTGATCTTTGTAATGGTGAGGCGTTGTGTTTTCTTCGCGGTACGGACTGAATTCTTAAATGCTATTTAGACGAGCTTCGGCTTCGAAGGGTTAATTAATTATCAGAATAAAAATCTATTATTTCCTTAAACAGCGTTAACCAGTTGATCTTTGTAACGGTGAGGCGTTGTGTTTTCTTCGCGGTACGAACTGGATTCTTAAATGCTATTTAGACGTGCTTCGGCTTCGAAGGGTTAATTAATTAGCAGAATAAAAATCTATTATTTCCTTAAACAGCGTTAACCAGTTGATCTTTGTAATGGTGGAGTGGGGTGTTTTCTTCGCGGTACGGACTGGATTCTTAAATCGACATAGGTTTTCCTCTGTCTTCAAGCAAATGCTGAGATGGTTTCCAAGGTCCAAGTTGCCACTGCAAGCTTCTCATGCAGCCCTCCCGACTTAAATTAATCAAAATTTACCACCCCTTAACGCCGTCAAAATGTACCCCCCTCCCCCCAGTAGGAACTTCTAAATTATGTCCTAAACTTCCAAATTAATAGCCTCAGCTTTCGCTAATACAAAATTTCAAAATTCCCTCTTTTATGCCAATCATCACACTAACGCCTTCACTCTTACTTTATCCTTAACAGAAGGACGAGCGGGCATTGCCTGGGGACCTTCTAGCTATAAGATGCTCTTTCTCCCCCCCAGATATCGAAGTCTCTCTCACTTCTCTCTCTCTCTCTCCGGCTCAGTGTGAAGAAAAAGAGAGAGAAGGCGACACGCCAAGAATGGAAAGTGTAAACGTCACCAGAGCAAACTGTACCCAAATTTCTGTGCTCCCCCCCCCCTCGGTTGATAATCTAGGGCGCAGTCCCTACGGCTTATACTACCCGCGCTGATCACCACTGCTCACCCTTGACCCGCCTTGACACTCGTAACCCATGACAATGGGAAGTCGCACGAGAAAGACTGGGGAAGGGATGAGGAAGGAGGATGCCACACAAAGCGCCGACCCGGACTTCAGATTCTCTGTACTTCGTTAAACAACTAGTGGCCAGGAGGCTGAGTCTTGATCTTGAGATAGAACTCAGACCGGTTTCTTGCTCGATGGACCAAAACGTCGTCTCTTCTTTTAATTGCAAAATCGATGAAGTTCCAGTGCCTTCACGAAGCCCGAAGACCACGGATTCACGACAACATCAATTGACGCCCGTCATTCATTTTAAATTGCGCCACTGGCGAGCTTTTGTCAACACGGCAATGAAAATCTCTTCGCTACCTGAGCGACTATCAGCTTCTCAAGGACCCTGGCTCATGCCTTAAACTATATAAACTGCATTCCTGAGAAGCTGACAGTTACTCACCTCGTCAAGAGATTCCGCGTCTTTCGCGTAACCAGAAAGTTCATCACCGCGTTCACAACAGCATCCTACTGGACCCGATTCGGAGCTAGACCGATCCAGACCACACCCACTCACAAGATTCCTGTTAAGATCCTATTTAATATTATACCTTCATCTTATTTTCGCTCAGGTTTTCCGGCCAAAATTCTATATGTATTTTTCATATCCCCTTGCATGCTACACGTCCACCACACCCTGTCTTCAATCCGGACGACGAGAAGACCGATGGTCACTTTTCTGGATTCGAACTACTGACAAGTCAACTCGGCATTTATTTATAGAATTCGAAATAGCTCGAGATTTAATTAGCACAGACGAAACCGCATTTAAATTGAATTTGGAATGCAGAGAAAAAAAAGTTACCCTAATTAAAATGCGTCAGACTGCACATCACATCGTCCAGAGGAAAATAACTGACGTGTAACATATCAATATTGGTCGAAACAAAATGGCTGCAGACTCTCCCATACGCCATCTTCGCGTGAAAAAAGTGAGCAACGCCAAGCGAAAATCGACTCAAAGGCACGTGAAATCTAATTTAACGATTTGCTAGACGTAACACTCGTCTCTCGTCCAAACTCAGCAGCCTAATCGCCCCAAGACCTAAATTAATTGTGTATTTATCCCATTAATTATTTGTCGAAACGAGAAACGTCCCAAAAACGACTAAGAAATGTACATTTATCATACTATCCTATTGTATTACCCGTCAAAGTTGACGGGAACGAACCTTTGAAAAGCGACACAATTTATTTTATAATTATATTTCCTAACTGCTTCTGAATCACGACATTTATAACATTTAAACTCAAAGTAAATTAAATACGAAAACATCTTCGTTGTGTCTGAAGCCAGTTTCCTTCCAAACGCAGACACCGCCAGACTCCACCGTAGCCCCCGTCAGCATATCTTGCTACCACAGTCTCCACCGTCAGAACTTGATTTTTAAAACGTCGCGCGAGTTCCTCCTGCATCTACGAAAATGAGTGACAGTTCGTACTGAGTTTCGTTAAAAAACGGTCACGTGGTGATGCATGTTCAGACACGCCACGGGAAGTGTAAAATGGCGGCTCTGTGAGCGGTAGTAACTACAAAATGGCCGCAAACCTGCCAAGATTCTAACAATGACATTCCTTTTGTTATAATTAAAAATTAATTTTAAAACTTGCGTTTATTTCGATTTTCCTTGAGAACACGTCATTCTGTCTGTTCTGACTATCATCAGTGGGTTAAGTTATATTTAAAAAAAATACATTATTCTGAGTACACAATGAGACTGTCTCCGTTGTCATGGAGACGTGTAACTACGCAATGTGAATATTACGCCGTGAAAAGCAAATCTTCCCTTCAGAGCGGTTCAATAGAGCGTTTCAGGCGTAGGCAGCTAAATATTAAGAACATCTTAAAACGTTTCATCGCTTCTGGACTTAATTACAAGATACGGTCAAAGTATAAACAAATTCTCTTTACAATTTAAATAAAAAAATTTCAAGTAACACAAATTCTAATGTCCTGCATATCGAATTCATGTCAGGTCAAAGTAATGCGATATTTCCACCTGCAAATATTCGCTGATTTAAACACGAAATCTACTTTCAGGTGCCTCGCCCCGCGTTGTAGTCGGCAACGTCTCCCTCCTCATCCACGAGGCAGACCCTGCATCGACTTAAAGCAACTTAAAACAGGCATCGACCTCTCGAAGTCCATTATTCATAATCACGCTGCTAGCACGGCGTACCAGTCTAGGGGTTGGCACTCCTGCTTCATATTCGAGAGGCCCCGCTTCAAATCTCGGCCTGGAGACCGGTAAAGACGTCGATGCTGGCCTAATAAATTGTATGTGGGTATAATTAAATATTTAATAAACCCTGGGTAAGGTACAAAAGAATTCGGATTATGGAGATGACACGCAGAGACTCATCCGCGCGTGCGCAGAAACAGCGTCTTGGTCGCTGAAAACACGAACCTCTCCGAAATCACATTTAGTACGAAGTACATCAGGACTCAGCCTTGTCGTAATATTAAATATCGGGGCCATCCTCAAAACGAGAACGGTTCCTTGTGGAGCATCTCTCAACATGGCGCGTTCCAGAACCTCGCAGATCTGCCCAGGGGCTCTGACAAACCTCATAAAATCCTTACCCACCCCACAGGCATCGAAAACCCCAGCTTCCAAATTACAGCACCGCAGCGCCACCTTTTCATTTCGCCAACCATCTGGCAACGTCGCATAATAATGCGACAATAGTACCAACCCCTCAAGACAAGCAGAAATTTAGATGCACGGGAGGAATTAATGTCAGGGGGAGGAGGAATCAGTGTCATTCGGATGACACGAGATACCAACGCGATTTGATTTCAAACCATTAAATTTGTTGGCGCGCGGGGGGGGGGGGGGATAACAGGTGTTTTAAACACGTGTGGTGTCTGAAGATGGCTGACTTCTGGGTTGTTACGCCGTGTAGTCTGGCACGAGTTTACTGACGATTCAGGTGTCCTTGCTGCCTCCATCATCAGGGCGATTCCGGACTACACGACACAACAACCCAGAGGACAGCCATCTTCAGACTCACTGAGGTGTAAACATCAGATCCTACATGCAGTGGTCACTTGAACGGGTTCTTGAATCTATACAGCCCGCATTACATTCCACGTCATAACAAGTGCACACACACACACAAACACAACAATCAGAAAAAAACTTCGAAAACAACAAAAATAGTAAAAAATCGTAATCTAAATTTTTGAGAAAAATAACTGATGTTGGCGTCCCTGAAGCTATTAAAGTAAAGATGGAGGGGGGCAGGCAGCTACAATCGATCTTTTCTATGACGTCACAGACGGGCTAACGGCGGCAGCAGGAGCGAGGGGGTAAAAAAATGCGGCGGGAGAGATGCGCAATAGAGGTTGCGCGCAAGAATTTAATCACACGCCTCCCCTTTCCCCGCCGACGACCAACAAAAATGTAAAAAAAAAACATGGACGTAGGGAAAACTGCATGAAACATTTGAATTTACAATTAAAACTTTCGATATAATAGCATCTCCAGAATGAGAGTACTAAATCAACCCGAATAAAATTAAGGGTTCCTAACCCCGTGTCATGCATGGGCCAACGAACCCCGAGTACAGCGTGGAACTAGCTCCACAGAACAACTGACGGTCGCTGAGCTCTTCTAAAACCCGAAGGTTCAATACCGTGTTTATTTTTCTGTTACGACGGGGTGGCGCAAACTGGTCATTTGCCCAGCCTCCAGACAACACGTGAGTGAATATGGAGCAGCAGTGGAATGACAAGGCAATTAAAATGGCCATTCGGAAGATCACGACGAAATTTTTAAAAATAATGTTACAACGGATCTCTGCGAAACGAGTTCTTCATTATGTCAACTGGATAACCCTTTAGGGCCCAGCGGTAAACGCATTACATTTGTGTGTTTCGTACACTCTCACTGTAAACAGCGATCATTTCCTTAAACAGAGTTAACGAATTGATCTTTGTAATGGTGGGGCGTTGTGTTTTCTTCGCGGTACGGACTGGATTCTTAAATGCTATTTAGACGAGCTTCGGCTTCGAAGGGTTAATTAATTATCAGAATAAAAATCTATTATTTCCTTAAACAGCGTTAACCAATTGATCTTCGTAATGGTGAGGCGTTGTGTTTTCTTCGCGGTACGGACTGGATTCTTAAATGCTATTTAGACGAGCTTCGGCTTCGAAGGGTTAATTAATTATCAGATTAAACAGCGATTATTTCCTTAAACAGCGTTAACCACTTGATCTTCGTAATGGTGAGGCGTTGTGTTTTCTTCGCGGTACGGACTGGATTCTTAAATGCTATTTAGACGAGCTTCGGCTTCGAAGGGTTAATTAATTATCAGAATAAAAATCTATTATTTCCTTAAACAGCGTTAACCAGTTGATCTTTGTAATGGTGAGGCGTTGTGTTTTCTTCGCGGTACGGACTGAATTCTTAAATGCTATTTAGACGAGCTTCGGCTTCGAAGGGTTAATTAATTATCAGAATAAACAGCGATTATTTCCTTAAACAGCGTTAACCACTTGATCTTCGTAATGGTGAGGCGTTGTGTTTTCTTCGCGGTACGGACTGGATTCTTAAATGCTATTTAGACGAGCTTCGGCTTCGAAGGGTTAATTAATTATCAGAATAAAAATCTATTATTTCCTTAAACAGCGTTAACCAGTTGATCTTCGTAATGGTGAGGCGTTGTGTTTTCTTCGCGGTACGGACTGAATGTTTATATGAACTGTGCGCGTCCCAACTCTTTCCTAAAAACGACAGTAACAATTTCCTTTGCAGCGTCCGCCGGTCATTCGCCCTGGTTGGAGGACGCACCCCTGGCGTAAACGGCGATGTCCTTTGGGTTTCTGTCTTTCGTAATATTGATCTCCACAGCGCTAATTTCCGCAGGCAGGAAGTTGCGCACGTAAGTCCAGGGCGGAGCAGCTGTGCCCGAAAACAATTGCAGTTTTTGATGCAATTACAATGGAGATGCTTGCAGGGGCGTCTATGACCCCGTTGAACCCAAAATCCGAGATCTTTGATCGGTGTTTTGATGAAGCAGGCTCAGACAGCGACGTGCCTCATCGAAGTGCTCTAGAAATAGTAATTTTGGTCGGAAAACCTCAAGGAAAGACGCCAAATGACGATAACAAATAGAAGATGGAAGTCTAGTGACCATGGCAATGAAACCTCGGGCTGCACAAAAGCGACTGGAAATCTCTTCACCACCTGAGCGACTATTGCATTTTTGGCAGACGACTGTATTGCACGTACGAGCGTTCCTGGATCAATTCTTCGAGGTCGGCACGCCGTTTGCTGGGCAGCCACCGAATTTCCTAACTTTTCCCAAGAGCGCGCGTCGTAAAGCAGTTACAATTCACGATCATGACATCTGAGGATCCCAAGACTTGGGTCTTCAGCCCTGAAGATGGAGGTAATATATTCCTCCGAAACTTCGGTATCTATCTGCAAGTCCACGCGGTGTTACAACCCACAAGACACCATCGAAACAATCGTCCTTCCCTATCTTATTTGACGTTTCACGACGCCTTATCAACTGCGGGGGTTACGCAGCGTCCAAACATATGAAAACACATCAGAGTCTTAGCACTGCCAGACATTCGCTGGCACCGAACCTGAGTCTTGATTAGCATAATTAACAAACTAACTAACTAACTCCATGGTGCAGAGTTTAGCATAATTAAGCGAATTTAAACAGAGACAGAACTTTTCAGTAATCCTATTTGAGCCGAACTGCGTCTCTAAGGAAGATGGCGGCTTTTTAAAGACACTTCACAGTCATTCCTTTTTGGAGGTCCTGAGGAAAGTATCGACCGGGCAGATAAGCAAATGGATCTGATTTTCTGTTCAGCGTAAATGCTGTTCAAGGTCATTTAACCACGACGTATCAACGACTGCGGTCACGTAACTTCGAAAGGGTCATTACGTACGTGAACCAGGCCAGAATGATTGAGGGGGGGGGAAAACATCTGAGCCACTAGCAGCGGGGCACGAAACACAAGCGTACAGTGGAGTAGAGATTGATTGATGATCAATGGTTTGTACCTGCGGGACCGCATACCCGGTGCGGAGGGATAATCGTGCGAAATAAGGGGTGAAATTCGAAGGGGAAATTTTACTTGGTGGGGGGTGCGAAACCAGCTGATTGGCGTTACAACACGGGGAGATAAAGCCAAACAGAAAACATCAGCCCGCGCCCATACGAAAGAATCAGACGTAATGGAGGCGAGGTAGGGGCGGGAGAACGCTGGCGTCGGAGGGGGGGGGAGGGGGTCAGAACGCCGTTCGAACCATCTGCAACATCAACCGTTGGTTGATGATAATTTGGCGTTGAGATGAGATAATTTTTGAGTTACAAACGTTGCCAAACTTACCTTAACAAAAGCAAAATTGTTCAGGCCTGTTACCTCGAGATATAACGAGTGTCGTTTACACCTCAACAGTTCGCACGGCCGACATGATGGCATTATAGACGGTACTGAATCACAGACAAACGTTACGGCGATGTACGTAACAAATTTCGTAAAAATCGATCAATTGCCTCGTGGCCTATTTGAGAGGTGAGTACATTTCCGATTGTCCACTATAATTACCCCCCCCCACCTCAGAACCCTGTTTGTTACGAAGGACTCACTAACAAACAGCCAACCCACTGGCGTGATAGCTCCCACGCTTTGAGAACGATAAGTCAGAAGCTGATAGTCACTTACCTAGTCAATAAATCCCCCCCCCCCGGTCTATTATGTAATTCACCGCATCTTATCCCGCGTTAGATGACGAATTTCTTAAAAGCCATTTTAATAATATCCTCCCATCTATGCCTGGGTTCTTCAGTAAGATTTCCGAGTACAATTCAGCACGCATTGTGCGTTCTTAGTTCTTAGTAACGTTAACGAAATCTTGGGGATAAAATAGACGGAGAGCCGAAGTACATCTGGTCCGGAGGACACGGAACCCGGAGTAAACAAAGTACGTGAAGTGCCAGGATTCCTGGTCCGGAGTGAACGCGCTCCGGCGCGGAGTGAAACGAGAGTTGGGGCCACAGCTCATATTGATTTTCCAGCGTGGAATTTTCCAGTCTGAGATACGTACAATCGTCTCCGCAGTCCCACTTACGTGTGCCCGTGAAAAGTCAACGGCCGTCCTTTTCCACGGGTGCGAAACTTGGTCTCTCTCCCGTCATGGGAAGACAAACATTATATGATTGGATTCAGCTGGCTCAGGATAGGGTCCCGTGGCGGATTCCTGGGATGACGATATCGAAGCTTCGAGTACTGCAGAGTTAAATTCCCCACTGGTTAGTGGTTATTGAACAATGCTGTATCAGCTATCCAAGGTTACAGCAACTTCAACTGTTAAAATCAGCATTAAACCGGAAAAGCGTATGTGGACACTGAGGCAAAGTTCCACGTATTCTCGACATTTGTCGCGACGCATCGACTAATCGATATTCACAGTCGATAAATTCAGGTCGCTCTGAAGACGGTCGTCAAATATTTGAACACGGAAATGGAAAAAGGCAATGTCTGTCTGTCCGTCCGTCCCTGAACCTTCAACCTGCAAGACTACGCCACAGTATTTTCGATTCAAGTGACGGAAAAAGATCAAATTCGAGCAATATCATCCACTTTTGTAGACCAAAATTATTTTTTAAGCCAACACATCGTTAAATACTTGCTACTTCCTGACTCAACATGACCTTAATGCCCGCATCACTAACGCCCTGATGATGGAGGCGTTAAGGACCTCCGAAACGTCGGTAAAATTCTAACAGACTACACGGCGATACAACTCAGAAGACAGCCATCTTCGTATTCGCCGCGAAACTATAAAAAATCGTTAGGAGACAATAACGGAAGATGTTTTCTTTATAAGAAAACCGTCTTAAATAGGCCACGGCTTCTGAAATGCTGGAAATTCTGCTTGATGAGGATAATTGCGTCCGTGTTCCAATTGAAACGGTGTCGCACTTTTCGAAGGGATTTTACTCAGTTCAATGCGCTCGGAGTCTGACCCACATTCTGATGGAACGCGCTCACCCGGGAGCAAAGCCAGACTCTGCGTGTACGCGTGCACGACGGGGCGGTTAAAGGGTTAATCTGGCGCGAAGCTTCACAGGTTAACACAGCGTTAACGTGTGAGAGCAAAAGCATTTATCGCTCGCCGCTGCGGGCCATCTCCGCAAACGACGAACGGAAACATCGCCCTTAAGTTTTTTAATGGACACCCTGTACGCACCTCAGACACCAGATCGAACACGTGACATATTCGTCTGTTTTCGTGATTTACAATCGATAAATTTTGATCGGAAATCCTTTAGTTCGAAGACACTTTTGTGGCCGCGGGTCGCATCTGGCCCTAGTAATCCTTTTCTACAAAGTTTACGTAACAACGAATTACGTATTTCTCACTCTTCCCAATGATGAAACCAAAGAGTGAAAGCTGACACGTATGGAGAGAGGAGAAATCATACAGAGTGTGCTTCGAGAAACAGTGAGACCATTCGCGTGACGTAGATGTAGAATGAAGGATAATATTAAAACGGTGTGAGGGATTAAATTCAGGTCCACTGGCGACCATTGTGGTTGCTGACATTTACAGACGAACATACGAGGTGCGATCGAAAGGTTTCCAGACTGGTATTAAATTCATCCATCACCCTCGAAGTAGTTCCCCTGGGAGTGAACACAACGATCCCAGCGCCGCTGCCAAGCCTGGAAGCATCCCTGGAAATCTTTCTTTGTCAGCCTGTCAAGCACCATCTGCGATTCTGCCTGAATCTCTTCTATCGTCTCAAATCTCCTTCCCTTTAGCTGAATTTTCATCTTTGGGAAGAGGAAGAGGAAGAAGTCACACGGAGCTTAGAAAGGAAGTTGGGGTCGGTTCTTGCAAGATCTTTGAGCTCCTGACAAACGAGAAGTCAAGTCGATTCTGCTTCTGGTCCTCAGACAGGAGCCTTAGCGTCGCATGTGGAGTTCTTCCTTTAGAATCAGCTGACAGGTCCCATAGCCTATCCCAACAATGTCGCACAAGTCGTTGATGGTACGACGTCGATCTTCGTAACATTTTCGGGCGTTGTGCTCGAAGATGGTCGTCCAGAACGCTCGTCATCATCGACAGAGGTTCGGCCATTTTTAAAACGTGAATGCCACACAAAAGTTTGCGGACTCCCCAAATGCTTGCTTTAGCATTTCATAGGTTTCCGTAGCCGTTTTGGCGAGTCTTTGGCAAAATTTGATGCACACGCCATTCCGAAATCGCAGGAGGGTCGGTGTAATGCACTACCAAAACGCCCGTAACTAAGAAACAAATTCTAATTCGATGATGCCGGCTGGCACACTGATTCACTATGAATGTAGGCCGCACCCCCTAGCGGCAGAAGCTCGTACTACATCCGGTTCGCCCGCTATTGACACAGTCTTGAAACTTTCCGATCGCACCTCGTATATATATATATATATATATATATATATATATATATATTCCGTGTGACGTCACGTATATTGGGGGATAATTATTCTGTAGCAGTGGAAGTAAGTTGAGGCAGTTCGATTTATTTCTGAAGATACTTAACTAAAGACTATTAAAGAAGCAGATAAAGTGGCTTAGCAGGGCAGAATCAATGACACTCATAATGCTTCTTCGGGGCTACGCCCCACCCCCCTTCAAGAACCAGTCTCGGAACCTAAAGTGGAGTTGTTTGCTTTAAAGCAACTTTGCCGTTTATAAACAGGCAGACAGGTTGAAGGTTGCTTGAACCGAACTTACAGAAGTGGATCTTTGACGCAGAGGCCTTCTTCAGAAGCTGATAGTCGCTTAGACGTCAGGAAATTCCTCGCCTCATATGGAATCGCGAGGTTCAATACTCTGTCCACAAATGACAGATGAATCCAAAAGCAAACGATAGAACTTCCATTTTAATATTATCCTCCTGTTGGTTAAAATGAGTATTAATGCTCTCTACATGTCCCACCCAACGCAAGAGCTGATGCAACAAGAAATATATTCACCACTGTGATAACCTAAAATCTTACTAGGGAACGCCTGAAGATATCAGTCGCTGGGGCGGAGTCCCCCTGTCTTCAACGACGCTGTAAACAGAAACGAACAGATTTCAGGAAGTTTAGTGACGAAGGAAGAATTGTTTTTAATCGCATCAACTGATTCGGTTACCTGCGTCCTTAATGTTTCTGAAGTTAAGACACAAGACAGAAAAGTCTCTGAACCACTCCACTGTATGGAGGTGAGCGGACAGGTTCACGCTGCGGCCGCATTGCCACCTGGACAGAGAGTCGTACGCATCCCAAAATCGATCCTGACAGCCGGAAATGAACACATTTTTTCCATATCGATAATCGATCATCAGTCCTTTAGTCCGTGTCCCGAGGCAAGATATGGAGATACTGAGGAAAATTAAGAAGGAAGCGACTAGAACTTGTAACCTAACCTAACCTAACCTAAAATAACCTAACCCAACTTAACCTAATGTAACCTAACCTATTCTAACCTAACCTCACCTAACCTAACGTAACCTAACTTAACCTAACCTAATCTAAAATAATCTAACCTAACCCAACTTAACCTAATGTAACCTAACCTAATCTAACCTAACCTAACCAAACCTAATCTAAAATAACCTAACCTAACCCAACCTAACATAATCTAACCTAACCCAACTTAACCTAATGTAACCTAGCCTAATCTAACCTAACCTAACCAAACCTAATCTAAAATAACCTAACCTAACCCAACCTAACATAATCTAACCTAACCCAACTTAACCTAATGTAACCTAACCTAACCTAATCTAAAATAATCTAACCTAACCTAACCAAACCTAACCTAATCTAAAATAACCTAACCTAACCCAACCTAACCTAATCTAAAATAATCTAACCCAACCCAACCTAACCTAATCTAAAATAACCTAACCTAATCTAACCCAACCCAACCTAATCTAAAATAACCTAACCTAACCCAACCTAACATAATCTAACCTAACCCAACTTAACCTAATGTAACCTAACCTAATCTAACCTAACACAACCTAACCTAACCTAATCTAAAATAACCTAACCCAACCTAACCTAATCTAAAATAATCTAACCCAACCCAACCTAATCTAATCTAAAATAACCTAACCTAATCTAACCCAACCCAACCTAATCTAACCCAACCTAACATAATCTAACCTAACCCAACTTAACCTAATGTAACCTAACCTAATCTAACCTAACACAACCTAACCTAACCTAATCTAAAATAACCTAACCTAACCCAACCTAACCTAATCTAAAATAATCTAACCCAACCCAACCTAATCTAAAATAACCTAACCTAATCTAACCTAACCCAACTTAACCTAATGTAACCTAACCTAACCGAACCTAACTTAACCTAATGTAACCTAACCTAATCTAACCTAACCTAACCTCACCCCCGCCGGCCCACGGTCAAGAAACCGTCTTACGGCGCTCTTGTTCATCATGAAACAAGAGTCAACGAGTCTATTTGTTCTACCTGGAAACCAGAAATAGCGAACTGAAGACGAATTGTGGCTCCACTGTCATTAAAGGCTGTTTTTGTGTCAAAGAACGCAAAAGACGAGTGTCGGTACACACGCACCCACCACGGAGCACGGATGTTTGGCGGCGACAATTGGAACTAGCGACTTCCCCGTACTATTTAATTGGCCAGACACAGACATCAGCGCCATTACACACAACCACTGACCTTTGACGGGATATAAAACCTGGTTAAGGGGTGGGGGTGGGGGACCTGCCTCTTTTGAAACAGCGCCACGACGCTCAGTGGGTATTATCGGACGCACGTCGGATCAATAAAGGTCCTGTGGCGGGATTTTGCGATAGAGTTCGAAAAATTCGGGCGAGATTACAATGTACGTGCATGGGGATTGAATTCAACTGGCTCAGGTCAAGATGTGCACTGGCGGGCCTTCGGGTTCTACAAAGGAAAGATTCCCTGACCGCCTGAGCTACTATCACTTTCTCAATAGCGGTTATGACCCTCGGAGTTAGTTATATTCAGTCACGTGTCACACAAGGTCAGATCCCAGGCTCCTCTGACCTCTAAATGTAACATTGGCACGGACAGAGCAGAGCGGTTTCTGTGGAAGCCAGAGGAAAGTCGATCGAAACATCGCGTTACCCGCGTCTCTTCACGCAGCAAACCCCCCACCCCGAGGGGGATACTTGGCCGATTTCTGACGATTTGTCCACCCTGAAGTCACGTGCCACCTCAGAGACCAATCGTGAAAACGTCTACACCCAATTCTTGTTTCAGTCAAATTTCAATAAAATTCAAATTTTTTCATCAAAATTGCAAAGTCTCCGAGAGGAATTCATACCCACTGTTTATTCATAAATGTTCGTACATACGTCTGTTTGAATGGAACCCGAAAAGGTTCGTTACCGTTCTGACAAAATCCCGCCACTTGTTCTTGTCCTGAGCCACATGAATCCAGTCGATACCCTGTTTCTAAAAAAAAAAAATCACTTTAATATTATCCCGCTATCTACGACAACTGAACTGTAATTTAACAAGTCCCTGAGAAAAATAGGGCAGGCGAAGTGCTTCGCGCGATTACGTAACGTGGCCAGACGATGGAGTGCATCGACCTCTGGCGGAGATCCGCGCAAACACGTGTAAAGCCACAATCAGGCAAAGATGGCTACTGAGCGAGCATCGGGAGACAAAGGACTCCGAAGTCGAAACAAACAAAGGACCACGCAAATGTTCCTGTGTCAGAGGTCCTGACTGAGGACCTTTCGAGATGTTATTCGGTACCACCAAGGATTTACGGGACATCAGACGAGGCCACGCACAATCCATTCTTCATTCGCTGAACACTCGACGCTTGTACGAAATGGATCGTAAACAGATGAGAGCTACGATCTCGGCGGAGAAAATAGTCTCATGACGAGGAACGGCGAAGCCTCGCAACTTATCAGAAGAACTTAATTTCACCTGAACGACGTAAATAGACGAGCGATAACCCCGTTCCACGCCCCCCATTTCTGGCAAGATAAGGAACCCCCAAGCGGCAAAGTTGCCTTATCGCTGGGGGCTCAAACTTCAGTTTCTGAAGCACAAAATAACACAAAACCTCACATCAACTCCACAGGAACAAAAACCCTTCTTGAAAACCTGACAGTCGCTAAACCAGCCAAGAAATTCCCCACCTTTTATGGAACCCAAAGATTGTTCATTACCGTATTAACAACATCCTGCCACCGTCCCTGTGCCAGTCAAATCCAATCCGCGCCGACACACCATGTTTCCCTAGTGTTCTGTGTGACGACAGGTCCATATGAACAGGATCCTTCCATCCTTTTCTCGGACTGGGACCTGTTCATATACGTTCTTGGCAGATGATCCAGAAGTGGTTTGCCATTGCCTTCTTCTGTGTGTGAATGGAGTAATTGTTGGGATGCCACGGAGGAAAACTCCGTGTTGCCTAGACCACGGCCTTGCCCCATTTTAATATTATCTCCTCACCAACACATTATTCTCTCAAGTGATTCATTCCATCTTCCTCAATTTCATCATCTTAGTGATATAATATTTCAGGTTGTAAGGAGATACCAACGTTTCGGAGAAACATACTGCCTCTGTCTTCAGGGTACGTACCTCAGAAATGTCGGTTTCTACCTGCAAGTCTGTCCACACGGCGTACCAACGTAGAAGATCGACAAAGCAGTATTGCCACCGTGATAAAAATAAAAGTACCCGTATCATTGTGGACCTGCTTTTGGCTTCTCCGAGCCGGCCACAGGTTGCCGACTGCCGACTGTTTAAAAGTCGGTGTTGACACTTTCACTTCAGACGTGGCTCACGGCGAGCGGTTGGTTCGTGAGCAGGAAACATCCGACACCAAGTTAACACCGGAGTGTGAAAGTAGACTACACGGTGTACCAAAACCGTGTCCCCTTCCTTCGTAAAAAAAATTCTGAAGGACACAAAAGACTTATTTTCGTAAACGAAAGGATAATATTAAAATAGACATTCTAACAAACACGACGAAAGCCTGTGAGCTGGATTTAACTGGCGGGTAAAGAACCTTCCAAGATCATGGTGGACAGATGAGTGACTATCAGATTCAAAAGTAGCCAAAGTCTGTGTCTGTGAAATTAACTAATTTCTTACAGAAAATCCAAGTGACCACGTCACGTGATACAGCATCGTCTTCGCTTTCATTACAGAAATCACGAGAGCCAGTTAAATCCAATCCGCAGAGCCAGTTGGTACTCACCGCTGATCCTGGAGCGCTGGACATCATTGTGTTGTCATTGGCGACCGGGACAGCTGACTGGGACTGGGAAGGAGCCTGAGGTTGTTGTTGTTGTTGCTGCTGTTGTTGTTGAGTAGCCCGGGAGACCTTGTTCCGATATCCCTGCAAGAATAAGGTCCTTATGTGCTTGTGGGACAATTACAAATCAGGTAAGACGTAAGTGTCGATTCAGTAACATCCAAAAGACAGGGCACGAGTGTCGAGGTAGGCTCGCGATCGGATGTCAGTAACTCGCTGGTTGGTACGCCTACCGAAATGACGCCTCGTCACAAGCCGGAGGACCCCCAAAACGTTGACGAAATTGTAATCTCTCCCGGTCAGCGCCACACACACAGACACGGCGGTCGGTCTAATTTTACCCAGCGCTGGTTCGACGTCGTTAAAAAAAAAAAACATTGTGACCCGCGAGCTTCACAATAGCTGTGGCCTTGTACTCAGGGAAATAAACTGACCAATGGGAGCATCGCGCGGGAAACAACGTCCACGCTTGTACGTTGACCTCAATAGACTTTGATAAGCGCGCGGCTGTGTGTTACTAGGAGCTCGCTCGCTCGCACGCCATGTTTGCATTTTCACCATGCAGTTGCCCAACGGACACTACAGGATGTCCCACAAGTTCCTACCCATAGCAAAACGATGAAAGGAAATATCAGAGGGGAAAGTTGTTAGAAATCACGCGTTGCCAGTCCCAAGAGTTATTTTTTTTTTAATTGCTGGGGGGCTAAGCCACATTCTTTGCATCATTAGCTGCAAAAACAGCTAGGCGATGTTGCCACGTTGGCATAACAGCGTGGCAACGTCGCGGGTATCACTTTACCGCCGATGATGTTTCAGCCTGTGACGCCATAAAGGATCGTCCCAAGTTAACAAAAGTTACATTTTACACTGGAAATACATGTTTTTTTAAAACAATTTCTCTCAGTATATTTTACCGAATATTACAGTTTTCCTATTACCCTAGTTTCGTGCGACACTCTGTATACCAGCTGCCCATTTTATCTGGAGTCGATAATTTAATAACCAGAGAGCACCTAGGAGCATTATAATTAAACGAAAAATTTTAAAATTTCACGAAGAAATTGTCCAGCCATTTAAATTCTGATTAAACCGGCGACCAAAATGCTTTCCTTCGCCGCGGTTGACGGCTCATTACGTGACCACGACGAACATTCACAAATGTGCAAGATCGGGGAATCCATCTGTGGGAATCCCCAATCTCCGGTCATCCAGAAAAAGCGAAAACGCGAAAGAATTGTGCATTTCCTAACTTGTTGTCTTTTTCAGCGTGGTTTCCATTTGGAGGTACCGGGTTGAAAGCTGGGTTCGCCTTGTCAGACGCTACATGACGTTAGCAGTTGATACACTGCCATAAAGAACGCACTCCGATTGTCCGATCAGTGTCCGGAT
This sequence comes from Zootermopsis nevadensis, assembly GCF_977971745.1. Taxonomy (NCBI): domain Eukaryota; kingdom Metazoa; phylum Arthropoda; class Insecta; order Blattodea; family Termopsidae; genus Zootermopsis; species Zootermopsis nevadensis. The sequence continues at coordinate 761,729 of NW_028259188.1, forward strand.
GACAGACTTCGCGTGTTCAAGGCTGCACGACCTCGCAGTCTGGCACTTCAAGGTGTACGGACCACGGCCTCTGAACACGAAACCTCGAGACCCTAAAAAACTGACTGTCGTTCCGTCAGCCATGAAACAATTCTCACGACGACGAGTATGTATCGCCGTGTAGTCTGATAAGACATCGACCGACGCCTCGGAGGAGCTTACAGGTTCTTCATTCAATGCCCACCGCCTGACACTTCGATGAGCCAGGATTTCAACGCAGTCCCCACGAGACGTCGCCCGAGGCCCAACACCCGAACCAGCGGGACCGCTGTTATTGTCCGCCCTCATAATTTTTCATATTTCTACGGAACATTCCTCTGTTCCTCAAACCGCTTCTTCCCCACACAACGGATATCGACAGAAATGGAACCCTTCTGAGGTCACGTGACGCCACAAAGAATCGGCGACCGTGGTTCGCATTTTGAGAAACTTCGTGACCGGAGATTAATCCAAAAATGGCAAAGCATGATATCCGTATCGAGCTGCGAGAATATCGCGCGTCATTTTATCGACTGCTTGTTTTATTATGCACTTATAAATTTAGTGGCTCGTTAAAATCTAAAGGAAAAAGACTTCTTACGAGATCATGTACTAGAAGGACGGACATTACTGCCTCAATATTCGCCATCTGGGTAGAAACGTCGTGTGGAATTACACGTAGGCTAAAAAAACGTTTCGGACGAACATGCCGCCTCCATCTTCAGGGCATCATAACACAGAAGACTACAACCACATTTCCAGATTTCAAATAACGGAATGGTACAGGATATTACAGAGTGTTTTACGTTTTACTTAACTTATCAGTCGTTAAACAACTAAAAATTAAGAAGACGTTTCGGCGCCGTTACCCAAAAACTTCTCTTAAGTAGAAATTTAATGTTTGGAATTAGACCGACATTTTACTCGATCTGTGATCCGAAACGCGATCAGTTGGTACAGCGCTGCATCACCAACACTTGTCAAAACGAGATGATGAAATATTTTCTTTTAAAAAATGGCATTATATACTCTGAGATACTGAAAAAGTGTCGTTAAACAAACTATAAATAAATAAACAGATATTTTATTTATTTGCATCGTATGATTTTCAAAACAAACAGCGATTATTTCCTTAATCAGCGTTAACCAGTTGATCTTTGTAATGGTGAGGCGTTGTGTTTTCTTCGCGGTACGGACTGAATTCTTAAATGCTATTTAGACGAGCTTCGGCTTCGAAGGGTTAATTAATTATCAGAATAAAAATCTATTATTTCCTTAAACAGCGTTAACCAGTTGATCTTTGTAATGGTGAGGCGTTGTGTTTTCTTCGCGGTACGGACTGAATTCTTAAATGCTATTTAGACGAGCTTCGGCTTCGAAGGGTTAATTAATTATCAGAATAAAAATCTATTATTTCCTTAAACAGCGTTAACCAGTTGATCTTTGTAATGGTGAGGCGTTGTGTTTTCTTCGCGGTACGGACTGAATTCTTAAATGCTATTTAGACGAGCTTCGGCTTCGAAGGGTTAATTAATTATCAGAATAAAAATCTATTATTTCCTTAAACAGCGTTAACCAGTTGATCTTTGTAATGGTGAGGCGTTGTGTTTTCTTCGCGGTACGGACTGAATTCTTAAATGCTATTTAGACGAGCTTCGGCTTCGAAGGGTTAATTAATTATCAGAATAAAAATATATTATTCCCTTAAACAGCGTTAACCACTTGATCTTTGTAATGGTGAGGCGTTGTGTTTTCTTCGCGATACGGACTGGATTCTTAAATGCTATTTAGACGAGTTTCGGCTTCAAAGGGCTAAAAGTTTCGTCGAGGTGGAACCGCGACGGTTAGCTCAGCGGTTTGAGTTTCTCGTATCGTCAGCTGTTTTCGTTTTGCATCCAAATGCCCGGACGTCAACGAGCGACTTTTGGCTCAATCTGTACGACGCTCAGGCGTTCCTCGCGACGCATTATTTTTAAAACTCCCTTCGGCGCCAGTTCGTAAAAGAGACGCCCAGGTACAGGCGTCATCTCTGGTCGCCGAAGAACAAATTATCCACTGAAACACAACTTGAATTTCTGTCTCCGCCGTCACTAAAAGTAGCTTCTTAAATCACTTACTTAAAGCTTGCATCTTAACAGAATATTTGCGGAATAACCGTTTTAATATTATCTTCATCGTTTACATAATTTTATCCCTTTCTACTAGCGTTTGCACCAGATATTTTCCGAACATTCCTGAAGCCTGCAGTGGATGCTACATGTTCAGCCCATCTGTTCCTCATTCTCGATTAACGTAATACCAATTTTTTTCTGCAATTATGCGTGGTTTGATGATTTTTCTTAGAACCTTATCCCACCGTCATTTCAACAAAAGCCTCTCTCTCCCTACTTACAAGCGGAAATTTTGCAGACATCAGTGCACAGCGTGTGGCCCAAATTATAACAAAATAAACCCAAAGAAAAGCTTCCATTACCTTCTGTCCGCAAAAACATTTTACGACTCGACATTCACTAAAAGGTTTTTGAAGAAATTTGATATCTATTCCGAAGATCCACTAAAATGTATCTACACATCCCAATTTTAATTAAAATCATAATAACGAGGATCTTCTGATATATATAACTCTGCACAGAAGAACGAATAGCAAATATTTTATGATCTCAGAACACATGATGCATCTTTGAGGCTGCACACTTCAGGTATACGTCGATGGTCCTCTCACATTCTTTTACGTCGTTCGTGGAAGACGATTTGTAAACGCTGAAAAGTTACAGCGTTACGATTCCAAGGCAACGGATTGCCTGTCGCTCATTGCTTCGAACCCTGACGGAGGCACAACTCACACTTTTGTTCAGTGCGAAGTGAGCCCACAAGGAGAACACACATCTCCGGCTCCAAATGGGCCCAGACACTTCACCCCATTTCTATCCTAGACGAAGCTAACCAATGGAATGGGTGTTCCACGCACGCTGATGGTTAGACCCACAGAACACTCTTTCCTAAGAAGTTTATACGCCTTTAAGAGGTCAATGAATTATCCGACGTTTATGTAATCCGACAGAACATTAGCGTGTTACAAAAAAGCAGGACACGTGATCCTATTCTGATGCCAGATTAATCCAGTCCACGCTAAGTGTATAACATCCGACGGTTGTGCCAGTCCAGGTTCGTGGTTCGATTCCGCGAACGGGCTGAACCTTGAGATGAGGTGTAAACCAGGATTTGGCATATTAATCCGGTTTATACAAACGAAGGAGGTGATTAGATGATATTTGGTACGCCTTACTTCATCCAAATTTGAATGATTTTATTAATTTTGTTAATTTATTGAATCCGAAGAGAGTAGTGACAATCAGTCGCTTGAACGTCTTTCCTCCAGACTTTCAGTCTAGCGGGAACGTGACTTTAACAAAGCTTTCGCACTCGTAAAAGTTGTTTACGAGTCGAAAACTTAAGCCTTTCCAGATATGGAATGACGTTTGCCCTAGAACAGTCGCCTCACTGCGACTGAGACCAATGAAATTCGAACGTGGCTTTTCGGAGCGTTCCGACGTCAGGGGTGACTTTTTCGATGACGAATCGGATCGCCGTATTAAATTCAAAATTTAAGAACTGTTATGAGTTGCGGGGGTATTTATGGAGCGATTGTGTTAAAGTTTCGGTTCTTCACGTCGAGCGGGCAGGTTCTGCTTGTACATTCAAATTTAATCACCGAACTAACCAAAGCCCTCCACCAGACCCTGTCCTGGGCCAACAAAATCCAGTCTCCTTCAACTCCTATCTCCCACAGATCCCGCCTGAGATTATCCTCCCATCTACGTCTAGGTCTCCCCAGCGGTCTCTTCCCCTCAGGCTTCCCAAATAGTGGACCCAACCAACCAGATGGCTTACGGAACCCGAAGGTTCATCACCGAATTAACCAAAGCCCTCCACCGGACCCTGTCCTGGGCCAACAAAATCCAGTCTCCTTCAACTCCTATCTCCCATAGATCCCGCCTGAGATTATCCTCCCATCTACGTCTAGGTCTCCCCAGAGGTCTCTTCCCCTCAGGCTTCCCAAATAGTGGACCCAACCAACCAGATGGCTTACGGAACCCAAAGGTTTATCACCGAATTAACCAAAGCCCTCCACCGGACCCTGTCCTGGGCCAACAAAATCCAGTCTCCTTCAACTCCTATCTCCCATAGATCCCGCCTGAGATTATCCTCCCATCTACGTCTAGGTCTCCCCAGCGGTCTCTTCCCCTCAGGCTTCCCAAATAGTGGACCCAACCAACCAGATGGCTTACGGAACCCGAAGGTTCATCACCGAATTAACCAAAGCCCTCCACCAGACCCTGTCCTGGGCCAACAAAATCCAGTCTCCTTCAACTCCTATCTCCGATAGATCCCACCTGAGATTATCCTCCCATCTACGTCTAGGTCTCCCCAGCGGGCTCTTCCCCTCAGGCTTCCCAACCAGTACTTGGTGCACACCTCTTGTCCCATCCATGCGCGCTACATGCCCAGCCCATCTCATTCTTCTCGACTTAATCACCCTGACAATATTGGGGGAGCAGTACAGATTTTTAAGCTCATCATTATGCAGTTTTCTCCACGCCCCATCGTCTTCTCTCCTAGGCCCAAATATCCTCCTCAACACCCGATTCTCAAACACCTGCAATCTGTGTTCCTCCCTTCTGTTCGGGAGTTCCGTTCAAAACTCTGAAAGCATTCTTTGTCTCTCCCACACGCTGAGCTTTACCCTCATATCCCAAAAATCCTTAATTTATTTGGCATTAAAAAAGCTTTGAAATTCCTCATCAACCAAATTTTCTCGATTCTGCTATTCTAATCCTCTCGGGTCGATTATTCCTCTCCGCGTTCTTCGTGGGCTCGTCTGACCTCGAAGACTCTTTGCGTGACGGCTAACCACGAAGGGACCTGAGGTTCCCACGGCGGCGAGTACGAAGATGCCTGTGTTGTAGGGGCGTGTAGTCTGGTAGAAGTTTTACCGACGTTTCAGAGGTCCTTTTTGTCTCTATCGACAGAGCGATGACTCATTTACTAGAATACACGGCGCTACGACCCAGAAGACAGCCAGCCATCTATCACGACGCGGCACACCAGGACAGATCAACTTGTTACTGTGTCATGTTAAAATTTCTGGGGTGGAGGTCCTTGAAATCCGAGCGGTGTTAGCGCTACTAGTGGGAGAAGGCGTGACTAACCGCAGGGTGTCAGCCGCCCTTCACAAAGAACTGCATTATCACCTTGAACTAGCGACAATAAACGAACAATACCGCCCGTGGCCGGAACACCAGATACTAGGACCATTCAGGCCTTAACAACGGGAATGGTTCAAAAAGAACTGACGAATTAAAGCTGGAAGTAGAAGGCATTGGACGCACACGAAAGACATAACCGCAGTGAAGGAGGACCGGGAAATATTAAACGAGGGTGTGAGCACCGAGCCACGGTCATGTCACTAATTACACGAAGAAGAGTCCCCACTGCGAAGCTGACAGTCGCTCAGACGATCAAGAATGCCCACATCTTTAATGGAGCCCGAACGTTCATAATGTTTTCACAAGATTTCCCCTCCCCCCTTCACGAGATCATAAAAGTTATACACTAACTGAAAATCTATAGGCAATGACGTGTTACAACGTAAACAGCGATTATTTGCTTAAACAGCGTTAATCAGTTGATCTTTGTAATGGTGAGGCGTTGTGTTTTCTTCGCGGTACGGACTGAATTCTTAAATGCTATTTAGACGAGCTTCGGCTTCGAAGGGTTAATTAATTATCAGAATAAAAATCTATTATTTTCTTAATCAGCGTTAACAAGTTGATCTTTGTAACGGTGAGGCGTTGTGTTTACTTCGCGGTACGGACTGAATTCTTATATGCAATTTAGACGAGCTTCGGCTTCGAAGGGTTAATTATCAGAATAAAAATCTATTATTTTCTTAATCAGCGTTAACAAGTTGATTTTCGTAATGGTGAGGCGTTGTGTTTACTTCGCGGTATGGACTGAATTCTTAAATGCTATTTAGACGAGTTTCGGCTTCGAAGGGTTAATTAATTATCAGAATAAAAATCTATTATTTCCTTAAACAGCGTTAACCACTTGATCTTCGTAACGGTGAGGCGTGGTGTTTTCTTCGCGGTACGGACTGGATTCTTAAATGCTATTTAGACGAGTTTCGACTTTAAAGGCTTAGTATCAGATTAATTTTGAGGTCCATTTTATGAATGTGGTGGCAATCGCAAACAGCCAGCTGCCGATTAATTGTTTATCGAGCGAGCGAGATTACAGCATGAGTGTTTATTTTTATTCACGTGGTGTATTTATCGACAGGAACCATTCACCGCTACTTATCTGCCTCATTACGCAAACACACGATAAGTGCCTACATCTCACGTTCCGATCTACTGGGGATCACGCCCGATGGCAACAGTTAATTAGTGACTCCAGGGAACGCTGGGACAACACAATTAATGAGCACCTTCTCAACCAGCGCAAGGCCCGGGCAAATGCAAAAACATGGTGATCAGAGCTGGAGCAATGCGGGAGGTAGCCTTGCCAGGGTTGCACAGAGTGGGGGCAAAGACCGTCCCCCTCCCCCAGGGTGGCTGCCTCATCCGCCCTCAACCCATATACCGCCTTTTTTTTCCGTTCAGCGGTACGAAAATGTCCACACACGGAGACTTCGCTGTATGGGGCGGGTCATGTACGTACGTTGCGGGATGATATAATTCCTGATCACAGTCACGTGTGAAAATTCCATCGTAAACACCAAACATGGTTCTTCTGTTTGCATTACGGGACTACATTGATCGAAGCTTAAAATCCAACTAGCGGACGGAAGGAGAAATATACGCGAACTAGTCACGAAGAATCTGCGAGTCTGGCCAAACCACAATCCTTGAAAGAAGTTAATATTTCCAAACAGACTCACGAATACAAACCAAAGGCGAAAACGCAGGTCTACATAAAATCTTAATCGAAAATCCTGGAGGTAAGATAACTCAAGGAAGACGTAGACGCAGAAGGAAAGTTATATTATAAAGAACCTTGGCAGTGGCCATGCGGGTCCTACAAGACGGGGGGGAATTTCTTGACTGGTCCAGCGACTAGAAGGAAGTATGAATTTTTAGGTCCCTGAAACACGAATTGCAATCCCCACCAACAATCATAAATTACGATCACCTGGAAAATATATAATCACTTATGCTTCATTTTGCAGTACAAAGTTCCTTAAATTTTTTTTTTTGTAAGATACGCACAAAAGAATTTACGTAATTTTCAACACACGCTTCATTCTATGACAAAAATAATCACACATTGTCTTCAACATTCACCATGCAAACGCCTACACTTGTATAAGAACAAGAATAAAGAAGGTGAGATTTTATATCCTCACACTTCGGACTAAAAATAAATTAAATACGTACATGCGACGAGTGTGTAACATTCACCTGTTTCGCCCCCTACTTACCTACCACACGAGAAACGCTAATATTAAATTAACAATGCGCTGGACACGATCTTCGTTGCCAAGACAAACACGCTGGCGAGGGAAACAAATGAAAACCACTGATCGTCACTTGTTTTTGCTAAAGCACGACACACACACACACACGTCTATCTATTATCGTTCGTATTGTTATCAATAAAAATCTTCACGTATCCACACACAGACACACGTGTTCAGACGCGAACCGGCTGTTCCCCGAAAAAATTCCTTGTTCCTCCTACACGTTCACGAAGGAAATATGTTACTTTATTTTTTCGTAAACCGGAGTGGGTCTGGAGGTCGAGACGTTCTTGAGCCGCGCCGCGCGAAGAACGAGATTCTGACGAGAAATTTCCCCTCCCACTACTAACATTTTTCCCCTCATTCCCCTACCCTTTCTGATGCTTTCCCCACGAACACGCTTCCCCTCGCCCCGCCACACCCTTCGACCGACTTTATCGCTGTCGGACCCTTCTGCGCATGAGCGCACGGACAGAAACCTTCAGAGGTTTGCCCATGGCATTCCAAATTCAAAGAGGGTTACGTCCAAAACTGTTTCAAGCAAGTCATCGTGAAGGTCGCGTTCGAAACAACAGCTACGCTCCTACGCAGGCAAATATTGATACGTTCGTGGGGTAAAACACTTGGCCACTAACTTTTCAAGCAACTCCACGGTGCAGAGGCGATGAGAAGCTGATAGTCGCTAAGGGTAGTCAAGTTCCCGCTTTTCTTGTACTCGTATTTCTTTTAATTAGCTTCTTTGTCTCAATCAGTGATTCTCGATTTTCTGCAGGCACGGAGCCCCTCCAGAAGTGTTTCAGTTCGTCATTAAACTGGACAGTTACAGACAAAATACGACATTGGTCGCGACGAGAGACAACATTCTTGCAACTTTCAAGACGACACAATAACACCAAAGAGCGAGCAAAACACGTGGTTGAGCCTTACTCACCCCCTTCACCCCACAAGTGATCACATCGCTTCGGGGTATCCCCGCTAAATTTCTCGCCCACTGCAGATTATGAATCCGCTCGATTTGAATTTTCATACTTCGGGTTCAGAGGCCCGTATAAAAAAACGCGTAAAATTGCAATTATGAATGTTCGAACACTCCTGAAGAGGGAATTTCACCCACGAATTTGGACGAGAAGACGGGCAAAAAGCAGGAACCCCCCCCCCCGACCCCCGATACCAGCCAAAATGCCGAGCGCCAACGGCCGCCATGTGACGCCTTCAAGTTAGACAACTTCTCCAACACGCGTGTTACGCACGTCATCTAAGGAAGACGTCTGCATCGCTTGCGTCACTGCAGGGAATTTTTCCCGTCCAGGGTTTCAGTCCAAATGCATTTTCGCCTTCGAGTTCAGAAGATCCGTGGGGTCCAACCACCGGACAATAAAATTCATCGCCAACACCTAATATACCGGAAATCTTCCTCCCCCGCGCCATCTTCATTAGGTACAATCAACTCATACAAATTCGCCTCCATCGTCAGAGCTTACGGTCATGAAATTCTCAAATTTCTTCAACGGGAAACCAGTTTGAAAGCGACTGACGATTTTTTTAATCAGAAAACTGGTTTTGAATAGTTGGTATTTCAAGCTACATTAACTTATCAGTTGTACCAACTTTACGGTCTGAATTTTCCCGTTGCGGAACAAGTTCCCGTGGGAATTATCCCGGCCAGGTCTGCATTGGAAAACACTATTAATCTATACGCCAATCAAACTTTAGCAAGCTGACAGTAGCTCGGCTGTTCAAGAAATTCCCCGTCTTTTATCAAACCCGAATGTTTACCACCGTGTTCACAAGAGCCCGCCACTGGTCCCTATCGTGAGCCAGATGAATCCTTTTTTTCTCTGAGACAAAATGTCAATATAATCACCCCATTACACACAGGTCTCCCTAGAAGATTCTTTCCTTTACAATTCCCCGATAGCATTTTTAAATTTACTTTTTCGAAAATATTTACAACTTCGAGCAGTCACGTAAACGTCGCAGTGAACACTGGACGAATATCTGCCCAGATTCCGGCCAGTGCTTTATTATTTTGTCATCGTTAAACGATTAACTATGCCTCGAGGACGAATTAGAATAATCATAAAACTGCGTTATCACCTCCAGCCCTTCTGACCACATTCCAAACTTGTTAATTTGTCAAATGAGAAAAGTGGCTCGAAGTATAGAGAGTTTAAAATGTTTAGTTGGACAAGTTTTAGGAAAGAAGCCCTTTGAAGCATCTAAATGATCTTTAAACACCCAGCCCGTACCGCGAAGAAAACACAGCGCCTCACCATTACAAAGATCAACTGGTTAACGCTGTTTAAGGAAATAATAGATTTTTATTCTGATAATTAATTAACCCTTCGAAGCCGAAGCTCGTCTAAATTGCATTTAAGAACTCAGGCCGTACCGCGAAGAAAACACAACGCCTCACCATTACAAAGATCAATTGGTTAACGCTGTTTAAGGAAATAATAGATTTTTATTCTGATAATTAATTAACCCTTCGAAGCCGAAGCTCGTCTAAATTGCATTTAAGAATTCAGTCCGTACCGCGAAGAAAACACAACGCCTCACCATTACAAAGATCAACTGGTTAACGCTGTTTAAGGAAATAATCGCTGTTTAATCTGATAATTAATTAACCCTTCGAAGCCGAAGCTCGTCTAAATAGCATTTAAGAACTCAGGCCGTACCGCGAAGAAAACACAACGCCCCACCATTACGAAGATCAATTGGTTAACGCTGTTTAAGGAAATAATAGATTTTTATTCTGATAATTAATTAACCCTTCGAAGCCGAAGCTCGTCTAAATTGCATTTAAGAATTCAGTCCGTACCGCGAAGAAAACACAACGCCTCACCATTACAAAGATCAACTGGTTAACGCTGTTTAAGGATATAATCGCTGTTTATTCTGATAATTAATTAACCCTTCGAAGCCGAAGCTCGTCTAAATAGCATTTAAGAATCCAGTCCGTACCGCGAAGAAAACACAACACTTCACGGTTACTACGATCAACTGGTTAACGCTGTTTAAGCAACTAATAGATATATTCTGAAAATCGTACCAAACTCACGACAACACCACGGACAAAATGAAGACATTTTGATAGTAAAGTAACTGGTACATATGTTTACCATTGTGCTTTACAATTTTAATGGAGTTTAGCAGCAATGTTCCCTTAAACCTTGAGAGCCCGACCAGACAGGGGCGTGTTAATGACGTCGTTAATATGCAACCCCCATCACACCTTGCCACGGAAGATCTCTGACCTAATGCAAAGTCCTTAAACGGTTGCTAAGCTACAAGATGGAGGGTCAGCGCAGATCGCTTTAGCACTACAGAACCGGTTATGGGCTTATAGTGAGAAACTGAGAACAATGTGCGAAGGAATTTCGTGTTTGGTATTCGAACCCAGAATGTGTGATGAAAACATCAAGTGGTAGGAGCAGCAACTCCCCTTGCGGCGGTACCTGGAACTACAGCTGGGACCAAGCGTCAGCACGTTCGTCCCTCAGCAACAGCTGAGCTGCACAAAAGTTACATACGCTTCGAATTATTTACGACTGCAAAGGATTTTAAAAAAGTTGTTATAATCAGCTTTCGACCGTATGAAAATCGATCAGTTTCATAATTTTTATTTCGAAAAAATCAAAGTAGATGCTTGCAATTTTAAATTATAAAATAACACACACACACACACACACACACACACACACAAAAAGATAATTTGAATTGTTATAACTTAAATATCCTGAAAACTCTTTCAGTTGATACAGCGACATATCCGTGTTTCCAATTATCCTACTGTGTACCCTGTCCTAATTTCGTCCTTGCCCCCTTCACGTTCATTTGTTTCTCAAACTTACAACCAGCACAATTAAGAGCCATTTGAATTTTCACTAAAAAGATTCTTCTTACTTCAGAATCGGTCCAAAATCTCTCAGAAACATTTATCTTCCCGAAACTGACGTAAGACAAAGAAACAGACAAGACAGAATTTTTTTTAAATTCCACTTTTCACGATTTTACATATCAAGCGGGAACACCAACCTTTCCGAACAGCAAGGTATCAAGTGCTTACTCAGGCACTCCCAGGACTTACGACGCTCTTACGTCTGTTATTGTGTAAACAAACAAACAAACGAACGCGTTTGGTGCCGGCTAGAACTCGCTTCAGCGTCTCTCAGAATCAGCGAAACCAAGTCACGGCCTGCATCGCTGCACCAACTACTAAGGTTTCTCAGCGTCACCGGATGTTGAGGCTTCCTAACGGTCTCCTACTTTAATTTCTGATCCACCACGCCCAACCCCCGACATCAAGCGGGCAACACACTCGGACACGACCACTCTACATCTTTCCCGGGGGTAAAACGGTCGAAGCACGAAGCTGAACCCGATAACCGTGGGACACTTACGTTTCAAATGCTGAGGTCAGATGTCGAGTTCGTCTGTCTGGTCGCGGGTCCTGCGAACGATGGAATTAACTTCATTCGTGGAAAATTAAGTCTTTCCATGCTGGAAACGCCCCCCCCCCCCCGCTCTGTGCAAAAATGAATTCAATTTTGGGTTCCGTGTGTTTATGGACGTCTAAAATAAATAAATCGAATAAAAACAGAGGCGGAGATGTTGGTAGCACTGAGTCTATAACAACAGCTCCAGGGCGGAAGGAGAGAGAGTACACTTTACGGCGAAGGGGGTGCGGGGGGGAAGAAAAAGTGGGGGGGGGGGCGATAAATGAGTTTCGACCCGCGGGGCTTGAGGGGGGGGGGGGCTTTTCGGAAACGGAACGCGGAACCAGGCGCGCAGGACGGCGTCGTGTAACAGAGAAAAATACCAGGTGAGCAGCATCAGCACCAGAGGACCGAGCGTCGAGGCTAAGCAAAATGCACGCAACTTCAAAGGCGTTGTTCATCGACGAGACCACGAACGTGTTCTCTTTGAAGTACGCGCTCCTCACGCCACAACACGGACGGTGATGTCAGCAGGTCCCTTCATTGATTACCACAGCTCACAGACGACTTTCACTCACAGGGTAACCGAGTGACCTTTCCCCATTGTTTGGCGCAAATGTGTTCCAGTAATAATATCGGGCCATTGCGGGTTACCTAGTTCCTAGGGAAAACACGACAGACATGGACCCAAAAATCCGAAATGAAAAACTATAAGAGAGAGAGAGAGGCACGACATAAATTTGATTTAAGGCTACGAAGGCTCCCAGGTTTAGTAAGGGTAAGGCATTTGGAAACTATGAAACACGAAGTACACGTAAGTAAATCAGTCCGTACCGCGAAGAAAACACAACGCGTCTACGTTACATCGAAGGAGTGCCGAACGTCCTTTAGAGAAATTATCGCTGTTCATTCTGGTGCTGAAAACTCAGATCTGTGGAACCAAACTCAGAGTTACCGATTGCGAAAACAGGTGGTACATATAGTTACCACCGGGCTTCAAAGCGCAAAATTAATCCTGGAATCCCAGCAATTACAAACATATATAATAATGTCAAATCCAAACTGCAAGTGTTAATCCTCGACTCTCAGACTGAATCCATTGGATCCATAAGACCTATTTTTCGAGGCGGTGGTCTGAGTGTACGTGGAGGACACCGCCTTCCAAGGTCACCTTGAATGCATGTGGAAATCTTGCCGTATCTTCAGGGCGTTATCAGCAAAGACACTAACCTAACCCAGAAGATATTAAACTTAATTTTACCAGCTGAAGTGGTTATTTAGTTTCAAAAGATAACAGCGGATTTTACGTGCGGACAGAAAAGGTTATTTAAAAAAAAATTGAAATATCAGTATTACGAGGATAATATTAAAAAAATATCAGATAAATAAGTAATGATGTGGATTGAACTGGCTTAGAATTGTGTTGTGACATCAGCGGTGTTGCTGGGCTTGGTAATGGAATGAGGTAATTCATCGTTCGTGGAAGGAAGAAATATTAAAATGAAACTGGCCACGAGGCACTGAAGACAGCGGATACAGCGGCCGAATCTGATATCAAACCTCACCGCTTCATTCAAAAGCAGAAGGACACAGGAAATTACGATGTATGTCACAAGTGTTTACTCTGGCACGCCTAACAGAGAGAGAGAGAGACGAAGGCGTCAATGGGAATATATTATTAGACCACGACAAAATGTATTCATCTGACGTCATATTAACATGCATGAAATGAGTGAGACATCTAGCACGTATGGTGGCAACCAAGAAATGCAAACAAAAATTTGGGTAGGAAATGTCATACACGGTGGTCTAGCGGTTAGGACGCTGGCCTTGTAATCCAGGGGTCTCGGGTTCGATTCCCGGCGGTGCCCGAATTTATAACTTGTGTTGGGCAAGGCCGTGGTCTAGGCAACACGGAGTTTTCCTCCGTGGCATCCCAACAGTTACACCATTCACACACAGAAGAAGGCAATGGCAAACCACTTCTCGATCATCTGCCAAGAACGTATATGAACAGGTCCCAGTCCGAGAAGAGAAAAGGATGGAAGGATCCTGTTCATATGGACCTGTCGTCAGACAGAACACTAAATAATAATAAGATGAGGTGGTCTAGCGGTTAGAAGGCTGGCCTTGTAATCCTGGGGTCTCGGGTTCGATTCCCGGCGGTGCCCGAATTTATAACTTGTGTTGGGCAAGGCCGTGGTCTAGGCAACACGGAGTTTTCCTCCGTGGCATCCCAACAGTTACTCCATTCACACACAGAAGAAGGCAATGGCAAACCACTTCTGGATCATCTGCCAAGAACGTATATGAACAGGCCCCAGTCCGAGAAAAGGATGGAAGGATCCTGTTCATATGGACCTGTCCTCAGACAGAACACTAAATAAATAAATAAATAATAAAATAAATAAATAGGAAATGTCAAAGGTTGGACGAGAGAGACTTCGCTCTGTTGAACGTCCAAAGACGGGGCTGGGAGCAAAAGTTGCATCAGAGCACTTAATGACAAGCAGAAATTTCACTCGTAATTGAATTATCCGGGGGGGGGGGGGGGGCGGCGAGAACTGGGGTCAGGTCGGACGCGAAATGACTCAAAAGATCAGACTGAGAAGAAACGGCCGCAGTTCGTGTCGACCAACTTCTCTCCCTCGAGTGGGACGAGAAGAACTCGAATTCTGGTAACTACAACGCGAGAACTGGAAGGCTTCGTTATCTGCCGCAGTGGTTCAGCGATTACTAGGTGGTCAGGGCGAAGTCCGTCGTAGGATTCACCCGAAATGAGGTTCTTCGGCGACGCAGTGTCAAGAACTTAAACAAGACACGAATCTCTTTTTGAGACAGCCTCAGAGACAGGAGCCAACCAACCGTCACAGATTCACCACAGACGAGAAGCCGAAGAGGGCAGGGTGACTCTCGAAGCAGCCGGCAGGTGGGAGTGCGGGACTGAGCTGAACGCCTTCAAAATGTGCGGGAGAATTTGACGATTTCGACAACGAATAATTCTGAAGAACGTGAGATTTACAGTTCTCTCAATATGAGGCTAATATCTTGAGGGGGGGGGGGGGTCTTGCGCCGTTAAGTCTCGCAGATTACAGACGTTTCGGAGGTTCTTGCTGCCTCCATCACCAGAATCTCATGACAGACACCAGAAGACAGCTACCTGAACGTTCCAATATCTTCTAAAGAGCACGGATTATACATTTCGTCATCACGTTACATTCTCCAGCCTCCTGTCACATCTTACCTCCCTCAAAAGGCTTCAACATGGATGTTGAAGCTTGGATTTGCATTTTGGAACGTCTCCAGTTGACATGTGCCTCAGAGTACCACGCCGGCAAAGCCTTGTTTATTCATACGACGCTGGTCCATTGTCCCTCAACATTGAGCGGTTAATGTGCACACTTCAAAAGTGTGAGGATATCCCGTATGCCTTCCTGACATCGCTAAAATGTGAACAGCCTCACGCTACGACCGCCTAATCCCAGTGAAAGTGTAAGACACGAGCCAAGCATCGAACCGGAGCCCGGAAGATCCGAGGTTACGCGTACAAAGTGATCCTCTATCAGTCACGTGGTACAGCAGAATGCCGCGGCTGGAAAACAGTGTCACCTACGACAGGAAAGAGCGGGCCGGGTTACAGAGGTCACGCGGAAGACCAAGTGTTGATCGACTACTTTTTCCAGCCGCATACTGAGTAAATGACTCGGGCTCCAATAACAGCGCGCGTGCCCTGAAGCAGTCTTGAAGTGATCAATACTTCGTGCTCCGAAGCGGTCTCAGCTTGCAGCGGTACAGGGGACTGGCCAAGACTCGAACTCGCTGCCTCCTCGGAAAAAGTAGGCGCTTCTAAAAATACGGGACACCTCTGAGGATGCGCGCGTACCGCATGAGTTACGCGGAACACAGACTGAGACCAGGAGTTGTACACATAGTTTGCCACCCATACCAGCGACGTTTCGGAGATCAAACTTCGCGATCCCATCACCCAGAAATCGATTCACTGACAAATTAAAGGTGTCGCTCCGATGTATTTGCTATCTGCCCAAGAGACCATCAATTCTTTAAATCCCGATGGTAATTATACGTACCACCCGATTTCTTATTAATTTACTCTACACTTTGTGTTCATGTTTTTCTTATGATTCTCGGAATAAACAGCGATTATTTCCTTAAACAGCGTTAACCACTTGATCTTCGTAATGGTGAGGCGTTGTGTTTTCTTCGCGGTACGGACTGAATTCTTAAATGCTATTTAGACGAGCTTCGGCTTCGAAGGGTTAATTAATTATCAGAATAAAAATCTATTATTTCCTTAAACAGCGTTAACCAGTTGATCTTCGTAATGGTGAGGCGATGTGTTTACTTCGCGGTACGGACTGAATTCTTAAATGCTATTTAGACGAGCTTCGGCTTCGAAGGGTTAATTAATTATGAGAATAAAAATCTATTATTTCCTTAAACAGCGTTAACCAGTTAATCTTTGTAATGGTGAGGCTTTGTGTTTTCTTCGCGGTACGGACTGGATTCTTAAATGCTATATAGACGAGCTTCGGCACTGACTGGGGCAGGCAATGGACTGAAATCAGTCCACACACCTCATAATCAGAACTGCAAGTCGCTGGGACTGTCTCAGTCGGGTGCGTGGTCCGTTAAACCCGGGGTTCGAGTCGTGACGTTTCACGTTGCAAATAAGAATCTCCCGCCATTCGCGCTGCAGTTGCCATCACAAGCCACCACACTTGCTTATAAAACCACTACAAGCAGGCATTTTCGTCAAACTAAAACATGTCTCACAGTGGACACGTTATTTTAAATTTAACAAAAAAAAAAAATCAACTCTTATAAAACTGTGTATCAACATGCAAACCTTCGGAAGCTACCAGCGCTCTCCTACCTCAACACTTCGCATGACAGCCATGTTGGTATTTTATTGCAATTTTAATGTACGACGGTCACACCAAGGCGCACGAACAGTGCGTGAAGTGCTGACATCTCGGGGGATATTTTCTGACTGTAACAAACGTGACGCGACACTACTGCCCCTCCTGGGGAAAAAGTACAAATCCTCTTGCGTTTTGCGACGTGTGAAAACAGATATTTTGTTTGCAAGAGATAAGAAAGAGAGCGAAGGGGCTTTCACGTGACACATACCAGAACCAGAAAACCATTTAACCAAGCGCGTCTGTCGTCAAGACGTAGCAGCTTTCGGACCACCGCGCATGCGTAGTAGCTACTTTCTACGTAGAAGCTCTGTGGAGGTCGTGATTCCTGTATGCTGAGGCCTCTGGAAGGCCACTGGTTTATTCGGGATGCCACCTCGTGGCTGAAACACACCTCACCCCGCCCTTAGCTTCATTTGTCCTATCCTTAACTGGGACTGTGAACCTCTGCACCTCTAAGTTAAAGGAACTTCGTTTGTTTATTATCAAGTCACGAAATGTTAAAAAGACGCCTTTCCATGAGAGGGCGGGGAGGGGAGGGGGGGGTTAAACCTGTGCCTAAGGCGCACTGAACAGTAACTTGTGGGGGAAATTTTTAAATTAGCGAAGGGCGCGTGGTTTTTCCCCCCAGAACAGGCGACTTTCGTGGTTTCACAACGGAGCGTTTACAACAGATGCCAGCCCGATGATTTTGAAACGAGCTTGAGAAGCTTTCCAGTATCAGAACGAGTCTAACTCACGTACCTCACACGTCTTTGGATCTAATATTATCATCGTTATTGGGCAGAAAAGATTGCAAGGGGTCGTGTGACCTCTATAACAACGTCTGACCTCCCACGTTACCAGTTCAGAAATACGTGTCACAGTCCCTCTTCTGACAGAGACAGAGAGAGATCCAATTGTCAACTTCACAAGAATCCGCCACTGATGCAGGGTGGGGATCCCCCCCCCCCCAACAAACAAACAAACCGTGACATAACGCGAGTGATTCGAAGTGACAAACAAAGGTAACGACTTCTCCACGGATAGTCACAGAGCATATAAGACGCGTTCTTCGCTGTAAACTAATGGCATGACCAAATGAAGGAAAGAGAGATGAACGGGCATGTAGCACGCACGGGAGAGGCAGACCAGTGGCGGGCTCTTGTGAGCACTGTAATAAACCTCTCATTAAAAATGCGTGGCATTCACTGACAAGACGAGCGACTACCAGGTTACCAGTCTGAGATTCGGAGAGTGAAGTGATATTCAGCTCTGAGTGCCCAGGTAAAACCACGAGACTTTCACAGCGACATTCGTAATGCAAGTGGGGTTTTCTTTTCCATTAGGGTACAACGATTCTTTGGAATTTAAAAATCACATGAGTGCATGCAGAAATAATTTCCACATTTAAAAAATAAGGGATGGACGGAAACCTTCTTCAGGGAGGGACATTTCGTCCAAAAGCGACCCCATTTCGTGCAAAAGTGCAATGTCTCCTAAATATTAAATGAACTCTTTTCCCTTCATTCTTTCGGCGTGTTTAAAAATACCAACATGGCGACGCCGCGAAATATCTTGCAAGCTACACACAACTCTACTCACCGCTCCCGAGTCTAACTACGAACTACTGCACCAACTCTACTAATGCACATACCGTTCCTCGCCCCTTGCCTCTTCCTCTCCTACCCTCTCCGCGAACGTAGCTACCCTCCGATGTATAAAGGTGCTGAAATGAGGGCCCAAAATGAACAAAACTTGCTACAAACAAAAAAAAACAACAACACTTTTCACTACATTAAATTATACACACGTAAATTAATACGAGGGGAGCTCAGACGCTCGCCACAACTCGGCTACTTGAGAAAAGGTACGGCCACCCCTGTGTCCAAGCCCCATTCCATAAATGCGTACGGGGGGAGGGGGGGGGCAAACCTCCACGCATAGTACAAGCGAGGCAGAGCCGAGTCACGAGATGTGAGGAGCAGGAGGAAAGTGAGAGTTATTGGCCGTGGCCTATTACACTCTTAAATCTAATAAACTCGCTGACCCCCAGCCGATCACGAGTTTTCTAATCCGGCATTAGGGAACTGAAGAAAATCACGAAACTACGACGCACACGTCGGTTTTAAGAGCGCAGGCCACGGGGGGGGGGGGGGGGCACCACGCCCTTCTGGACGGGTCCACCAAAGACGACGATCAGCGATAAAGTGACAGGGGAAGGAGAAACACGACATGCCTTATAAGTTTTGGTTGGTAAATCCATGAGCGGGAAACCCCTGGGGGGGGGGAGTCGTTTTATGGGGGGAGGGGGTTGTTGTTTGTATGAAAATATTTTAGAACGAAATATGGAGAAACATTTTTAATATCCTTCGCTTGATTAAGGCAGTTCAGCAGTGGCTGCCATCAAAACAAATTATCGTTCTACGATGAACCTGGAAAACGACCTTAGAGCGGCCATCCGCTAATCCAGGTATTAAGCGTATATTTTAATACAGTTTTTTAAATTAAATGCATTGAATAATATATATACTAAATTATAAAAAAAATGTATACTCATAACTAAATTTTATGTCAAATCTGTTTCCTTGCACTTATTTTGGAAAGGGGGGCGTGAAATTTATGAAATGTTTTAAGGGGGGCTCAAGGTATAAAAATTTGGGAACCTCTGTCATACACCAAAGTCATTGATAAACGATTTTGCATTTCAAATGCAGGTCCAAATGTTTCAAAACCTTTTAAACCGCCACTGGCAGAAAAGACAAATTTGGAATAACTCTCCGTCACACCGAGTCTAAAGTTAGTGTCACGTCACGACTTCTGACGAACTCTGTAACACAGCGACATCATTACCTTGACAACACAACGTACGTTCCCTTCACGACAACCGTCTTAATAAGGGATACCACCACTAGAGGCGCTACTTGCCAGGACACCAGCTGTTGCAGAGTTACCGTGTCCTGCCATCTATCGTCAAAGATCACAACTCCGAGCCGAGTTTCAAATGCGCATGTGCGACCGACGGAGCATACTCTGAATCATAAAAGGAAATCGATTTTTTTCCCACTTTCCCTCGCCAGTGTATGCGTACAGCGTTGGCTTTAAAATTAAATTATAGGTACGCGGGGACTAGCAATAACTTTTTTTACGACCAAAACCCGGGGATCATATTATTTTACTGGGAAAACGTGAGCTTCGCACACAGCCGCCATTTTTCACAATTCGATCATTTAACTTCTTTTTCTTCTAAGAATTCCAGCAGTACAGTAACGTCCCTGCTCCTGCTCTGCAGTTTGGCTTAAACTATGGCTTCTTCTTCTCTTATTTAGTAACTGGAGACGAAACGTAGCCCAAACCATTTCACACACGCGCCAGTTTTGTGGCAGCGGCAATGCGCTAAACACAAGTGCGGGTAGAAGACAGTCATTTTGCGAAACGAAACACGAGGTACGAAGTGAGAGAGAATTGGCTTCAAGTCTAAATAGCATTTAAGAATCCAGCCCGTACCGCGAAGTAAACACAACGCCTCACCGTTACAAAGATCAATTGGTTAACGCTGTTTAAGGAAATAATAGATTTTTATTCTCATAATTAATTAACCCTTCGAAGCCGAAGCTCGTCTAAATAGCATTTAAGAATTCGGTCCGTACCGCGAAGTAAACACAACGCCTCACCATTACAAAGATCAAGTGGTTAACGCTGTTTAAGGAAATAATAGATTTTTATTCTGATAATTAATTAACCCTTCGAAGCCGAAGCTCGTCTAAATAGCATTTAAGAATCCAGCCCGTACCGCGAAGAAAACACAACGCCTCACCATTACGAAGATCAACTGGTTAACGCTGTTTAAGGAAATAATAGATTTTTATTCTGATAATTAATTAACCCTTCGAAGCCGAAGCTCGTCTAAATAGCATTTAAGAATCCAGTCCGTACCGCGAAGTAAACACAACGCCTCACCATTACAAAGATCAACTGGTTAACGCTGTTTAAGGAAATAATAGATTTTTATTCTGATAATTAATTAACCCTTCGAAGCCGAAGCTCGTCTAAATAGCATTTAAGAATCCAGTCCGTACCGCGAAGTAAACACAACGCCTCACCGTTACAAAGATCAATTGATTAACGCTGTTTAAGCAAATAATCGCTGTTTAACTGAGAATCGTACGAAACACGTACATAAGTCTGTCGGTAAACGGTAGAACTGGTGATTGTTAAAACCGGTGGTACATTTAATTACCACTTGGGTTTTAAAGTGTCAACTCCAGCAGCTTTCACGACGTGACTGCAAAATTAAGAAGAATCTATACGACAATTACGATCTCATATGAATTATATAATAAAAGATATAAGAAAAGGAGACAGAGAAACTTTCACTGCCTGCGAAAGGAACAAGGCGGAATATTAATTAAACACGTTAATATGCGCAAATACAGACAGAAGTTTGACGAACTGATCACTTCACTTTCTTTCCACTGTCACGCGTGCACTTTGGCAGACAAAAAGCCGGTTGAAGTCCACGTCCGAAACATTTAATCGTTTGTAAACCAAAATCTATGAGAGCCCTTTTGATCTCTGCCCTGGTTCCTAAACTGCTTTACGTTTCTCACGAAAAGCGTATCATACGAGGCGCGTCCTCAAAGTAAGTTTCCCACTCGTCCCACAGCTAGCAAACCTTATATTGCGCGAAGCGACTGTGCGTACGTGATAGAGCAATGACGTAGCATGGCGCATGCACTAACGGCACCTCCCGCGTTCTCACAGTAGCATCGTTGCAGCTGTTGAAGATGGAGATTCTTATTCCAGCTCCCGCCGACTGTGAAGTGCGGTCGGTGATAACGCTAGGCCGCACACGGCTCGACGGACAGCAAGTCTCCTGCAGGAGTTCAGCTGGGAGGTGTTTAATCATTCACCCTACAGCCCGGACCTCGCTCCCAGTGATTTCCATCTTTTCCTACACCTCAAGAAATTCCGGTCAGCGTTTTGAGAATGACAGAGAGGCGGAGATGGTTGTCACACAGTGGTTCCAATCCCAGGCGGCAGACTTCTACGACACAGGTATTCAAAAGTTGGTCCCACGGTATGACCAATGTCTCAATTCCGGTGGCGAATATGTTGAAAAATAGCTGGACACTTGCTGTATCTGTTGCAATAAATATTTCCATGAAATTGTGTTTTGTTTCTGTAAACGGCCCCAGGGAAACTTACTTTGAGGACGAGCCTCGTATCATAAACCAAAGTACCCCATTGCATGTCAATTTATACCAACAAAATCATCTACCACGACTGAAATCCAAGTTTGGTCGAAATCGGAACCGGTCGTTCTCAAATTATGAGCAATACGACACACAATTCTTGCGTCACTGGGTTATTTACGTAATATTTTGAACATTTATGTATTTACGTACTAAGTACAAAGAACAGCGATTTCTCGGAAGCAAACAATTTCTCAGATAATCACGACATTTCCGTTTTGACGAACTCAAAGAACGAAGCCCTTCACAACGTACATTTTTCCTTAAACAATTTTAATATTATCCTTCTAACCACGCCGTCATTATCAAGCTCTGTTGCATTGCTGAACAGTCACGAAACATATCAACTCGCATTCGAAGTGACGATGAGCGAAGTGTGAACGGAAACGACTAAACTCGGTCGTAGGACGCTGGATACAACCATCAGCTTCCCTCGGCTATTACCCCTGTCCTCCTCACACGTGACCGTCACACAAATCTCAGATTCTTTCGTATCGATTTTGAGGCATTTGCAAGCGGTCGGGGTCTCAGCGACAGGCATCAGTTGCGAATTCTTAACATTTTCTCACCTTCTGACTTATCAAGAAGAATCTTCAATGCATCATCAAACTGATTAGTGTGAGACCGTTTCGAATGGACTCACCTGACTCAGGATAATATTAAAAAGGGTCTTAAAAATATACAGACCGTGAAAAAGACAGGGTCCACTGGGGCGGGGGGCAATGTATACCTTCGGGTTCCGTAAAGAACGAGAAATGTTTTGATTCGATCAAGGACTGTCAGCTTCGAAACTTCTCCGCTTGATGGAGTTAGTCGTTTGAGGAGGTTAGGTTCTGGGGGGCCTCCAAACAGAAGGCGAGACACCCGAGAACTGATTCAACTACTTTGTTTCAACGCGAGGGACATCACTTTACTTCTGCCGGGCGAAAAAATACGTCGTCCAAACCCTCATAGAACGTCCCCGTCGACCGGAGAACAGCCTACAGCTCCCCGTTTCTTCTGATATCCGAGCGCGATACGTACGAGGTGCGATCGGAAAGTTTCAAGACTGTATCAATAGAGGGCGAACCGGATGTAGTTCGAGCTTCTGCCGCTAGGGCGTGCGGCCTACATTCATAGTGAATCAGTGTGCCAGCCGGCATCATCGAATTAGCATTTGTTTCTTAGTTACGGGCGTTTTGGTAGTGCATTACACCGACCCTCCTGCGATTTCGGAATGGCGTGTGCATCAAATTTTGCCAAAGACTCGCCAAAACGGCTACGGAAACCTATGAAATGCTAAAGCAAGCATTTGGGAAGTCCGCAAACTTTTGTGTGGCATTCACGTTTTAAAAATGGCCGAACCTCTGTCGATGATGACGAGCGTTCTGGACGACCATCTTCGAGCACAACGCCCGAAAATGTTACGAAGATCGACGTCGTACCATCAACGACTTGTGCGACATTGTTGGGATAGGCTATGGGACCTGTCAGCTGATTCTAAAGGAAGAACTCCACATGCGACGCCAAGGCTCCTGTCTGAGGACCAGAAGCAGAATCGACTTGACTTCTCGTTTGTCAGCAGCTCAAAGATCTTGCAAGAACCGACCCCAACTTCCTTTCTAAGCTCCGTGTGACTTCTTCCTCTTCCCAAAGATGAAAATTCAGCTAAAGGGAAGGAGATTTGAGACGATAGAAGAGATTCAGGCAGAATCGCAGATGGTGCTTGACAGGCTGACAAAGAAAGATTTCCAGGGATGCTTCCAGGCTTGGCAGCGGCGCTGGGATCGTTGTGTTCACTCCCAGGGGAACTACTTCGAGGGTGATGGATGAATTTAATACCTGAGATAAGTGTACGGGTTTTCATACGCGCAGTCTGGAAACCTTTCGATCGCACCTCGTATTTTGCTGGTATCCGGACGTATCATCGTCATTACAAAATGACACTGGTTCCGTGAGTCTTTGCGATTTCTTCGGCTTCGAAGGGTTAATTAATTATCAGAATAAAAATCTATTATTTCCTTAAACAGCGTTAACCAGTTGATCTTTGTAACGGTGAGGCGTTGTGTTTTCTTCGCGGTACGGACTGAATTCTTAAATGCTATTTACAAACAAACAAGAAATGATTTCAATTTTAAATAAAACCGTCATAAACCTCACTTGTGTGTGATCAATCATCGCCAAATAACTTCGCCAAATATCTGCTTGTCCACACTTAGAGACGGTCTGATAACGCTGCTGAGGAAATTATCGCGATCTGAGACACGAACTCAAGACAATGGCACGTCCGGAACGGTCAGAACATCAGGTTTGCAACAGTATTTTGTTTTGTGTGGTCCGGCAACTGCCCTCTGATTCCAGAATGACGTCACATCCCACGTCTGTTGTTTGCTACAATCGGCAAAAACCTCGCAAATACGACGCTTTTAACAAGGAAACAAAAAGTACTGGCCACATCTCTGACGTCTACTTTCATTAAGACACCACCAAGAAAGACAGTAAAACAATCGATCAATTCTACTAACTACAAACTGACATTACGCTGAAACCGTCAAACATAACCTCAAATTTTCGCGCGGCCTCCGTGTTTACAGTTGTAAAAATCAAAAATTCTCTCAGAAGCTGTGGGTATGTTTATGATCTCTCTGTAAAGAATTCCACACATTTAACAAAAATATATAAAGATTTGCTAAGCCAACAACGTTGTTGTCCTAAGTCCTACGTAAATAAATTACGACAAAAGTTACTAAACCTCTTAAAAGACGAACGTGACAACACCAAGTGGCGCTAGTGTCGACTTCAAATCGGAAGTTGGCAACTCGTTAATTTTACGTACGACAAGGATTTCAAACACATAGGCGAGTTGATCTGTACTTAACACCAATTTCAACTAAAATCCTACAGTTATTAAGGCGGGCAAGCACACGTATATAATAATTAATATATTTCCTCATAAAAGAGAAGTTATATACACAGCCATTAAATAATCAATTTCAATAAAATGTATTATTTAAGGCACACGAATCTAGGAGTAATTTCAGGGTGTAAAGAATGCCTGTATCAGCACGTGTTTATCCAGTCAAATTATATCATCGAGTTCAGCACATAATAAAAAAAAACAGATAATTATTTCAACACAAACCGTAATCAATCACAAATTTTATACTTCCATTAAAATGTTGTTCAAAGTCAAAAGAAAATACGAATTTTATTTTCGTCTACAGAAGCGCTCCTACAGTAAAACGGACGAACTAACAGAATACGAAACCTAAAATTGAGGGCAAATTTAATTCAGATTTGAGGTTCTGACGGCCTCGGGCATGAAGACTTTCGTCTTCTGTGCTGTTTCCACGCTCAGACCAACGTTTCGGAAGTGCTTGCTGCCTCCATCATCAGGGCTGGGTTCTCTAAAATCTGTCAATTTCTGCCCGAATACACGGCTCAGCGTCCCAAAAAGACACTTATCTTCGGGGAAATACTCGCTTGCAACGTAGGAGTATAATTTTAGGTCTTGTCTGTGTAGCCCGAGCCCTGGAGCGACGTAAAGAAACCAGCTGAGCAACTATCACAGCGCCCCGTCGCGTCGCATGTGGCCGGGCCCTCCTGGACAACCCTGCCTTGGGCTGACAGCTGTTAGACCTCGTGTCTGCCTGCCTCGTCCTGTAGTCTGATTTGTTGTTCGCCGTGAGGTAACGACTCTAGGTTTCATTCCATTCATCCCCGTGGCTAGGACGCATCGCGTTTAAATCTGCCTCGGCTTTAAGCGTGTTTCTCTGTCCTCTTATCGAGCCTTAATACATTTACGAACAACGCAGATTCGCAAACAAACAAACAAACAAACAAAAGCAATGTCGGTTAGTTGGCCGCCATCTAGTGACGCGCGCAATCTTGGGCCTTATGAAGGGAAAATGTTTAAAAAATCCGTGTTGTTAACACCGTTGCCATGGCAATGCTGTTAAGGGACGCCAACACTGTCCTTGTGGCCTCGATATTTCATCTGCTTCTGGTGAAATTTTTTTACATATGAAACAGTTGAAATTGAATTATAAGT
Source organism: Zootermopsis nevadensis (assembly GCF_977971745.1). NCBI lineage: Eukaryota > Metazoa > Arthropoda > Insecta > Blattodea > Termopsidae > Zootermopsis > Zootermopsis nevadensis. The sequence goes on from NW_028259188.1 coordinate 787,912, forward strand.
TTATTCCGTCAAATTACAATGTATTTAAAATAAAATAAATTAAAATAATTAAAATATCATTCTGTGTTCCAATATCGAATAATCGATTTACAAATCGATTATTCGATATGGAACACAGAATGATCGATTTACAATTGTAAATCGATTAAATCGATTATTCGATATGGAACACAGAATGATCGATTTACAATTGTAAATCGATGAAATCGATTATTCGATATGGAACACAGAATGGTCGATTTACAATTGTAAATCGATGAAATCGATTATTCGATATGGAACACAGAATGGTCGATTTACAATTGTAAATCGATTAAATCGATTCTTCGATATGGAACACAGAATGATATTTTAATTATTTTAATTTATATTATTTAAATACATTGTGATTTGACGGAATAATCAAATAATTTAATTTTAATTTAATAAGTCACAATAAGAAACAGTGTTAAAAGTTCTGTTACAAGACTTTTATTTCAATTGCTGTAAGATTCTCTAATACATTTTTCGATAAAAACGTGTTTTAAGGGCAACTTTCGATTTTAGCGTCATTCTTGACGAGATTATTTCTGGTAATAAAATATACCTCGACGAAAAAAAAAAATTCCCCTTCCTGTCCGTCCTTTGCTGCAAAGCGTCACAGCTGATTCCCCACCGAATGACCGGAAATCACCGAACACCGGTCACGCTCCTTCGTAATTTCTGTGACCCAGCGGGTAGCCTAATCTAACTGTTGCAGGCTAATCAAAGTCAACGAGAGACAATTGCATTTCGAACTCTGCAGAATTTTAGAGTTACGAACTCCCTAAAACTTAAGTCCGTAATTTTTAATGTCTGGGTGTGGGATTTTTTAGCATTCTGTAATGGCGGAACAGAAACGCATTATTCTTTTTTATGTAGGGTACAGCGTTCTACGTTTGTCTCCGTCTTTGGTCTGGTTGCTAGGCGACCAGAACCGGTTTTTGTGGTGCAAAAGTGTTCTTAATCCGGCGGTAAGACACACCAGGCAAATCAGAAGGCGGTTCTGCGCTTAAGACCGGCAAAGTAATGAGGCTAACCAGCGGTGGATCGAACCCGGGAACTACCAAGACCGCTGTAACGCCTTCAAAGCGACTCCACGCACAACACATGTGAGACGCATGTTGCAGCAACACATTTCGAAGGGGAACGAGTGGTTATTAATCCTCATATTCGGGAGGTCGTGGGTTCAAATACAACCCACACCAACTGTCCTCAGTCCCTACAGGTAAATGTTAGCACGGTATATTAAAATAGGCCACGGTAATTTCATTCTTTTCGACATATAATTCGAAATAACCAAACATTTCGGTGACTTATGACCTAAGTAGTTGATAAGGCGTATAAAGTCCACAAGAATCGTTAAGGTCCATTACCCCTTACACAGGAACACACAACTTTACCCTAACCTCAGCGAGATCACTCTGGTTCGTCTTTAATATTATCTTGTCCTTTGCGGCTAACCGAACAAAATGTCTCTCATTTTCTGAATCTGCTTCATTTATGTTCGTCCAATACATGAAACACTCGCCATTTATGCCAATTTCTCAGTTTCCGTGCGAAGACAGCGAGAGATTTCTCGTGGTACATGGAAAGTTATCAATGAGACCCTGAGCTGGGCTCAGCCAACGCGGGTTTGTTGGCCGACCGACTGACAAAACAGGAGAGAGAGAGAGAGATTACGGTAAAGTTCACACACACTTTGGGCAGCCCTGAGGGAGCATATTGGTTGCACCTGGACTCCTCACTCGTCACCCGCCACCCGGCTGTACCCACGGCATACCCCGTCTCCCAAACATCTGCCTTGCCTTCAAACGTACACAAATTTCGATCGTGTTGCCAAACTAAAATACACATGGATCAAGATGGAGGCTGAGCCCCGGGATGCATTTGTCTGAGCAGTCGACTCGAAGGAAAAGTGGGCAGATAAGAACTGGCTTCCTGATTTTTTAAAAATTCAAAACATCTGAACAAAAATTAGGTTCGTTATTTCCAAAATTAAAATCGTATTATCGTTGACATCATGTTCCTTTTTTTGAGAAATCCGAACGTACTCGACCGATTTTCACGTGATTCACTTTCCGGTACACTAAAAGTCGTCTTATCGTCGTTATTTATTATTTATTTGTAGTGTTCTGTCTGACGACAGGTCCATATGAACAGGATCCTTCGATCCTTTTCTCTTCTCGGACTGGGACCTGTTCATATACGTTCTTGGCAGATGATCCAGAAGTGGTTTGCCATTGCCTTCTTCTGTGTGTGAATGGAGTAATTGTTGGGATGCCACGGAGGAAAACTCCGTGTTGCCTAGACCACGGTCTTGCCCAACACAAGTTATAAATTCGGGCACCGCCGGGAATCGAACCCGAGACCCCAGGATTACAAGGCCAGCGTTCTAACCGCTAGACCACCTCATCTTATTATTATTTAGTGTTCTGTCTGACGACAGGTCCATATGAACAGGATCCTTCCGTCCTTTTCTCTTCTCGGACTGGGACCTGTTCATATACGTTCTTGGCAGATGATCCAGAAGTGGTTTGCCATTGCCTTCTTCTGTGTGTGAATGGAGTAATTGTTGGGATGCCACGGAGGAAAACTCCGTGTTGCCTAGACCACGGTCTTGCCCAACACAAGTTATAAATTCGGGCACCGCCGGGAATCGAACCCGAGACCCCAGGATTACAAGGCCAGCGTTCTAACCGCTAGACCACCTCAGCTTATTATTATTTAGTGTTCTGTCTGACGACAGGTCCATATGAACAGGATCCTTCCATCCTTTTCTCTTCTCGGACTGGGACCTGTTCATATACGTTCTTGGCAGATGATCCAGAAGTGGTTTGCCATTGCCTTCTTCTGTGTGTGAATGGAGTAATTGTTGGGATGCCACGGAGGAAAACTCCGTGTTGCCTAGACCACGGCCTTGCCCAACACAAGTTATAAATTCGGGCACCGCCGGGAATCGAACCCGAGACCCCAGGATTACAAGGCCAGGTATCAGCGACAAATTAACATCTGGAAAAATGATGATATAGTTGCGTCATATTGTGATACCATATATTAATTAATTATTCGGTTTTGGTCCGTCTAATCACAATTCAAATTTAAAATTTAAAATTTACAATTAAGATAATAAAATATCATTTGATGTTCCTCATCGAACAATCACTCACTCCAATATGTAAAAATGAATCTGGAAGTGAACATCACCAAAAAGTTGCATATCAGAAATTGTAATTAGGTTTTAAGTTTATAATTATAACTTTTACACCTGAAGATGGTTTATATATAAACCGAAACATGTTGTAAAAAAGATGTTCCAAATGTAAATCGATCGTTCGATGAGGAACATCAAATGATATTTTAATTATCTTAATTTTAAATTTTAAATTTTAAATTTGAATTGTGATTAGACGGACCAAAACCGAATAATTAATTAATCTGGAAAAATGAAAAACAGAACGGGTTAGGGGAAATCATGTGTACTCCAGGACGGAGTAAGCGTCTCCGCCCTTCAGGATGACTTTAGACCTCGTGTTTCACATCCCCGCCGTACTAATTTACATACCACCCGTCTAATAAACTTGTCTCATTTGTCAAAACAAAGGACTGATAAGAGACGAGAGTATTTTCTGAGTAGGCGCCAACCTCATTAAAAAGCTGACAGTCGTTCATCTCGTCACAAAATTCCTGACTTCCTATGTTTCGTAATCAAAACACGCCCTATTCCTGGAACATCTATTTTAATATTATCCTCCTGTCTACTTCAAAATATCCTACTTAGTTACTTCTCTTAACGTTCATCAACTAATATTCTGTACGCAATTCTCATTTCCCCCCCATGCATTCTATATTTACTACCAATCTCATACTCCATTCAGTGACCCTAGGTCACATGTCCCGCCTCCATTACAGAACTGACCTCACCAGGGATGACGACACACACTTTGCCTGCTACAAACGAGTATATACGGTGTTAAAAAAAGAACTGACCATTTGACCGTTGTCATGGAGACTCGTTTTCAACGACGTACACAAAATAAATGCAAGTTTGTCTGTACGTATGATTTAACTGGAGAACCGCTGGACGGATTTGGATAAAATTTGGTACGCACGTTATACCACTGGATTTTTAATTTACCAACATGGCGGACTAAGAAACACGAAACAATAAAAACAAATTGATATCGTGACCACTTCAGAGTGAAATAAAATGTTTTTTTCTAATTGGTTCACGATTATAATGTCCGATTAATTTCCTCGAAATGAAAATACGGATCATGGCTGCCAACCAGCCCTTTGTTTCAAGACGTAATTTCATCCCAGGCATCGGTTTTTCACACGTGTGCATTAATGAGCAGTTCTGTGAACGCACACGAAACACGTGCAAAGTTTGAAAAATACTGACGACGGTTTAAAGCATCACGGGACATTTCACGTTGGTGACGTCCGATTACGAGAACGAGTCCTACGCGCATGCGCCAAATCCTTCCACACCTTTCGTGAATCTGATTGTAATTACGACCAGCCACATTGTAAAATGTTTCTGGACCAGACGTGTTTACGAGAAACACAACGAAACACACTTTACACTCCAGTTTCCTCGCGGAGACTGAAATAAAGTTAATAACAGAAGCTCTGGATTAAAAATTGAATTAGTTGGACCTGAGGCGAGGCGAGTCTGAAGATGGCTGTCTTCTGGGTTGTTACGCCGTGTAGTCTGGTAGAAGTTTACCGACCTCTGAAGCGTTGGTAAACTTTTACCCAGAAGACAGCCATTTTAACACGACCTTCATACAACATCTTTCGTCTATTTTTAGGACGTCTTCAGGGACTTAATATAAAGACAGTGGAGAGAGCGGAGAGTATAATTAATAAAACATCCAACTTGAAGGGAAAAAAAAATATTAACATAGACCCTGCTTTAATGAGATATTTGACAAGACTTTTTTTTCCAAAGCAAAACACTTGATGTTCAAGATATCGGACCTTACGCCATTTTATCGCAAGATGACTGTAAGACACATGAAACGTGTTCAGTTCAAGCAAAAACAAAACAAGATAATCGTGAGTCTTGGATGCTCACGTACTGGGTTCGACGCCCATCTGAAGCATTTCAGCTTGCCCGCATCTTCCAGGTTACTATAGCAACTAAGTTAGGGGCTGGGCGACAAAGGTTCGACCCCAGGCAGTGACAGACTCTCACCCATTCTGCCACGCGCCGGACCGGCTCTGGGGCCCACCAATCTTCCTGTCCAACGGGTTCCTTTCTCGTTTCCACACGGATAAACGGCCGGAGCTTAGCCACTCATCTCGACGTAGTTGCAAAGTTAAAATCACGTGGAGCCATACCTCCACTGCACGAAGGATCGATTACCTGTCACAATCGACGACAGCCCTTCGATCTGATCGACAAAACATGTCTGACGCCTGCGGGAATACCTTAATCTGTGATCTGTAAGCGAATGTTAAAGAGTAAAACTCACATCTTGGCACGAAGGAGCGATGCGAGTGTTCAAAGTCATATTTAAGACGCTTGTAGTGTTTCACCTAGCCAAGAAACTCGCCGAATTTCATTGTTCCCCATGGTTCTATAACAAACTTCCCCAAGATACATTTTAATATCATTCTCCCACCTAGGAATCTGTCTTTACAGTCGTAATTCTATTTAGGTTTCTCTAAAACAACTACGGAAGAAAATGTCTTAACTTAACGTGCATCTCTGATGTCCCACCCAACGCATCTAAACACCCTAATAACATTTCGACTGCAAATTAGAAATTTAACGCCCAATGACAAATATATGTACCACCCCCTGTAATAATACGTAATTATTCTTTCTGCCCACACAGTGTGGGCCCTGTTTATGTGATTCGTAAGATTTTCAGAATAAACAGCGATTATTTCCTTAAACAGCGTTAACCAATTGATCTTTGTAATGGTGAGGCGTAGTGTTTACTTCGCGGTACGGACTGGGTTCTTAAATGCTATTTAGACCAGCTTCGGCTTCGAAGGGTTAATTAATTATCAGAATAAACAGCGATTATTTCCTTAAACAGCGTTAACCAGTTGATCTTCGTAATGGTGAGGCGTTGTGTTTTCTTCGCGGTACGGACTGGATTCTTAAATGCTATTTAGACGAGCTTCGGCTTCGAAGGGTTAATTAATTATCAGAATAAACAGCGATTATTTCCTTAAACAGCGTTAACCAATTGATCTTTGTAATGGTGGGGCGTTGTGTTTTCTTCGCGGTACGGACTGGATTCTTAAATGCTATTTAGACGAGCTTCGGCTTCGAAGGGTTAATTAATTATCAGAATAAACAGCGATTATTTCCTTAAACAGCGTTAACCAATTGATCTTTGTAATGGTGGGGCGTTGTGTTTTCTTCGCGGTACGGACTGGATTCTTAAATGCTATTTAGACGAGCTTCGGCTTCGAAGGGTTAATTAATTATCAGAATAAACAGCGATTATTTCCTTAAACAGCGTTAACCAATTGATCTTTGTAATGGTGGGGCGTTGTGTTTTCTTCGCGGTACGGACTGGATTCTTAAATGCTATTTAGACGAGCTTCGGCTTCGAAGGGTTAATTAATTATCAGAATAAACAGCGATTATTTCCTTAAACAGCGTTAACCAATTGATCTTTGTAATGGTGGGGCGTTGTGTTTTCTTCGCGGTACGGACTGGATTCTTAAATGCTATTTAGACGAGCTTCGGCTTCGAAGGGTTAATTAATTATCAGAATAAACAGCGATTATTTCCTTAAACAGCGTTAACCTGTTGATCTTTGTAATGGTGGGGCGTTGTGTTTTCTTCGCGGTACGGACTGGATTCTTTAATGCTATTTAGACGAGCTTCGGCTTCGAAGGGTTAATTAATTATCAGAATAAACAGCGATTATTTCCTTAAACAGCGTTAACCTGTTGATCTTTGTAATGGTGGGGCGTTGTGTTTACTTCGCGGTACGGACTGGATTCTTTAATGCTATTTAGACGAGCTTCGGCTTCGAAGGGTTAATTAATTATCAGAATAAACAGCGATTATTTCCTTAAACAGCGTTAACCTGTTGATCTTTGTAATGGTGGGCCGTTGTGTTTTCTTCGCGGTACGGACTGGATTCTTTAATGCTATTTAGACGAGCTTCGGCTTCGAAGGGTTAATTAATTATCAGAATAAACAGCGATTATTTCCTTAAACAGCGTTAACCTGTTGATCTTTGTAATGGTGGGGCGTTGTGTTTTCTTCGCGGTACGGACTGGATTCTTTAATGCTATTTAGACGAGCTTCGGCTTCGAAGGGTTAATTAATTATCAGAATAAACAGCGATTATTTCCTTAAACAGCGTTAACCTGTTGATCTTTGTAATGGTGGGGCGTTGTGTTTACTTCGCGGTACGGACTGGGTTCTTAAATGCTATTTAGACGAGCTTCGGCTTCGAAGGGTTAATTAATTATCAGAATAAACAGCGATTATTTCCTTAAACAGCGTTAACCTGTTGATCTTTGTAATGGTGGGGCGTTGTGTTTTCTTCGCGGTACGGACTGGATTCTTTAATGCTATTTAGACGAGCTTCGGCTTCGAAGGGTTAATTAATTATCAGAATAAACAGCGATTATTTCCTTAAACAGCGTTAACCTGTTGATCTTTGTAATGGTGAGGCGTAGTGTTTACTTCGCGGTACGGACTGGGTTCTTAAATGCTATTTAGACGAGCTTCGGCTTCGAAGGGTTAATTAATTATCAGAATAAACAGCGATTATTTCCTTAAACAGCGTTAACCTGTTGATCTTTGTAATGGTGAGGCGTAGTGTTTACTTCGCGGTACGGACTGGGTTCTTAAATGCTATTTAGACGAGCTTCGGCTTCGAAGGGTTAATTAATTAGCAGAATAAACAGCGATTATTTCCTTAAACAGCGTTAACCTGTTGATCTTTGTAATGGTGGGGCGTTGTGTTTTCTTCGCGGTACGGACTGGATTCTTAAATGCTATTTAGACGAGCTTCGGCTTCGAAGGGTTAATTAATTACCAGAATAAAAATCTATTATTTCCTTAAACAGCGTTAACCAGATGATCTTTGTAATGGTGAGGCGTTGTGTTTTCTTCGCGGTACGGACTGGATTCTTAAATGCTATTTAGACGAGCTTCGGCTTCGAAGGGTTAATTAATTATCAGAATAAAAATCTATTATTTCCTTAAACAGCGTTAACCAGATGATCTTTGTAATGGTGAGGCGTTGTGTTTTCTTCGCGGTACGGACTGGATTCTTAAATGCTATTTAGACGAGCTTTGGCTTCGAAGGGTTAATTAATTATCAGAATAAACAGCGATTATTTCCTTAAACAGCGTTAACCAGTTGATCTTTGTAATGGTGGGGCGTTGTGTTTTCTTCGCGGTACGGACTGGATTCTTAAATGCTATTAAGACGAGCTTCGGCTTCGAAGGGTTAATTAATTATCAGAATAAAAATCTATTATTTCCTTAAACAGCGTTAACCAGTTGATCTTTGTAATGGTGAGGCGTTGTGTTTTCTTCGCGGTACGGACTGGATTCTTTAATGCTATTTAGACGAGCTTCGGCTTCGAAGGGTTAATTAATTATCAGAATAAACAGCGATTATTTCCTTAAACAGCGTTAACCAATTGATCTTTGTAATGGTGGGGCGTTGTGTTTTCTTCGCGGTACGGACTGGATTCTTTAATGCTATTTAGACGAGCTTCGGCTTCGAAGGGTTAATTAATTATCAGAATAAACAGCGATTATTTCCTTAAACAGCGTTAACCAATTGATCTTTGTAATGGTGGGGCGTTGTGTTTTCTTCGCGGTACGGACTGGATTCTTTAATGCTATTTAGACGAGCTTCGGCTTCGAAGGGTTAATTAATTATCAGAATAAACAGCGATTATTTCCTTAAACAGCGTTAACCTGTTGATCTTTGTAATGGTGGGGCGTTGTGTTTTCTTCGCGGTACGGACTGGATTCTTTAATGCTATTTAGACGAGCTTCGGCTTCGAAGGGTTAATTAATTATCAGAATAAACAGCGATTATTTCCTTAAACAGCGTTAACCTGTTGATCTTTGTAATGGTGGGGCGTTGTGTTTACTTCGCGGTACGGACTGGGTTCTTAAATGCTATTTAGACGAGCTTCGGCTTCGAAGGGTTAATTAATTATCAGAATAAACAGCGATTATTTCCTTAAACAGCGTTAACCTGTTGATCTTTGTAATGGTGGGGCGTTGTGTTTACTTCGCGGTACGGACTGGATTCTTTAATGCTATTTAGACGAGCTTCGGCTTCGAAGGGTTAATTAATTATCAGAATAAACAGCGATTATTTCCTTAAACAGCGTTAACCTGTTGATCTTTGTAATGGTGAGGCGTAGTGTTTACTTCGCGGTACGGACTGGGTTCTTAAATGCTATTTAGACGAGCTTCGGCTTCGAAGGGTTAATTAATTATCAGAATAAACAGCGATTATTTCCTTAAACAGCGTTAACCTGTTGATCTTTGCAATGGTGAGGCGTAGTGTTTACTTCGCGGTACGGACTGGGTTCTTAAATGCTATTTAGACGAGCTTCGGCTTCGAAGGGTTAATTAATTATCAGAATAAACAAGGATTATTTCCTTAAACAGCGTTAACCTGTTGATCTTTGTAATGGTGAGGCGTAGTGTTTACTTCGCGGTACGGACTGGGTTCTTAAATGCTATTTAGACGAGCTTCGGCTTCGAAGGGTTAATTAATTATCAGAATAAACAGCGATTATTTCCTTAAACAGCGTTAACCTGTTGATCTTTGTAATGGTGAGGCGTAGTGTTTTCTTCGCGGTACGGACTGGATTCTTAAATGCTATTTAGACGAGCTTCGGCTTCGAAGGGTTAATTAATTATCAGAATAAACAGCGATTATTTCCTTAAACAGCGTTAACCAATTGATCTTTTTAATGGTGAGGCGTTGTGTTTTCTTCGCGGTACGGACTGGATTCTTAAATGCTATTTAGACGATCTTCGGCTTCGAAGGGTTAATTAATTATCAGAATAATCAGCGATTATTCCTTAAACAGCGTTAACCAGTTGATCTTTGTAATGGTGAGGCGTTGTGTTTTCTTCGCGGTACGGACTGAATTCTTAAATATTATGAGACGAACTTCGACTTTAAAGAGTTAATTTGCTGTAAATTAACGAACCAACTAATTAATTCCACGAAGTAAAGTCCTTAAGAAGCAAATAGTCACTCAGGTATCAAAAAACCCCTGCCTTTTGTGAAACCAAATGTTTTTGCCGTGTTCACAAGAGCCATGTTTTTTTATGACTTCGTGAAAATTGAAGCGATCCCACACCTGAGTTTTCCCATTATCGGCGCTGCATTACGCCACGGTTGTACTGGACTTCTTGCAACACAAATCCACGCACGCAGCCTCAAGGTCACAGCACAGCTGAACTCCACTCCACAAAGTCGACAAACAGAAATCCTCGTTCAATGAATTCTTAAGCACCCTGTAGTTCACAGCGACAGCTGCGTTTGGCCTGCAGGAACTACCGGCCTTGCAAATGTAACGGTGGACGCCAACCTCACTCACCACCAGAGGACTGATTTTTCTTAGCAGATTACGACAAACGTTTTTCGAATTACTTATAGATCTCCAATGGCATCACGATTAGCCAACAAGGCTTTCGTTGGTCGGCGTCTTCATAGAAAACTCCATGCAGGCAGAAATTTATTGGGTCCGTACACTTCGTCAGCGAACCCAAAACCCGACACAGAATTATCCCATTTCGTCTCTTAACCACGTGCTCATTTAAATGATAGATCATAATAAGATACCCAGTCCGTACCGCGAAGAAAACACAACGCCCCACCATTACGAAGATCAAGTGGTTAACGCTGTTTAAGAAAATAATCGCTGTTTATTCTGATAATTAATTAACCCTTCGAAGCCGAAGCTCGTCTAAATAGCATTTAAGAATTCAGTCCCTACCGCAAAGAAAACACAACGCCTCACCGTTACAAAGATCAAGTGGTTAACGCTGTTTAAGGAAATAATAGATTTTTATTCTGATAATTAATTAACCCTTCGAAGCCGAAGCTCGTCTAAATAGCATTTAAGAATCCAGTCCGTACCGCGAAGAAAACACAACGCCCCACCATTACGAAGATCAACTGGTAAACGCTGTTTAAGGAAATAGTCGCTGTTTATTCTGATAATTAATTAACCCTTCGAAGCCGAAGCTCGTCTAAATAGCATTTAAGAATTCAGTCCGTACCGCGAAGAAAACACAACGCCCCACCATTACGAAGATCAACTGGTAAACGCTGTTTAAGGAAATAGTCGCTGTTTATTCTGATAATTAATTAACCCTTCGAAGCCGAAGCTCGTCTAAATAGCATTTAAGAATCCAGTCCGTACCGCGAAGAAAACACAACGCCCCACTATTACGAAGATCAACTGGTAAACGCTGTTTAAGGAAATAGTCGCTGTTTATTCTGAGAATCACCCTCTGCACAAAATGTAAATTCTCCGCTACGCTCTGATTGGTAGATTCTCGCGGTGATAGTGCAGACGTTGATCTTCTGGTTAGCAGAGCTCTGAAGATGGAAGCAGTATGTTCCTCCGAAACGGTGGTATTTACATACTAACCACAAAACCAACGTCTACAGTTGAAAATACTTCTTCTGCTTGGTTTTACCAGTGTGTCCGTAGACTATTTGACGGCGACGTATCAAGTGTAGGTTGTATTCGGTCGAACGAAATGCCAGTAAGAATAGGCTAGAATCAGTGAAGTGCTGAAACTGCTGGGGGAAGTCAAGCAAAGCGGTCGGCTGGGAGCTGGGTTGATCCTTTGCAGCCTGCAATCATGTAGCATCACCTTTGACTTAACCTTTTAGAGTCCTGTCGTAACTATATGTACCACGTGCTTTAGCAATCAATAACTTAGCATTTTGCATTTGTGAATTTCGTTTGATTCTCAGTGTAAAGGGCGTGTTTTGCTTTAAACAGCGTTAACCACTTGATCTTTGCAATGTTGAAGTGTTGTGCTTTCTTTGCGGTACGGACTGAATTCTTAAATGCTATTTAGACAATCTTAGACTTTAAAAGCATCTCGACACATGTTTTCCTTGGTTTTCCTCTGTCTTCAAGCAAATGCTGAGATGGTTCCCAAGTTCCAAGTTGCCACTGCAAGCTTCTCATGCAGCCCTCCCGATTTAAATTAATCAAAATTTACCACCCCTTAACGCCGTCAAAATGTACCCCCCTCCCCTCAGTAGGAACTTCTAAATTATGTATTAAACTTCCAAATTAATAGCCTCAGCTTTCTCTAATACAAAATTTCAAAATTCCGCCTTTTATGCCAATCATCACACTAACGCCTTCACTCTTACTTTATCCTTAACAGAAGGACGAGCGGGCATTGCCTGGGGACCTTCTAGCTATAAGATGCTCTTTCTCCCCCCTCAGATATCGAAGTGTCTCTCACTTCTCCCCCACCAATTTCCCCCCCCCTCTCTCTCTCTCTCTTCGGCTTCAAAGGGCTGATGTACACTGTTTTCCGAAATTCTGTTCCCAAATTAAATTATCAGAGAATTGTCTGTCCAGATCATGACGTACGAAGAACAAATCCTCCGGAGACACATAATCGCCTTAAGTACTTGATAATTTTTGGTTTTCTCAACCTGCAGCGTCGATTATTAAGAAATAATAGCAAAAGACATGGAACGAAGAGTTTGCGACCTGTTTTATCATAGAATTCGACCGGAGGGTCTGAGAACAACCACGAAGAGTCCCAGTCAGAAAAGCATACCTTGTCTCGAGGCATGAACTCGGGACCTCGCGAATACGAAGTGACAGTGTTTCATCTGCGTCCGCCATTGTCTGTTTTGAAACCATTCACTGACTACAAATTCAAGAATTTGAAGTCTGTCAAGCTGGTTTCTTACATTAAACCTTCGGACTACAATTCTGTGCGCATTCCTCATCCGCCCCATGCGTTCTACATGCTCCACCGACACATACGTGGTGCGATCGGAAAGTTTCAAGACTGTGTCGATAGAGGGCGAACCGGATGTAGTACGAGCTTCTGCCGCTAGGGGGTGCGGCCTACATTCATAGTGAATCAGTGTGCCAGCCGGCATCATCGAATTAGCATTTGTTTCTTAGTTACGGGCGTTTTGGTAGTGCATTACACCGACCCTCCTGCGATTTCGGAATGGCGTGTGCATCAAATTTTGCCAAAGACTCGCCAAAACGGCTACGGAAACCTATGAAATGCTAAAGCAAGCATTTGGGGAGTCCGCAAACTTTTGTGTGGCATTCACGTTTTAAAAATGGCCGAACCTCTGTCGATGATGACGAGCGTTCTGGACGACCATCTTCGAGCACAACGCCCGAAAATGTCACGAAGATCGACGTCGTACCATCAACGACTTGTGCGACATTGTTGGGATAGGCTATGGGACCTGTCAGCTGATTTATTCTAAAGGAAGAACTCCACATGCGACGCATCCTGTCTGAGGACCAGAAGCAGAATCGACTTGACTTCTCGTTTGTCAGGAGCTCAAAGATCTTGCAAGAACCGACCCCAACTTCCTTTCTAAGCTCCGTGTGACTTCTTCCTCTTCCCAAAGATGAAAATTCAGCTAAAGGGAAGGAGATTTGAGACGATAGAAGAGATTCAGGCAGAATCGCAGATGGTGCTTGACAGGCTGACAAAGAAAGATTTCCAGGGATGCTTCCAGGCTTGGCAGCGGCGCTGGGATCGTTGTGTTCACTCCCAGGGGAACTACTTCGAGGGTGATGGATGAATTTAATACCTGAGATAAGTGTACGGGTTTTTATAGGCGCAGTCTTGAAACTTTCCGATCGCACCACGTACAGCGTGTGAGGGGCATTCTGGCAGCAAGATATCGTTTTATAAAGACCAAGCGAACAGCCGGAAAGCAAGAACCCTATTCATCGCTAGCGAATCAATCAGTCACGGCCTACAGAACTAATTACATTTTATTTCAGTAACGGCGAATCGAGGAAGTCCTGAGCCGGGCGCGCGTGTCCAGCGACAGATGGTAAGTTTGAAGACCACGTCGTCCGACGGACTACGCCAGTCTAAATAACCCCTGTCTTCACTCAAAATAAAGCCCTCAGACAGCATTTGAGCATACCACACGACGTACCAGCAAGCTCCCTGCCTTCATTCGCCACCTAACCTTACATAACTCATCAACCCTAAAGCTGGAGGCAGCATGTTCCTTTGAAGTTAGTTTATGACACATGAAACAACAATCTAAGCATTTAAAGTGTCCGCCCTTAAGTACAATCTTCCCTTAGCCAGACAAAACTCTAACTACGGCTTCAAATTCCGTTTTAATATTATCCTCCTATCTAAGTAATTTCTTAGTCTCTGAAACGGTTTCTTCCCTTACGATTTTCCCATGAAAATGTTGAATGCAGTTCTCGTTTCCCTGTGCGTTGACATCAAAGTTCCTCGAAATGTGATTTTCGCCGTTCTCCAATTGCATCTTGGGAGCAAACACTTTCCTTAGCATAATAATCCCACAAAACTTAAACGTTCCATTCGCGATCAGTAAACACGAAAATTGTTTCGTGTTTATAGTTCGTAATTTATCAGAGGCTTGGAAATCTATATTTAAGAAGACAAAACATAAATGTATTCAAAGACAAGGCAACTTAACCGCGATCCGTTTAAAGTCTAAGAGAGAGAAAGAGGAAATTGGTGGGGGAGAAGTGAGAGACACTTCGATATCTGGGGGGGAGAAAGAGCATCTTATAGCTAGAAGGTCCCCAGGCAATGCCCGCTCGTCCTTCTGTTAAGGATAAAGTAAGAGTGAAGGCGTTAGTGTGATGATTGGCATAAAAGACGGAATTTTGAACTTTGTATTAGCGAAAGCTGAGGCTATTAATTTGGAAGTTTAATACATAATTTAGAAGTTCCTACTGAGGGGAGGGGGGTAAATTTTGACGGCGTTAAGGGGTGGTAAATTTTGATTAATTTAAATCGGGAGGGCTGCATGAGAAGCTTGCAGTGGCAACTTGGAACTTGGGAACCATCTCAGCATTTGCTTGAAGACAGAGGAAAACCTGTGTCGAGATCTCGTCTAAATAGCATTTAAGAATTCAGTCCGTACCGCGAAGAAAACACAACGCCTCACCATTACAAAGATCAATTGGTTAACGCTGTTTAAGGAAATAATAGATTTTTATTCTGATAATTAATTAACCCTTCGAAGCCGAAGCTCGTCTAAATAGCATTTAATAATCCAGTCCGTACCGCGAAGAAAACACAACGCCCCACCATTACGAAAATCAACTGGTTAACGCTGTTTAATGAAATGATCGCTGTTTATTCCGAGAATCATAAGAAAAACATGAACACAAAGTGTAGAGTTACTATCTGTTGCATTAGGTGGTACATATACTTACCATTCGAACTTAAACGGTTAACTGATTGGATTAACGTACAATTAAACAGTGAAGTTCCTGATGTTGTTAGCCGATATTCTTACCGGCTTCAAACTATCGGCATTAAAATGAAACAAGAAAACATCTCTGAGGGAGGGAACCTTCTTCCTACAAACAGAAACTGTTCGACGTGGCTGTGGGAAATGACCTGGCTTTGCTCAGCAGTGACGGAGTCTGACCGCCACGCCGTCCAGGTGTTCGAACAGAAAGCACCTGTGCAGTGCGGTGCAGTCTAAACAGCAGGAGACAGCAACACGTGGACGCAACGGGCGATATCGGCGTTGAGCGCATCCTGATGATAAAACAGCCCATTTGAATAATTCGGGGCCACGCAGGGCGCACCAGATGAAAACTCTCGAATCACTTCACAACCATCCTGAACTGAGGGAATACTACGACGGACATTACGCACTGTCTGAGGTACAGTTGATATAAAACGACGTTTCGGGAGTTGGCTCTACTGAAAGGCAGTCCAGTAGTTGGCGTGCTAGCCAAGTATTCCAGAGGTCCAAGACAGCAAAGAATAAGATGTCACTAAGATGAGAGAACTCCCGAAACGTCGTATGTATACACCTCAGGCAATCAAAAATTGTCACCAACCTTTCCAGAATCACTGTGGATTATTCTGTGTGACCCCCCCCCCCAACCCTCGTCTGGGACCCTCAGGGGGAGGGTGCCCGATAACACATCTGGACATAAAAGGGGGTAGAAAATATTACATAATCGGAAGCTTAACCACAATTAATTTCGGTCAACAAATCGTGGAGAGTAAAATATGGTGGGGGACATAAGAAATGTACACTAAAGTTTGGTGGGGAAACCTGAAGACAAATTAAGGCGTAAACCCAACCAGGACGGATATAACGAAAGCGTAGAGTGATGATTTGGATTCAACTGGCTTAGGACAGCGTCTAGTCAACGCGGTAACAAACCTTCGGGTTCCATACGACGGGGGAATCTTCTGACCAGGTGAGACACCGCCAGTTTATCAAAAGTTCTTTGTTTCGTGTTGTTGACAGTCTCGTGTTTTAGATATTGTTTTAATCTGAAGCACTGTTCGATCCACGGACAACCGCGGCCAGTCATTCGAAAATCACGTCCGACTTAACTCGAAACAGGCAAGAAAATATCTGGATGTTACGAGGTGCGATCGGAAAGTTTCAAGACTGCGCGTATAAAAACCCGTCCACTTATCTCAGGTATTAAATTCATCCATCACCCTCGAAGTATTTCCCCTGGGAGTGAACACAACGATCCCAGCGCCGCTGCCAAGCCTGGAAGCATCCCTGGAAATCTTTCTTTGTCAGCCTGTCAAGCACCATCTGCGATTCTGCCTGAATCTCTTCTATCGTCTCAAATCTCCTTCCCTTTAGCTGAATTTTCATCTTTGGGAAGAGGAAGAAGTCACACGGAGCTTAGAAAGGAAGTTGGGGTCGGTTCTTGCAAGATCTTTGAGCTCCTCACAAACGAGAAGTCAAGTCGATTCTGCTTCTGGTCCTCAGACAGGAGCCTTGGCGTCGCATGTGGAGTTCTTCCTTGAGAATCAGCTGACAGGTCCCATAGCCTATCCCAACAATGTCGCACAAGTCGTTGATGGTACGACGTCGATCTTCGTAACATTTTCGGGCGTTGTGCTCGAAGATGGTCGTCCAGAACGCTCGTCATCATCGACAGAGGTTCGGCCATTTTTAAAACGTGAATGCCACACAAAAGTTTGCGGACTCCCCAAATGCTTGCTTTAGCATTTCATAGGTTTCCGTAGCCGTTTTGGCGAGTCTTTGGCAAAATTTGATGCACACGCCATTCCGAAATCGCAGGAGGGTCGGTGTAATGCACTACCAAAACGCCCGTAACTAAGAAACAAATGCTAATTCGATGATGCCGGCTGGCACACTGATTCACTATGAATGTAGGCCGCACCCCATAGCGGCAGAAGCTCGTACTACATCCGGTTCGCCCTCTATTGACACAGTCTTGAAACTTTCCGATCGCACCTCGTATTCACTAACATCCTAACATCCACTCCTGGTATCAAAACTGTCCTCAGAAAATTAGTCGATTACTTGCCCTGGAATCCGTAAATTTTCAGAAGCCATGAAGGGGTCAGTGGTTTCAGTCCCGAAAATTAATAAGACCATGGGGTCCTGCGGATTCGCCAATCAGTAGACCCATGTCATAACATTCCAGCCACACAGAAAAAAGTCATATTCTCGCGCCGTTTTCCAGACGAGAGTTTGAATTCCATAAAAATCTGCACGACTATCAGCCTCGCAAAACGGACTCTGGTCCATAGATCTGGTTAAATCCTGAGAGGAGAAGTCGGCCACAGAAAACTGTCACGCAATTCAAAACAACTTTCATCTCGCACAGTGGACACAGCCGAAGACTTGCTAACTAGCTGCGAGCTCAGTACTCACACTGGGACGCCACCTCCCTGACCTACCCCTCCTGCCCTCCCACGAACACAACGCGCAACAGCGAAACAGTTGAGCAACGCTCCCCGCTTTACTTTCACAAGGCGAGGCGAAAGAATCCGGATTTCAGGAAACCTCCAGCAAGATCTGCATCTTGCCAGAGCACGACGGCGGGCGCACTGGGACCACGGGCGGAGCAAATATCGATCGGACTAAACTGGCTGATGTGTCGAGCTTAACCATCAGCGATGTTGAAGCTGTGGGTTTTGCAATAAGGGAGCTGAATAATTAAAACGTGTCAGAGATTCCACTCCGAAACGTCGGTAATTACTTATAAACCACGAGCGGTGAATCGACCCACCCGAACTGGGAACTTCGGCCAAAAAAAAACGAAACTGAACGCTTCACTGACCCGAAAGAAGCCAAGTGACGCACATCCGGCAGAGAAAGATTCAGCTGGCAGGCGCCGATACAAATCTTAAATTCAAAGACGTCGACGTCTTGTCGCCACAACGAAATTTCAACCTTTCACACAACGACACCTGAGTTAAGCGTCTATCAGATTCAACAGTCTTTTACGCGGCCGAGATCGGACTACTTAAAGAACTGATTTATAATAATCGATTTCCACACAAAATAATATACACATTTAACTCTTTAAAGCCCGAAAGAGAGAGAGAGAGGAGAGAGAAAGTGACGGGAGTAGCGATAAGCACTACTGTTATAAATGGGGGAGGGGTATAAAGTTGGTTGTGGGCTACGAAGGTTCCCAGGCAGCGCCCGCTCGTCCTTCTGGTATGAATAAGTTTAGTGAGGACAAGGGATTTAGGAGACAGGATGGGGTAAGAAATAGGGTAGGGGGGGGAGTTGATTCGGGTCTTTGCGTTAATTTTGAATTTTGATATTGGTCTTGGGGGTGGCGTTAGGAATAATTTACGTTAATTTTTTTTTTTTTTGGGGGGGGGGCTACTATAGAGCGGAATTTTGATGTTAATACTGGGAGGATATATAAGAATCCAGTCCGTACCGCGAAGAAAACACAACGGCTCACCATTACAAAGATAAACTGGTTAATGCTGTTTAAGAAAATAATCGTTGTTTAATCTGATAATTAATTAACCCTTCGAAGCCGAAGCTCGTCTAAATAGCATTTAAGAATTCAGTCCGTACCGCGAAGAAAACACAACGCCTCACCATTACAGAGATCAACTGGTTAACGCTGTTTAAGGAAATAATAGATTTTTATTCTGTTAATTAATTAACCCTTCGAAGCCGAAGTTCGTGTAAATAGCATTTAAGAATTCAGTCCGTACCGCGAAGAAAACACAACGGCTCACCATTACAAAGATAAACTGGTTAATGCTGTTTAAGAAAATAATCGTTGTTTAATCTGATAATTAATTAACCCTTCGAAGCCGAAGCTCGTCTAAATAGCATTTAAGAATTCGGTCCGTACCGCGAAGAAAACACAACGCCTCATAAAGATCAACTGGTTAACGCTGTTTAAGGAAATAATAGATTTTTATTCTGATAATTAATTAACCCTTCGAAGCCGAAGCTCGTCTAAATAGCATTTAAGAATTCAGTCCGTACCGCGAAGAAAACACAACGCCTCACCATTACAGAGATCAACTGGTTAACGCTGTTTAAGGAAATAATAGATTTTTATTCTGTTAATTAATTAACCCTTCGAAGCCGAAGTTCGTGTAAATAGCATTTAAGAATTCAGTCCGTACCGCGAAGAAAACACAACGGCTCACCGTTACAAAGTTCAACTGGTTAACGCTGTTTAAGTAAATAATCGCTGTTTACGCGGTGAATGATACGAAAACATAAAATAAATGCTTAATACTTCCATCAAGAGGGCGGGAGGAGGCAGTATGCACCTCTGAAACGTCGGTAAATGTCTAACAGCCAGAATACACGGCGCAACATCGCAAAAGACAATCACCTCGTGATAAGAATTCACACTCTCCACGGAATAAATTGGCCGTGGTAAGTATCTCGAGAAAATATAAGTTCGCTACTGCAAAAGGCCTACAGCAGATGGCGTGTGAAGAGGTCTCTCGAAACAAGTGCAAGCGACCTCTCGTGTGGACGAGCGCGGGGAAAGCCCCACACTAGTCGCCAGTCCACAAGAAAAGAGTTGTAGCCGCTGGCCGCTGTCACTCAGGTGACGAGCTCTGACCTTGGCAGGGCCCACGTGTGTTGCGGGGGAGACACACTGACCTTGTCAGGATCACACGGCTTTCTAAAATGGAACAGTGGACGAGAGCCTACTCCAGCATGAATGTTCCACACGACCTTCCCATCTTCATTTCAATCACATTCCAAAGGGTATCTTCACTAAAATTCCTTACGTATTTCATGTTTCGTATATCCCAGTAAATCGCAACTTTCAAAAGTAAAAAAACTAACATCTGGAATGATATAACTGTTACCGATGTCGACTGACGTCTATGTCCTACGGAAGTGACCCCAGGTTGTCATTTGCCGTTACGTAATCAGGCTTTAACTGACGTGGCCTGGAAGGATGCAGAAACCTCTGAGCGGGCAATTGAAGTTAACAGGTCTGAAAAGGATAATGACTTCGTAATTTGTAATTCAAGGATTCAAGCATCCTTCATAGTATTTTCAACTTATTAGGCGTTCTTTACGCCTGTGAAACAAGTTGGGACTGCTCATGCTTTCGCTCTGTCCATCTGTCTGTAATCTCTAAACTAATTCCGATTACAATTACTACGGGCGGATTGCTTAAACTTACGCGGTAAATGGCTATGTTGCAGTTCTGCGCGATCAGAACTGTATTTGCAGGATTAGATAAATGTTTTAACAAGAAACAGACACAACTTTCTTTGTCAGCCTGTCAAGCACCATCTGCGATTCTGCCTGAATCTCTTCTATCGTCTCAAATCTCCTTCCCTTTAGCTGAATTTTCATCTTTGGGAAGAGGAAGAAGTCACACGGAGCTTAGAAAGGAAGTTGGGGTCGGTTCTTGCAAGATCTTTGAGCTCCTGACAAACGAGAAGTCAAGTCGATTCTGCTTCTGGTCCTCAGACAGGAGCCTTGGCGTCGCATGTGGAGTTCTTCCTTTAGAATAAATCAGCTGACAGGTCCCATAGCCTATCCCAACAATGTCGCACAAGTCGTTGATGGTACGACGTCGATCTTCGTAACATTTTCGGGCGTTGTGCTCGAAGATGGTCGTCCAGAACGCTCGTCATCATCGACAGAGGTTCGGCCATTTTTAAAACGTGAATGCCACACAAAAGTTTGCGGACTCCCCAAATGCTTGCTTTAGCATTTCATAGGTTTCCGTAGCCGTTTTGGCGAGTCTTTGGCAAAATTTGATGCACACGCCATTCCGAAATCGCAGGAGGGTCGGTGTAATGCACTACCAAAACGCACACAAAACACATTAATACACTGTGTGGGCACAATGCAACGTCATTGGTTGTTAAAGCAGGTGGTATATCCAGTTACCACTTCTTTAAGTTGCGCCCGCGGTGGGCAATCGTCGGTCCACTCCGAATCACAAATATGACGGGCGAAAGGAAAATCGAAGATGCAAACGCGTGTATAGGATTGAATGAGTGAGTCAAACGAACAGCTGAATGAGCGTGTGAACCACTGAATAAATAATTGAATGGCTGAACAGGTGAGCGGACTGTTCACATTGTGTAACATAACAGATTTCGACAAAACAATGCCCAAAGCGCTTCGGCAAGTCCCAACTCCGCAGATCACGTGACCTCAACACGCCCCACCGCTGGAAGTCGGTTTAAAGGTCCCAATGACCACAATTCCCCCAATCTTATGGACCCCCCCCAAATCCACCAGAACTTGTCAGCGTGGGGGAAAGACACACACGGGGGTAAAGTACAGAGCAAGGTGAAAACGATAGGGGAGGAACGAGGAAGAGAATATAAAAAAAGACCCTCTAACCTCTCCCCCCGCCCTATTTTAAAAAAGACAACAAGGGAATTCCCTAAGAATGCACCCTTCTCCCCCTACCCTTTCGTGTGTTACGTCACAGACAGACAAGACACCGTAGTCCCTACCCTACCCCAAGAAAATACCCCTATGGCCCCCTGCAGTCAATACTACCCTAATTTTAACCCCTTAACCCAGATGTGGAAACAGGTGGAAACTATTAGCAGCACGGACACATGCATTATGGATGCGCACGGCCGCTCACCTGTCCTTCGAAATTCCTTCGGTCCGTCCTCTGTAAGAAACACAGGGCAGCTACTGCCTGCAGTTTTGTATGGCCGTCATACATGGTATCTTACCCCGAGGACGCAACAGCCAGAGTGCAAAGAATTCGTAAGAATTTAAATCTTCGAAAATAATACTTCCACATCGTTACGGGTCGGATGAAAGTAGAAGTGCGGAGAGAATTTTGTGAGGAAACCGAATTTTAAAATTACAAAATGTTTGCGGGATATCGGGTTCTCACGGCACCGAGTATGAAGACCGTTCTGAAATATTCCGACGTTTCACACATGCTTACTGCCTCCATCATCAGGGCGATGTCATTACACTAACTTTTACGTGCGATTTTAAATATCGAGGTGTTGGACTTCTTGAAAAGCTGACGGCCACTCAGTTAATCAAAAAATTATTCATTCATAGAACCGGAAGGTTCATCACCGTGTTCTCAAAACCCGCTAATGGTCCCTATCTCCAGTGAATATATTCACACAATATGTATTTAAGATCCGTTTTAATATTATCCTCCCGCCCACGTCTGTCTCCCAAATTAAGAAATAATACCTTTTGGTACTGGTTTCTGTTGACAGATACTGGGGCCCTGGAATGGAATTTTTGGCCCCAAACGTAACTTCTGTCCCCGTGTTCCACAGACCGGGGATGAGCGAGTCTGTCAGGGCAGGTTTTGAAGCTGCCCAAATCAGTGCACTACACAAAATGAGGGACATCCTGTCTACCAATTGTCGCTGGTTCCCAGAACATAAGCAATATGGCACTTCCGGTCTTCATTTGCCCCGCTGCATCCAGGCACAGCACCTAACTGCGAGAGTTACTTAACGGACCAGCTCAAACAACGAAATGCTAGCAAATATTTCGACACTGAACTGTGAAACAAAATACGTAATTCATGTCTACGGCTGCGCTAACCCGCTCAGAGCTTGAGACGAATGCAGATGAAACAGCTGATCTGACATTCATCAACTCTGAATTATGCTCACAATGTGTTTATGACTTTCGTGTGATTCTCGCTGTAAACAGCGATTATTTCCTTAAACAGCGTTAACCAGTTGATCTTTGTAATGGTGAGGCGTTGTGTTTTCTTCGCGGTACGGACCGAATACTTAGATGCTATTTAGACGAGCTTAGACTTTAAAGCCATCTCGATACAGGTTTTCCTCTGTCTTCAAGCAAATGCTGAGATGGTTCCCAAGTTCCAAGTTGCCACTGCAAGCTTCTCATGCAGCCCTCCCGATTTAGATTAATCAAAATTTACCACCCCTTAACGCCGTCAAAATTTACCCCCCTCCCCTCAGTAGGAACTTCTAAATTATGTATTAAACTTCCAAATTAATAGCCTCAGCTTTCGCTAATACAAAATTTCAAAATTCCGTCTTTTATGCCAATCATCACACTAACGCCTTCACTCTTACTTTATCCTTAACAGAAGGACGAGCGGGCATTGCCTGGGGACCTTCTAGCTATAAGATGCTCTTTCTCCCCCCCACCCAGATATCGAAGTGTCTCTCACTTCTCCCCCACCAATTTCCCCCCCCCCTCTCTCTCTCTCTCTTCGGCTTCGAAGGGTTAATTAATTATCAGAATAAAAATCTATTATTTCCTTAAACAGCGTTAACCAGTTGATCTTTGTAACGGTGAGGCGTTGTGTTTTCTTCGCGGTACGGACTGGATTCTTAAATATTACGTATTTATACGGCACGTGGTTCGAGCCTCGATAGAGGCATATACGATGATGCTGAACAGACCTTCAGGTCGTGGATCTCCGTCTTACGCGGTTTTATCTGAAGTGATACTTTCTTACTCTGAGGTTAAAAAATCCTCAGAAATTCTCTAACCAAGAAGACAAAGTTTCTGAAGTGAAAAGAGGCAAACATTCCTGGACTTCAGTCTGTTTTAATTGCTTCATCAGTGATGTATTTAGAGCTCTATTCGAACAGGTCTGTGTCCTTGTTTAAGGGACTTCGTGTTTTCAACCGATAAATTAACATCCTGATCACAAACGAGGAGATGATGTGTTTCGCTCTATTTAAACACAGGTCGATTTTTGATTAGAATGATATGGAGTCATCTTAAAATTATGCATTCTGCTACCGTTCCAGTGTTTCTGAGCCAGAACCTCCATAAGGATAGAGCCATTCTGATAAGGCTCTTATGAGATGGAACAGTCGAAGTTTTTGTTATACTAATTTCGAAACGAAATTTGTCCGCGTTCCACCTAACACGCTGTGAGGTCCACTGCAAGACCATACGCGTTTTTTGTTATTATTTATAATAGAAGGAGCCCCCACCCCCTGCTTCATTTTTTTTACATATATTTGCGTTGTGCTGAAATTATTTAATAATATTTTACATAGCTTGTTTCAATTCTGTGGAACGTTGAATTTGAATCGGTACAAAATGTGCGTTTGTGTACCGGAAATGACCATGAGAGGTACACATCAAGAGTTTCCGGTCTAGAAGTATAACATTTGTTGACACCGTTGGCGTTCAGGGGTGGCCAGATATCCTGAAGGAACCCATGGGGTGTCCAACCGTTGCTGCAGATATTCCCCTAAAAACTAGAAACTTTCAATAGTGAATTTGTTATGAACGATTTGAAATTCAGAACATTAGACCAACCCACCGCGTAATTCAAAATAGTTGCTGGTATCTCGCCCGATACTAGCGCCCCCCCCACCCCAGCCCCGCCCATAGGAATCCGGAGGTGATGCTTAGACCCAGCTTTGGGCGCGAAGGTCAGACGTTCGTTCCCAGGCACTGGCCAGGGGTTAAAAAAGTAATGAGTCAAATTGTTTGTTGTGAAAGCGAGATGCTTTATTTTAATTGCAATGTATCGTGGGTTTTCTCAGTTCCTCTACGGGGCAAAGGCATCTACGAGGGTCGCTCATTAAGTAATGCCCCACATTTTTTTTCTCAGCCAATAATGAAGATAGAAAAGTGTACTTTTACATGCTTGAGATTTGATGTTTCCCGCGTTCGTGTACGGAGTTTCAAATGATTCCAACCGAAGGCGGAGCTGTAGTGAACTGTTAAAATGGCGTCTGTGAACGACTCTCGTTACAAGCAACGAGCTGTAATTGAATTCCTTGTTGCTGAAAAAGAAACTGTGGTGAACATTCATAAACGTTTGTGTGCTGTGTATGAAAGCTGTGCAGTCGATAGGAGCACCGTTGGTCGCTGGGCTAAGAGAGTTAAAGCTTCAGGAAGTGAAGAAACCGAGCTCCGTGATCTGCCGCGCTCTGGGCGTCCTGCCACAGCCACCACTCCAGACATGTTGAACCGCGCGGATGCCATTATTCGTGAGGATCGGCGCATCACAACTCGACAATTGGCCCAACAGCTTTCAGTCAGTAATGGAAGTGTGATTGCAATTATCCAGGCTCTCGCATATTCGAAGGTGTGCGCAAGATGGGTTCCACGAAGTCTCGCAGCAGACCACAGGATTCAAAGGAAAACGATTTCTTCTGAATTGTTGGAGCGTTTTGATGCTGAGGGAGAGGTCTTTCTGTCCCGGATCATTACAGGTGACGAAACCTGGATACACCACTTTGAGCCAGAGACAAAACGGCAGTCAATGGAGTGGCATCATCCTCAATCACCGAGAAAGAAGAAATTCAAGTCAACTCCCTCCGCCGGAAAAGTCATGATGACTGTCTTTTGGGACAGTGATGGGGTCATTCTTGTGGATGTGATGCCAAGAGGTGCGACCATCAATTCAGACGCGTACATTATGACCCTGGAAACCCTCAAGAAGCGTTTCCGACGAGTTCGGCCTCACAAGCATCCAGCAGAAATTTTGCTCCTGCATGACAATGCACGCCCTCACACAAGTCCGAGAACCCGGGAAGAAATCACCAAATTGGGTTGGACGGTGCTGCTCCATCCACCCTCCGACTTCCATCTCTTTGGGCCACTTAAAGATGCTATCCGCGGAACAAGATTTGAAGATGACGAGAGCGTGATTCAAGCAGTGAGGACATGGCTACGTGCACAGGACAAGAGCTGGTACCGGCAAGGCATGCATGCACTTGTTCCACGCTGGCGTAAAACCGTACAAGTTGATGGGGACTATGTGGAAAAATAGTATGTGTAAAGGAAACATTGATTTATATTGTCACTAAATTTGAGCCATCTTGAATAAATATGTTCTGAGGAAAAAAATGTGGGGCATTACTTAATGAGCGACCCTCGTATATATTATGCAGGACGTAAATTGAGTCCGTGACGGTGAGAATCACGCGAAACACACGAACAGACGAACGCAGAGTTGCGTGTTTTTGTATCAGATGGTACATATATTTACCACTCGCCTTTAAAAGTTCGAAACGGTTAAGTCTCTTAATTATTTCGATTAATCCGTGAAGACACACAAAAAGTTAGCATTCTAACGCAACTGTTCCTGACTTGGTAACGATGCTCATTACAGCCTGACGATAAAATTTATAAATTTGTTATAAAATGTTTTCCAACTCAGGAATTACCCATTTAACCGAATCATGAGAACTTCACCAAATGCTATCCAGGGTGCTGTAATAAAGACTGATGGGATGGGTCAGATACACAGAAATGAGTAATTAGTACAGAATTTTAATCGAAATATCTGAGGGTTGCCCTGATATTTGATACAAGAAGTGAGGTTATGGGTTCGTGTACTTCCTTCCGAACCTCGTGGTTCCATTAAAGGCGGGAGGTTTCCTGGCGATGCGAGCGACTACCAGCTTGTCCAGCAGATGTAGCACGCCAGAGGGCCGGCTGATGGAACTTCACATAAAGGAAAGTATAACAACTGCAAACAGCCAGGCGGAAGGCGCAGGTAGAAACTGCCTAACGGTCGACAGCCTTCAAGAGCTTACGTGCGTTGCCAACAGATCTCTTCTTCATTCAGACGCTGTCAGTCGCTCAGCGAGTCAATAATATCATCCACCAAATTTTATGGAAAATTTAGATTCAGAACAGCCTCGTTACCGGACCACAAAAAATCCATTTCACATCTTCACATCATATTTATTTCATATTATTCTACCACGTATAAACAACTCTTCCAAGCTGACTTCCTTCTATGCTTCCATATTAAATTCTGTAAGCATTTCTCATCTCTCCGCTCTCCGACGCGTGCTATATTTATAACAAACACGCAACTTCAAAACATGGACTATTTTAAAATGGCACATGAGACAGATTTTGAACAGAAATAGACTCGAGTTATGTCTATGCTATTTTTGACAAGAAATCACCACTGGAAAAGACACAAACCTGTCTCTGGGGGTACATTAAGCATCGCGCCACGCAGACTAGAGACTGAAGGTTAAACTCCACGCATTCTTATACGCATGTGAGTGGATAGCGTCACGCTCCGGCCGCTTTAATTACGAAGAAGCTGGTATCAATAACCAGCGATGAGACCTCCTGAACGTAATG
This sequence comes from Zootermopsis nevadensis, assembly GCF_977971745.1. Classification (NCBI taxonomy): domain Eukaryota; kingdom Metazoa; phylum Arthropoda; class Insecta; order Blattodea; family Termopsidae; genus Zootermopsis; species Zootermopsis nevadensis. The sequence continues at coordinate 815,460 of NW_028259188.1, forward strand.
GAAGAACATGCTGCCTCCATCTTTGGGGTTCAAGGTTCCACAAGGCGTTTCAACCCAGAAGACAAATACGGAACAAGTTACATCGCCTCGTGGCTCGGTACAGGAACTGCACCCAGGCAAAACATTACTCCCCCCCACCCCCCAAAAAAAGAACCGAAATTCTAGCACGAAGATGAAACGCCCTGAGGTTTAACAAAATGTTTCTATGCCCTTAAAATTTCCTGACTTTTTAAACCACGCATCAGTCAACACTCGTCTCTCTGTGATCTGACGAAGTTGCTTCATGATCCGGCTGCTTTGACCCCCCCCGGGGGTGGGCTGGTTGAGCATCAGAACCATTGTCAACGCAACTGAAATAATCCAAACGCACAACCAAGACGTCTGAACGAACAGAAGGGGCTCAGTCATGACGAAACAGCTGTGCAGTTACTAGCCAACTACGTCACGTGCAAGTCAGGGCAGCCAACCTTGTTTCCGACGCTCTGGGGTGCCAACTGAGGGATTATAAATTGGTCAGAGCAAAAATTCTGAGAACTATGTCACTAGAGCCAGTGCGAAGTTTGCCCCAAATCTGTCAATGTAGCAAACACCGCACTAATGGGATTTCGGGGATGTCATGGAGGTGAGTTCGAAAATGGCTGTCTTCTGGGTTTTAGCGCCGTGTACAGGTCCTCCTTCATCAGGGCGATGAGTGACAATGACTCGTATAGCCCAGACGACAGCCATCTTGCAAATGCTCCAGTGGCTAATATTCGCTGCTCACTTGGAAGGCGAGAAATTCCATCCCAATGTCGTGTCACGCAGGTTGCATAACATTCCGTGCGTCCAGTGTTCTCCGTTTCTACGTCTCTGAAACGGTTACTAGTCGACCACAGATGTTCTTCGTAGTGGAAACGCAATTTATGTATATTACCGCTACGTTGCTTGGCAACAGTTTTCCTTTATAAAGCGATCCCAACGGTAAACAATGAAAATAATAATCGTTATTTTGATTTTTAAAACGACCCCGCCAAAAATATAAAAGTATTATTTTTCTTTGTTTCCACTAACAATTTATGTCACACTACTAGAATCATGACTACCACAAAGTTGGGGGGGGGGATATTATTAAGATGGATCTTGGTGAAATTAGATGGGAGTGGTATGGACTGGATTCATCTGGCTCAGGATAGAGACCAGTGGCGGGTTCCTGTGAATACGGTGATGTACATTCGAGTTCCATAAATTTTGGGGGATTTATTGCGTGGCTAAGCGACTGTCAGCTTCTCAGAAGGACTCGGCTCTACTCGACAAGTACCAGGATCTTACTTTGAATCAAACGGAAAAGTTTCAGCTGATAAGTTGCAGAAGAATGAGATGGCAAGGCACACATCGTGTGTGAAGGAAACAAGACATAGACTAACTAACTAACTAGATGGCTTACGGAACCCGAAGGTTCATCACCGAACTAACTAAAGCCCTCCAACGAAATCCAGTCTCCTTTAACTCCTATCTCCCATAGATCCCGCCTGAGATTATCCTCCCATCTACGTCTAGGTCTCCCCAGAGGTCTCTTCCCCTCAGGCTTCCCAAATAGTGGACCCAACCAACCAGATGGCTTATAAAACCCGAAGGTTCATCACCGAACTAACCAAAGCCCTCCACCGGACCCTGTCCTGGGCCAACAAAATCCAGTCTCCTTCAACTCCTATCTCCCACAGATCCCGCCTGAGATTATCCTCCCATCTACGTCTAGGTCTCCCCAGAGGTCTCTTCCCCTCAGGCTTCCCAAATAGTGGACCCAACCAACCAGATGGCTTATAAAACCCGAAGGTTCATCACCGAACTAACCAAAGCCCTCCACCGGACCCTGTCCTGGGCCAACAAAATCCAGTCTCCTTCAACTCCTATCTCCCACAGATCCCGCCTGAGATTATCCTCCCATCTACGTCTAGATCTCCCCAGTGGTCTCTTCCCCTCAGGCTTCCCAAATAGTGGACCCAACCAACCAGATGGCTTACGGAACCCAAAGGTTCATCACCGAACTAACCAAAGCCCTCCCTCCACCGGACCCTGTCCTGGGCCAACAAAATCCAGTCTCCTTCAACTCCCATCTCCCATAGATCCCGCCTGACATTATCCTCCCATCTACGTCTAGGTCTCCCCAGCCGTCTCTTCCCTTCAGGCTTCCTGACCGATACCTGGTGCACACCTCTTGTCCCATCCATGCGCGCTACATGCCCCGCCCATCTCATTCTTCTTGACTTAATCACCCTGACAATATTGGGGGAGCAGTACAGATTTTTAAGCTCATCATTATGCAGTTTTCTCCATGCCCCATCGTCTTCTCTCCAAGGCCCAAATATCCTCCTCAACACCCGATACAAGACATAGACAAAGAGTTATTGTTTGACTGGGTGGTGTTAAAATGGCAAAAACTATTCACCTGATACACTAAAATTAGCAGTAATCTTGGAGAAACATCGCGAAACTAAAGGGAGCGATCCATGCCAGAGACCATCATCGCCTTTGCACGAGAACAAGAAACTTCTCTTTCAAGTTAACCTGTTCGTTGCTAGTCAATCAACCGCGAAGATTCACAGGCCTCACGCGGACCGCGGTAAACGATCAGCGACTTTCTACTGTCTACGTTGTTTGCGTCGTGACTGTACAAGTTTGTCTGGTGCGAAGAAGACGGGAAAGAGATTCAGCTGATGAATTGAACACAAGGAACTAGAAACGGTTGAAAGGGCGAAGGTCTGAGGCGCTGTGCAAATGTTCCCACTGACAGTGAATTCGCCTCGCACAGAAGACCTTCTTCAAATGACACAGAAATAGATCACGAACGCCAAGCGCACGAGAACTTCTGCAGCGCTGCGGCCATGTGGTCTCATAGTAAGAAGGAGCTTGCTGCCTCCATCATCAGGACGATATCCCTGAACATCCCGGAAGACACAAATCTTCTTATTCGAGGCCGTGAAAACCAGAAGTTGTAATGCAGACCGACGAACCACAGTGAGGATATCCGGTGGCCTGGCCGGGATTCGAACCCTGGGGTTCCTGGCACACCAGACAGTTCGCCTTTTCATTAGTTACAGCCGGGGGAAAAAAAAATCAAATTTTGAGCAGAAGCCATTTTAATCCACTCTAAAAATTATTTGACAAAAAAAATCCTTGCAAGTGTTACCGTGTCATACCCACCTCAGAAGTTCGAGCACTAAAATCTAACGAATTGTACCCTGAAGATGAAGCTGGTACTTTGGTAACCGACACAAGACAATTCTAGCAAACGCCTCCGGTCCGGCGAGTGCACGAGCGTTAACCTAAAAACGTCACGTCCTGCCCTTTCTACCCCGGAATGCCATATTTTTCACACTTGGTCGCTTTTTCCTGTAAATAGGCAATATGGATGCACCGCGACTCCACTGAACACGAGATAAACGGAGCGCGCCGAGCTCCTAGCAATGGAAACCTGCCCACTCATTTTGTGAACGCGTTCTTACGTCAGCGCGCTCGCTCTTAATTAAAAAGATGTCTTCCTTTTGGCTGCACTGTCCTTTACCCGTTCTTAAGCCTCGACTCAATACGAGGTGCGATCGGAAAGTTTCCAGACTGCGCCTATAAAAACCCGTACACTTATCTCAGGTATTAAATTCATCCATCACCCTCGAAGTAGTTCCCCTGGGAGTGAACACAACGATCCCAGCGCCGCTGCCAAGCCTGGAAGCATCCCTGGAAATCTTTCTTTGTCAGCCTGTCAAGCACCATCTGCGATTCTGCCTGAATCTCTTGCCAAAGACTCGCCAAAACGGCTACGGAAACCTATGAAATGCTAAAGCAAGCATTTGGGGAGTCCGCAAACTTTTGTGTGGCATTCACGTTTTAAAAATGGCCGAACCTCTGTCGACGATGACGAGCGTTCTGGACGACCATCTTCGAGCACAACGCCCGAAAATGTTACGAAGATCGACGTCGTACCATCAACGACGTGTGCGACATTGTTGGGATAGGCTATGGGACCTGTCAGCTGATTTATTCTAAAGGAAGAACTCCACATGCGACGCATCCTGTCTGAGGACCAGAAGCAGAATCGACTTGACTTCTCGTTTGTCAGGAGCTGAAAGATCTTGCAAGAACCGACCCCAACTTCCTTTCTAAGCTCCGTGTGACTTCTTCCTCTTCCCAAAGATGAAAATTCAGCTAAAGGGAAGGAGATTTGAGACGATAGAAGAGATTCAGGCAGAATCGCAGATGGTGCTTGACAGGCTGACAAAGAAAGATTTCCAGGGATGCTTCCAGGCTTGGCAGCGGCGCTGGGATCGTTGTGTTCACTCCCAGGGGAACTACTTCGAGGGTGATGGATGAATTTAATACCTGAGATAAGTGTACGGGTTTTTATAGGCGCAGTCTTGAAACTTTCCGATCGCACCTCGTATTACACGTTTACCGAACTACGTCACGTTTAAAAATCCAATTTTGTTTCTTACAATAAAGTATTAATCACGACCTGGTGACCTCTCACACGCCTTATATGACCTAAGGCACTTCCGCGATGAGAAAAAACAAAGAACAACAAACTTTTGCGTGTTGGCGCTTAGCAGGTGAAGTAATCCGTTTGTTTTTGTAAGCTGTTGTGTTACACTTTTCAATAAAAACGCATTTCCAATTACTACAACACATCCTGAGGCGTCGTTGAAGACGAATCTTCTACTCAAATTAAATTCGTATATACGTTGAGCAAAACAATTATATTCACCTACAAAATGTTCTTTTTTACGACCAGTCTTTCCGTGAAAAATCGGTAAGTTGGATTAGAACATTAAAAAACGAGGACAGATTATATGTGATCGGAAAAAAAAATATCAAAATTAAATCACCAAAATCGTCGAGTAATTTCGAAACAAATTTCGTTACACCAAACGATATTCGTGTTTTGATATTCTGGTTCTCAAGGGCGACTATGGAGGCAGCAATGACCTCTGAAACGTCGGTAAACTTCGATCACGGCCCAGTACAAAGGCAGCCAACTTCGCAAACGGTAGGTGCAGTCAGATGGCTTCAGACGCGAAGCGCGTTCCTTCCACGAACAGTGTTCAGAGTCGGGATGTGGAATGACACAGCAGGAAGTGAGAAAGGACCACGAATTTACACTCGTTAAAAAAACTCCCATCAGATGACTCGAGGGCTTCCTTCCTCGGGATGCAAAGCGGTGCACGCTGCATCAACTGAGCAAGTTCGACGTGAGGACGCTGGCGTCTCAAGCGTCAAAACAGCGAATTAACCGACGATCCCACGTGTGGTTAAGCTTTGACTAACGAACAGACTGACAGATGACGCGGAGAAGCCAAGTCCGCGAACACGACCTAACGTTTCAATATCCGGTCGGATGGGATTCAGCTGGCACATGTCCCGGTCGTCGCTCTTGTACAAGTGTTTCAGTACGAACTACGGCGAAGTGTCAAAAGGGAACTTTTGAAATTTTCTCAGTTCCACACTCACTGCACTGGCCACCAAAGAACGTCGGAGCCGAATGGTTGGCATCCCTGCTTCGTACTCGGTTCAATTATCGGGCCCCGAAAACTTCTTAACCTGAGTCACGTCTTTCATGGTTTTTATCAGTCCCTCCAGACAAATGCCACGAGTGTATCAGAGTGGTCCAGAACCGCCTCCTTCCATATCCCACTCAATTCACTTCTCCACAAATATCCACATAATTTTAATATTATCCCAAGCGGTCTATTTCCATCTTCACGATGCTTGCTACATGCCCCGCCCATCTCATCGTCCTTTGCTTGAGGGAGTTCGACACGATTTCAACAAGACGCCAAAGTTCCCTCAGGCACCGCAGATGCTCAGCTGTCATTCGATTCCATGTTATTTTAATCCTAAAAGTCACGTGACTACCCGAAATATACATCTGCTTTCATAACGACAACTGTCGGCGTGCTTGTCCGGTTGTCATGACGACTACAAACGTCTACAAACGCTGACGAGTCACAGAGACCATTTGATAAAGCAAGGGCCTAGTTCTACGCAGTTTTCGATTTCTTGTTTGTCTCAAGTCCTCCATTACCTCCATTTCCGAACAGTCGTGTGCTTTTCAGACTTGGACGAGATTATGCGTCAACATTACAGCTCTCAAGGGGATCAGAACGTTAAGAAAAGTCCTTTATGAAGGATAGTTGCATTGTCAGCTGTTCGACTCCAATGGTCATCGCTGTCTCGAAGACAGGTAGCGCGGCACGAGTCGGCCGGTCGGTCTCTCGCTGTTATAGTGCAAGTTTTGCAGTAGAACAACCCTCGCTGTGCATGCGACCTAAGCCAACCCCAACCAAGCCTACGATGACTCACTCACTGAAACTTGCAACCGATCGATGGAGCCTGCGGGGTTCGAGGTTACAGTGGCAGCAGACACTTTACATGCAATGAATATCAACTTCTTGGGCCGCGGTTACGCGTTACTTGTTCCTGGCTTTCCTTTAAGATCTGTTCGTCCCTTTCAGACCAAACATCCCTCTGGTTCAGAGAGTGAATATAACAGACGCTGGAAACAAAGTCCTCGAGATGCCAAGAGTCACTCAGCCAATAAACTAATCGTCTTTTATGGAACTCGAAGGCTCGTTACCGTATTCACAACAGCCTTCCACTACTCCCCCATCCTGAGCCAATATTCAAAATGCTCTATTTATTTAACCCTTAAAAATGAGAGGTAACTGCTTTAAAAATGAATAATTACTTTATTACAAATTTCTAAAGTGTATTTATGTGTTTCGTATGATCGTCACGATAAACATCGATTATTTCCTCAAACAATTGATCGTTGTCAGGAACACGTGTTGTGTAGATCGGCTTCGTGCTTCAAATGATTAAGATTCACTTTAATATTATCCTCACACGAATAATTTCAAGGTTGTTTTTATATTTAAAGATCGGAGATGAATCAGTTGATGCTGGATAAATGCAGTGGCGTTACAAGGGTCGGCAGAATGAAGAACTCTTTCGCTTGGCTGATATTAAAGCACATCTCAGACAAATCTATCGAAATGGACCCGGATACAATTCAGAACCTATCCTCGAAGTTATCTGTTTATTTGACCTGAACAGGTGGGATGATTAGCGAAAGATGAATTGGAAAGGATGTGGAAGGAAACGGTAATGATTTCACAACTTAAAACTTCGTCAATTGTGCAATTATCCTTCATATTAATGTAGTTAAATGGATGACTGTTAAAGCAGTCGATGTCTTATACTGATCCTCTTAAGCAAGAATTCAGACCGTACCGCGAAGAAAACACAACGCCTTACCGTTACGAAGATCAACTGGTTAACGCTGTTTAAAGAAATAATCGCTGTTTAATCTGATAATTAATTAACCCTTCGAAGCCGAAGCTCGTCTAAATAGCATTTAAGAATTCGGTCCGTACCGCGAAGAAAACACAACGCCTCATAAAGATCAACTGGTTAACGCTGTTTAAGGAAATAATAGATTTTTATTCTGATAAATAATTAACCCTTCGAAGCCGAAGCTCGTCTAAATAGCATTTAAGAACTCAGGCCGTACCGCGAAGAAAACACAACGCCCCACCATTACAAAGATCAATTGGTTAACGCTGTTTAAGGAAATAATCGCTGTTTATTCTGATAATTAATTAACCCTTCGAAGCCGAAGCTCGTCTAAATAGCATTTAAGAATCCAGTCCGTACCGCGAAGAAAACACAACGCCCCACCATTACAAAGATCAATTGGTTAACGCTGTTTAAGGAAATAATCGCTGTTTATTCTGATAATTAATTAACTCTTCGAAGCCGAAGCTCGTCTAAATAGCATTTAAGAATCCAGTCCGTACCGCGAAGAAAACACAACGCCTCACCATTACAAAGATCAATTGGTTAACGCTGTTTAAGGAAATAATCGCTGTTTATTCTGATAATTAATTAACCCTTCGAAGCCGAAGCTCGTCTAAATATCATTTAAGAATCCAGTCCGTACCGCGAAGAAAACACAACGCCCCACCATTACGAAGATCAACTGGTTAACGCTGTTTAAGGAAATAATAGATTTTTATTCTGATAATTAATTAACCCTTCGAAGCCGAAGCTCGTCTAAATAGCATTTAAGAATCCAGTCCGTACCGCGAAGAAAACACAACGCCCCACCATTACGAAGATCAACTGGTTAACGCTGTTTAAGGAAATAATAGATTTTTATTCTGATAATTAATTAACCCTTCGAAGCCGAAGCTCGTCTAAATATCATTTAAGAATCCAGTCCGTACCGCGAAGAAAACACAACGCCCCACCATTACGAAGATCAACTGGTTAACGCTGTTTAAGGAAATAATAGATTTTTATTCTGATAATTAATTAACCCTTCGAAGCCGAAGCTCGTCTAAATATCATTTAAGAATCCAGTCCGTACCGCGAAGAAAACACAACGCCCCACCATTACGAAGATCAATTGGTTAACGCTGTTTAAAGAAATAATCGCTGTTTACAGCGAGAACCATACGAAACCCACACATTCAGTGTGCGAAGACAGTCCAGTGTTTCCCTGGGAGTAAACAACCGGGGATCTGATACCTCGTCTTCACAGAGCATCTGTTAAGACCTCTAGTTCCCGCCGTCTCCGCGCCAGGCAGCGAGAGCATTTGTGTGTGTGTTGAACGGAGCCTCGGTGATCACCCCAGGGCCACGCACAGGAAACGAGAGTGTGCGTGTGTTATGGCAGGTCATGGGGCTCACATGAGTTACCCTGCTCTGTTCTTTCCGTGTTGATAAACAATCTGAGTCCGGGACTCAAACGCTTCACGGCCGTCTCCAAAAGGCAGCCATAATTAACACCACACACCAAAAACATAGCTCACGTCGACCAAACCTCTGATCTTTACACGGAAGGTCCCAGGTTCAAATCTCGGCCCATCAAATCAATGTTCATGAGATGGGCAGGACATTTAGCACGCGTTACAAACGATAAATTTGCACCAAGTGTTAATGTCATCAGACCATTTTTAAAATTTGATGGAAATTAAAGCTAATTTTGAAGGAAAACGAACGTGGATTGGATTCAGTGGTCTCAGGATAGGGTCCACGGAGGGTCCTCGCGAACAAGGCAGTGAATACTCGAGCGAAACGGTGGGCGAGGAGACCTGGTGACCCGTCATTTCAATAATATTGCCAGCTAAATCCTATCACAGAGCAGTTGTTTTGTGTTCCTGTAATAACAGAATCTTGGAAACATGGCGACTACGCCACCTTCTGAGGTGGGACCTATGTCAGATCCTCTGTTTGTCTACGGAGAATTATTTTAAGAACCATCAACTTATCTACACTAACTCCATGAAACAGATTCCTTCAAACACTGATAGTCGTTGAAGTAGTCAAGAAATTCCCCCAGAAATCTCCACAAATGTCGCAAACAGCATATATTTATTATCCCTCCCAGCTATACACAGTCTCGCAGATGGTCTCCTAAACTTCGCGGCATTTCCAGTTAAAATTCTGTACGCATTTTCAGTGTTTCGTGTCCTGCCAATACCATATTCTTTGATTTGGTCATCCTAACAATATCTGGTGACGTAAACACGTCCTGAATCGCTACATTACGTCATTGCCTCCACCCCCTGTCACTTCAACCCCCTCGTGGGCAAACATCGACCCTCGGCACCCTTTTCCCAAAAACACTCACAATCGTTTTTCGTCCTGGACGCAGAAAGGCCAATGTTCACACCGATGCAAAGAAAAAAACTAAGATCGTAATTTGTACGTTTTACTCATTCGGTTTATAGGCGAGAGACGAGAATATTTGAGAAATTTAGAGCAATTTTCCACCGCAAATAGTTCGTTCTTTCGCGGTAGTAAAATCAGTTCGTGGGAAACACAAAGGGACCTCCAAAGAAGGTCACAATTTAATCGCATGTTCGCTTACAACGCTTTACAAAACTTCCCTGCCATCTTATTATACGCCATTTGTACCCATGATGCAGTTCGACACGGCAGAACGCAGGGCAGCCATCTTAACAAACAGTTCCAAGTCAATTGCAAATGTAACCTAACAGCGCGTGTTCGTAACACCAGAATCACGGCGTCATACATTGTAATCTGACAGTAGTCCATCCCTCCATCGTACAAAATAAAATATTCATCTCTGCTAATTCGTCACTGTTTGAATTTCTACGAGAGAATTTTTATTTCAAAATACGTTTCACAAAAAAAAAGTGATAGTGGAATCACGGTTCCGGAGTATTAGACGTAAATACGTCTATACGGAAAGGAAGTTTATATATTAGCTTTATTCTAAATATTTCCTTTATACATGCTTTACAATTGAGTAAAGTTTGATTAAAACATTGCTTATTTAACTTGAATTAGTTACGCTTAAGATGGGTCTGTGGTAGCTGAATGTAATGTAAGGTTAGGTAAGGTAATGTAATGTTTTATAGGTAACAACAATGCCGAGTAAACACGACTTTCCCTAGGTAACAAGGTTACACTTTTTCGCCGAATGACCCTTCCTTATAGACGTATTTACGTAAAAAAAAATCTACGACTTCGAGGAAAGTGACGTCATAACTGACCGTTACTTTAAAATAAAAATTAGTTCTGGAATTCCGGCAACAACACAAATATGAATTGTGGGTAACATCTAACGCTACCACGAATACACGAAGGCGTATGGGGGGAGTGGACGTGTAGCTCCACGTATTAACACTGAAAAGGTGAATTCTCAGCGTCACGTTCCGTTCAGCCTGGATACTAACCCCGGCCGCGAAGTCAGTAGCGACCCCTACTGACACACGTAAAAGCGTATAATCGGGGAGGAAGAATTCAGGAGATTACAGAACGAGAGACGACAGATTCCGCCTCGGCCTGTGAAACTCGGTGATTAAGCAAACAAGCAGTGTCGCGGTAAAGAAGCCAAATCGCTGGCAAGGAACCCCGTGACCATCGATCTGACTGAGTGGGGGGGGGGGGGGGGGGGGGAGTACAGGCTGGCTGCAGCTGCACCCAGCCCCGCGTACAGGGTCCCTCACAAAAAACGTCACAGTCAGCAGGACCAATCGCAGACTTGACGGGCGCCCTGTGGCAAAGCACCTCAGACAAAGGAGGGAGATAAATACGTACAAAATTTTAGTCGGGAAAACCTAGGGGTGAATGGGATAACGTTACTTAAACGGGTCTTTAGGTGCAGTGGATTCATCTGGCTCAGGAATGGGTCCAGTGGTGGATTGCTGTAAAAATAATAATTAAACTTGGGGTTCGATAGGTAGGGACTTTATTGACCGTCAGGTTATAAAAAAAAATCTGCATATATCTCGACGTTTCAGAGGTGCGTGCTGACTCCCTCCATTATCAGGGCGATTTACGATATCTGACGTCAGGGTGCTGAGGAGAATATCGGAACCGAAGATGGCGGAAAATTACAGTTCAGAAGCAGATACAAAATTCTGGTCGTAAAACCTGAAGGGAAGATTTTACTTGGAACTTCTAGGCGCAGATGTGAGGATGATATGGAGATAGATCTTCAGGGTGTGAGGGTCAGCGGGTTCTTACGGACACGATAAAGAAACGTCTCGTTTTATCAGACAGGGGTTTAGTGACCAGCTGAGCGACTATGAGCGTCATAAGAAGACAGTGTCTGTTTTCCATCTCGAGGCTCACGATCAGAAGGCCGGCGTCCCTCGTCCGTCGCAGCCAAAACCAGGACCCAGTGATCCAGGGTCATAGCCAGCGCTTGCGAAGGTTTCAGGAAATAATCGCTATTTAATCTGATAATTAATTAACCGTTCGAAGCCGAAGCTCGTCTAAATAGCATTTAAGAATCCAGTCCGTACCGCGAAGAAAACACAAAGCCTCACCATTACAAAGATTAACTGGTTAACGCTGTTTAAGGAAATAATAGATTTTTATTCTGATAATTAATTAACCCTTCGAAGCCGAAGCTCGTCTAAATAGCATTTAAGAATTCAGTCCGTACCGCGAAGTAAACACCATGCCTCACCATTACAAATATCAACACAAAGATTCGAAGAACAAAATAATTCTTCCGGTCTGGGGTTCGACACAAAGTGTGTCGAAGATTTTGCGTGGCGTCTGTCCCCAGATCGATCCAAATGACGGTGGGGCGTAGGAAAAAAAAAAGATGAAGAGACGCCAGGCAAACTTTGTTAAGCAGTGCGCATGCGCTGTAGAGTTGCGTGTGTGACACATACGTAAATTGGAGTCGTCCACGTTCAGCGACACGAAAATAATGTGCACGACGAGGAAATGGCTTGTTGTTACGAAGGAACTGCGATTTGCTTCTGTTCTCACAGTAATTCAAAGCCAGGTGCCTCGGTGTCTGATTTGACGTCTTTGACAAAGGAGAATAAGGCGGACGGACAGAACGCCTGTCGTTCTCTGGACACGATCCCGAGCAATATCCATTCAATTCCCTAAGATTCATCTTAATGTTATCCTCCAATTTCTGCCAACATTCGCTAATGGCACTCCTGCTTCATATTTGGTAGGTCCCGGCTTCAACATCGGCCAGGACACACAACGGCTTGCCTACTGAGATTGTCTTGGTCTTTCTCAGTCCCTACCATAACCTCACTCCTCCCAGTTCATTTGTTCATTAATCGATTCATGGGCAGAGAAAACAAACGAAATATTTCAAGTATACTTTCCCGAAGAGGTTTCCGCATCAAAACTGCGTGAGCATTACTTGTCTCTTTCGTCTTACGCAGCCACAGACAGACAACTAAAAAATTAAGCTGACTGGAGGAGGAGGCGCGGGGGGTCGGGGGGGGGGAGCTGCCCCTACCAGCAGCTTCCCTGCTCCACACTTGAACCAAACGTTTATCTAGATGAAAATTCACACTTAGGTAAATTTGTATGAAACTTTGGTGGGGGAGGGTCTGGGGTAAACCGTCGAGGACTCTCGAGTAATCGAACGACAAGTGACGCCCGGTTTCCCCACCACGCCCACAAGAGCCCGCCACTGTGCTATTCCGTACCATCTACGCCTTGGTCTCTCAGCTTTTTAACCAAGTTTCGTGTTAGTTTCTTAAATCCTCATGCGTGTTACATGTCCCGCCCATCAGTAACAAATCCTACAGAGATGCATACGAGGTGCGATCGGAAAGTTTCAAGACTGCGCGTATAAAAACCCGTACACTTATCTCAGGTATTAAATTCATCCATCACCCTCGAAGTAGTTCCCCTGGGAGTGAACACAACGATCCCAGCGCCGCTGCCAAGCCTGGAAGCATCCCTGGAAATCTTTCTTTGTCAGCCTGTCAAGCACCATCTGCGATTCTGCCTGAATCTCTTCTATCGTCACAAATCTCCTTCCCTTTAGCTGAATTTTCATCTTTGGGAAGAGGAAGAAGTCACACGGAGCTTAGAAAGGAAGTTGGGGTCGGTTCTTGCAAGATCTTTGAGCTCCTCACAAACGAGAAGTCAAGTCGATTCTGCTTCTGGTCCTCAGACAGGAGCCTTGGCGTCGCATGTGGAGTTCTTCCTTTAGAATAAATCAGCTGACAGGTCCCATAGCCTATCCCAACAATGTCGCACAAGTCGTTGATGGTACGACGTCGATCTTCGTAACATTTTCGGGCGTTGTGCTCGAAGATGGTCGTCCAGAACGCTCGTCATCATCGACAGAGGTTCGGCCGGCCATTTTTAAAACGTGAATGCCACACAAAAGTTTGCGGACTCCCCAAATGCTTGCTTTAGCATTTCATAGGTTTCCGTAGCCGTTTTGGCGAGTCTTTGGCAAAATTTGATGCACACGCCATTCCGAAATCGCAGGAGGGTCGGTGTAATGCACTACCAAAACGCCCGTAACTAAGAAACAAATGCTAATTCGATGATGCCGGCTGGCACACTGATTCACTATGAATGTAGGCCGCACCCCCTAGCGGCATAAGCTCGTACTACATCCGGTTCGCCCTCTATTGACACAGTCTTGAAACTTTCCGATCGCACCTCGTAGATCCTGGGGAGGGGGGTTAAATGCGACAGACAGACAAACGCGTCTTCGGAAATAAATGTCCATTCCCGCGTAAGTGTAAAAAAATTTGCATCAATTTCACCCTTCGGTCTTCGACGTCAGCACATTTTCGGAAGAAAAAAAAAAAAATCTGCACATGATAAGATGGTTATGAAATGTGACCTCCTTATCTGAAAGGGCAGGCAACGAATTCGCGTTACCCGTCCCATTAAAAAAATACTAGGGCCTCGAATTTGTACGACGTTTTCCATAGAACGAATTTAGAAGCCTAAATAATCGCATGAAACTGAGATAATCACGTGACACGCGCACAAAACAGCCCGAAACTTAATTTCCATGTTTTGTAAGACGTATTTCCAGGGATTCGTAAGGAATCCGCCAGCAGCGAACGCGTACAGCTGAACTAGAACCGAAAAAAGGGAAAGGCACTTTTACTTGGAATACAAGTCGTCGTATTTCCTTGCGAGGGATCCAGGTATAAACACAGCGGCCACTCGTTGTCATGGTGAACGCTAGGGAAACAGATGACGACCGCATTTCATCACCTGCCAACGACATGCTCGCTCGCTCGTTCGGGTAAAATCCAAATACGGAAAGCTTCGAGTTACGGCAGAGATGCTTCGAAAAAATACAAAATGTGGCTGAACCACGAAGAAACTTAAGCGCGGTGTGCAGACGGCTTCGTTGCCACTCGCGAGATACGTCGAGGACGCTCTGCTTACTAACTGTCTCTGTCTTAACAAACGGATTCTTCAGGGCACAGGCCTTGGTTCGAAACCCGCGTGGAACTTAAGGCTTTCACCGGGATGTTCTTTTGTTAAATCTTATGTGGTACCGCCTGATTCGACTTCTAATGGTTAAGTGAAGTGTTTTCTTCGCGGTACGGTCTGGATTCTTACGTATTCTTTAGGTAAGGCCTGGGTTGGAGGCCATCTCGACACAGGTTTTCCTCTGTCTTCAAGCAAATGCTGAGATGGTTCCCAAGTTCCAAGTTGCCACTGCAAGCTTCTCATGCAGCCCTCCCGATTTAAATTAATCAAAATTTACCACCCCTTAACGCCGTCAAAATTTACCCCCCTCCCCTCAGTAGGAACTTCTAAATTATGTATTAAACTTCCAAATTAATAGCCTCAGCTTTCGCTAATACAAAATTTCAAAATTCCGCCTTTTATGCCAATCATCACACTAACGCCTTCACTCTTACTTTATCCTTAACAGAAGGACGAGCGGGCATTGCCTGGGGACCTTCTAGCTATAAGATGCTCTTTCTCCCCCCCCAGATATCGAAGTGTCTCTCACTTCTCCCCCACCAATTTCCTCTCTCTCTCTCTTCGGCTTCGAAGGGTTAACCAGCTGATTTTCGTAATGGTGAGGTGTAGTGTTTTCTTCGCGGTACGGACTGAATTCATAAATAATATTCAGACGATCTTCGGTTTCGAAGGGTTAATAAACTCAGGCAGCAAAGCGGAGACCGAGCTCACGTAACGGGGACAGGACGAGGTTAAGAATCCATGGAGCTTTCCTTCCACGTCCCCACACGCCTTCAGGGCGGGAGGTTTACACAGAGGAATTTCACTGGGTATCGCGGGATGCCCTCAACGAAGGCAAAATCCACCGTGACCTTGTGAGGACATTTCTCAAGGACCCCAGCGTCTTCCAGTTGGTCCCGTGTTAATTCATACGTCTATTTAACGAGATGATTATTCGTGTTACTACTCCGATAACACGTTCCGACAGTCATTCTCACACTCGCTTGCCACGGATTATGGAAATGTTACATAAAACTTTGGGTTTGTTTCGTTTTAATTTTTTTTTTTGTGTTACGCAAAATATATGTATGATGCGTCCTCCAACTGAAATCCAAGAAGTCTGTTACGTTTAATTTCATAGAGGGCGACCGGGCCCCCATTCAAAAGTCTGAGCATTATAAAACCGGTTACTTTTATATTGACGAAACACGTTTACTGGCCTTAACGTTATAAAAATTTCATCTTCTGCGAGCTGACGATGTTAGGGGGCAGAAACCAACTATCTGGTTGCAGAAACGAGAAATGCTTCACAAACGACGTCATTAACATCCATCTTAACATTACATTCACATCTCCAAAAACTGTACGATATTTCCCTAACAAAATTCCTTGTTCATTTCTTGTATCCATCAACATATCACAACTTTCTTGGTGTGTCAAGGTACGCATCGTAAATTCCTAGCAAAATTCGCATTGTTTTCGTGTTTTCTACGCGCCCTGCCCATCCTGTACTCTATTTGATCACCGGACTATTACGGGAAGTTCCCCTTTGTAGAAATCAACTTGTCCCTCCGGGTTTCTGGGCCACGAGGGGCACAGAATTTATCTTCGTAACTCATTAGCGATGTGAAACTCACAGCAGATAAAGAATTTTGGTTCGGAAACGTCAACTTCAATAAACGATCAAGGAATATATGAGAGGATAATATTAATACGGGTTGTGAGATGCTAGAATTGGGTCGTTTCAGGTAATTAGAGGAACGAAGGCCCCCCCCCCCCCCAACGGCACTGTTCTAAGGACGGTTTCCACCAGGAGGAGGACAAA
Source organism: Zootermopsis nevadensis (assembly GCF_977971745.1). Taxonomy (NCBI): domain Eukaryota; kingdom Metazoa; phylum Arthropoda; class Insecta; order Blattodea; family Termopsidae; genus Zootermopsis; species Zootermopsis nevadensis. The sequence goes on from NW_028259188.1 coordinate 832,006, forward strand.
TTTCATTGTCGGAAAACGTGAGACTTGCCTGAACAAGTTTTTGATGTAAAGTTTTAACTGCGGTACAAGATTAAACATCTCAGTTTCAGAACCTCGTCCAAAGTCCGTTACCTGCAAGTTTAAATCGTCGAACGAACTGGATGGATGGGACGTTTCAAGCAGCTGTCAAAAGTTTTTTTTTAAAAAAATTTCACACACAAAATGTTTCAAAACTGGGACTCCTATCGTCGCTAATATTTGTCACCGACGTCAATTGTTTTTTTTTTTGGGGGGGGGGGATGGTCGCGACACATTTTACAAATAATTATTACGTCTCTCGCCTGAAGAACGGTTTCTGTGGCCGGGACTCGAACCGAAGGCAGTTGCGATCCGCTACGTTGCAGCTGTAAGATCGCAACGTCACCATAAGCAACCGCGTTTTACATTATTTTCAGAAGCGACACCAGCGCCACGGAGTTGCCTGCCTTCTACCGGAACAAACGAAAAACATGGCAACGTTGTGTTAAGGAAATCTTCCGTCCACATAAAATTAGTACAGGCCTGATCAAAAACAAGAGTGTAATGTACACATCGCCAACACCAAATTAACGACAAGTCTGTCCTTGCACCACGCCACGAAGACGGAGAGGGGAGCGGAGGTATAAATCCATGAATTCTTAACCTCAATTCCGTCTCTGTACATTAACTGAGCTACCCAGCTCAGCCTAAGCACTGGAGACTCGTCCCCATTGCATGCTACACGCAACCCCCATCTCATATAATAACAAATATAACACTTGATTGTTTCGTGTTCTTTTAAACCAGTTAAGTTATGGCATCTGGATCAGCTCAAATCAACTGAATCAACAACTTGACTTAACTGACGTACAAAGCGTCCATCAGTTAAGTAATTACGCATGTCTTACAAAATCAAGTACGTCTGATATGGTCTTAATAAAATATATTCGCGTTAGCAGAACTGTGTCCTCACGAATCATGAAACATTAATCGAAATAAGCTAAAAAAAAACCTAACCTTAATTTTAAAGTTTAAATGCGTCATGTTTGTGTTTTATAATTAAAATATATAATATAATTCAGGTCTATACACAAACTTTATTTACAGATGTTAAAATTTAAAATTTGCGCTATTCATCGTTACTACGATGTTACAATACTGCGCCTTCATTTACTACATGTTTCGATGCGTAGCATCATCTTCAGGTTTTTCCTTTAAAACTACTTTATATTACAATGCAAGTTTTTCAATTTATTCATCTATTTTGTAAATTATTATAGTATTATAGTAATTTTAACATCTGTAAATAAAGTTTGTGTATAGACCTGAATTATATTATATATTTTAACTAACCTTAATTATAAAATGCAAAGACTATAAACTTATATGAAGAATGAGTTCTGAAAAAAAAATTCCTAAAATAAATTACAAAATATGAACTCGCAAGAAGACGACATAACACATTAAAAGAAAGTCTCCAGCAGTAATCGAAACAGGTCAAAGGGGGAGCCTGTAAAATCCACTTTTCGACGCCCCTCCGACACTGAACCAATGACATTAAGATTCAGAAGGAGATGCATTGCAAACATTGCCATGCAGATACTAACAATTCAGGGGCATTCCTCCAAGACATCGGTGTCTGGTATCAACCTATGGGTCCACACGGCATCACAACCCAGAAGAATCTGAACACATTTTTCCTTCCTGTTTTCTGAACTAATGAAGTTACAGAGCAGAATCACCTTCTCGACTTGCGCAAACCTAGAAAGCAAACTGACACCTAGAAATCTTAGGTCCTTCCGCTCAACACCGACCCCGAGAGTGACATTGGCAGACGAGACTTGTTCAAAAGTGTTTGGGCAAAACTCTCGAGGCACGTCGACAAACGAGTGCAGGCATCACACCTCATCTTCCTTGACGCACAATTAAAATTGTAAGAAATCATTTTTCAGAGTGTTAGCCCAACTAACATGGTTAACGTGAACTCTGTTCCTGGTCAAAATATCAGATCACTGTAACCAAAGTTCCTTACACCCATCACACTTCCAAAACAAAGGGCATTTAATCAAAATCATTACAGAATCTTAACTTAGCAACCACAAGGTTCATGTCTTCAGAGAACACTGGCATGTGAACGGTCATGAGGGAAAACAGTCGAACGTTTGTTTTTTTGTGAGAGCAGTAAGATGTTTAAAATGTTTCGGGCAATCCTTTACAACATACAATGCATCTTCTATACAAGACACACAGAAAACAATGAAAAATTTATATATCTCTTTTCTTAAATCACTAAACGTTCTCAATATGAAAATATATTAGAGTAAAATTCCCTAGACTATGAAAATAACTTAACCATAAACAAATGTAAATTCTAAATGTGTACATGTTCCATTTTAATGTTTTTATGGGACTAAAATGTCTCCTCAGAATGATTAAATGGATGCTTACGTAAAGTAAAATACTTTTGTCCCACTGTACGCCATGTAGGCACTTGTGGGGAGAGGGAGTATAGCTCCTATTCATTCTTGACCTCAGCACTAGATGGGGTGAGTGGTCAGCATCACCATTGGACAGGAGGCTGGGTGGGCCCCAGAGGCAGTCTGGACGCTGAGACCAGAGGAAAAATCCTCGGGCAAGACCCAGAACCTGTCTAAATGCAGAGGTTAGAAGAAAAATCCTTTCCCTCTTTCAAGGATTTAAATCTGGTATTCCCATCTGTAGTCAGACCCTACATTAACGAAGCTACCACGAGCTCACTTTCAGCAGCCTCTGAGATGTTGGTAAACCTGTACCAGACTACACAGCGCAACAACCCAGAAGACAGAAATCTTCATACTCATCGTCCTGATGATGGAGGCAGTATGACCTCCGAAACGTTGGTAAACATCGACCAGACTACACAGCGTGACAACCCAGAAGACAGAAATCTTCATACTCATCGCCCTGATGATGGAGGCAGTATGACCTCCGAAACGTTGGTTAACATCGACCAGACTACACAGTGCAACAACCCAGAAGACAGAAATCTTCAGACTCATCGCCCTGATGATGGAGGCAGTATGACCTCCGAAACGTTGGTTAACATCGACCAGACTACACAGCACAACAACCCAGAAGACAGAAATCTTCAGACTCATCGCCCTGATGATGGAGGCAGTATGACCTCCGAAACGTTGGTTAACATCGACCAGACTACACAGCACAACAACCCAGAAGACAGAAATCTTCAGACTCATCGCCCTGATGACGGAGGCAGTATGACCTCCGAAGCGTTGGTTAACATCGACCAGACTACACAGCGCAACAACCCAGAAGACAGAAATATTCATACTCTGATGACGGAGGCAGTATGACCTCCGAAACGTTGGTTAACATCGACCAGACTACACAGCGCAACAACCCAGAAGACAGAAATCTTCAGACTCATCGCCCTGATGATGGAGGCAGTATGACCTCCGAAACGTTGGTAAACATCGACCAGACTACACAGCGCAACAACCCAGAAGACAGAAATCTTCAGACTCATCGCCCTGATGACGGAGGCAGTATGACCTCCGAAGCGTTGGTTAACATCGACCAGACTACACAGCGCAACAACCCAGAAGACAGAAATCTTCAGACTCATCGCCCTGTTGACGGAGGCAGTATGACCTCCGAAACGTTGGTTAACATCGACCAGACTACACAGCGCAACAACCCAGAAGACAGAAATCTTCAGACTCATAGCCCTGATGACGGAGGCAGTATGACCTCTGAAACGTTGGTTAACATCTACCAAACTACACAGCGCAACAACCCAGAAGACAGAAATCTTCATACTCTGATGACGGAGGCAGTATGACCTCTGAAACGTTGGTTAACGTCGACCAGACTACACAGCGCAACAACCCAGAAGACAGAAATATTCATACTCTGATGACGGAGGCAGTATGACCTCTGAAGCGTTGGTAAACATCGACCAGACTACACAGCGCAACAACCCAGAATACAGAAATCTTCATACTCTGATGACGGAGGCAGTATGACCTCTGAAACGTTGGTTAACATCGACCAGACTACACAGCGCAACAACCCAGAAGACAGAAATCTTCATACTCTGATGACGGAGGCAGTATGACCTCTGAAACGTTGGTAAACATCGACCAGACTACACAGCACAACAACCCAGAAGACAGAAATCTTCATACTCTGATGACGGAGGCAGTATGACCTCTGAAGCGTTGGTAAACATCGACCAGACTACACAGCGCAACAACCCAGAATACAGAAATCTTCATACTCTGATGACGGAGGCAGTATGACCTCTGAAACGTTGGTTAACATCGACCAGACTACACAGCGCAACAACCTAGAAGACAGAAATCTTCATACTCTGATGACGGAGGCAGTATGACCTCTGAAACGTTGGTAAACATCGACCAGACTACACAGCACAACAACCCAGAAGACAGAAATCTTCATACTCTGATGACGGAGGCAGTATGACCTCTGAAGCGTTGGTAAACATCGACCAGACTACACAGCGCAACAACCCAGAATACAGAAATCTTCATACTCTGATGACGGAGGCAGTATGACCTCTGAAACGTTGGTTAACATCGACCAGACTACACAGCGCAACAACCCAGAAGACAGAAATCTTCATACTCTGATGACGGAGGCAGTATGACCTCTGAAACGTTGGTTAACATCGACCAGACTACACAGCGCAACAACCCAGAAGACAGAAATCTTCATACTCTGATGACGGAGGCAGTATGACCTCTGATACGTTGGTTAACATCGACCAGACTACACAGCGCAACAACCCAGAAGACAGCTAAGAACCTACCGCTTATGACAAGGCAGAAACATAACTGGCATCCCAAAGCCTCTTCCCGAATCTCCTCCTGCTCCGTCGTTGTAATTCAAACTCCATAACCATCCCAACATCCACCGCATGACACTCTGCTAATATCAATACCTAAAAAAACAGCATGGTTAAATGAACTATTAATCATTAATCACATCACTGACCTTCCCTTCAAGGCAGCCATTTCCCTGCAAGGGGAACTTCCCCTCAGTTTAGAAATCACTATCTTGAAGGGTTGCCAACCTTGCGTATCAGGTGGAAGCCTACTAGCCGGCTGCAGCCAAGAACAATGCGCGAAGACTGACGGAAAGTTCTGGATATCTCACGTACCAACTTGATTACAAGCAGAACAATTAGTTTATAAATGTAAAAACATTTGTTGCTTCTGGCGTGTTAAAAATGTCAGAAATTACATGTAACACAAGTTAAAAATTCTAAGCATGTGATGCAGAACCGTCAGCGCATTGGAATTGTAAATTTCAAACTGGGTTTTCAACGAGACTGAATGCTAGCTTGTTCAAATCGCTACTTAAAAATTCAATGACAGGAACAAAGAACTATTTTGTCAGTAAAACACTTTTGAACAAAAATAATAAATTCTTCTTACGCTACCAGTCAAGTTTTGAGAACCATAAAACAGTAACTTTTATGATGAAAATGAAAACAGTGAGGAATTCATCAAAGGAAACATTACAACTGGACCGAACCGGCTCAGGACATGTCCAAGTGGTTTGTTTTTCTGTTATAATGGCCTTCAAATTAATTTCCACCTAATTTGTTTAGTTTCTTAAGCAGAAACTGATAATTTGATATTAAGGCAACTTGCGCCAATAATTGTGATTATTATTAGCAAACTGAGCGCAAATGGTTGCATGATTAATGAAGCAACAGCGGATTAGGTTCGCATGTGGAGAATGGCGCTACACAGCTACTGGAAGTGAATCATTGACACGTCTGGAACGTACAGAAAAATCCACTGAAACGAAGACAATGTTCTTCTCTGACGTCACAGACTGCAAGAATCTCATGACCACCGCAGCCTGCACTAACAATAAAATAGGATGCCAGGGGTTGTCGAGGCTTCGTCTCAGCGCTACGCAAAGGCGAGTTAGTCAGATGACCAGTCACTCGGATTAGAAGCCAGATATTTGATATCTGTGAAACAGAATTCCACCACCGGCTAGTTCAAACTGATTTACATTATCAATAAATACTTCCCTGGGATCTACTTTAATATTATCCTCCCAACAGATAGATACCCTACCAAAATTTAGCATCTGAGTGCAGAATAAACTGATTTATAATATGAGTTAGTATTCAACAGTATCAAAGGAAAATAAATTAAATGTGAAGTTCTTCGATCCCGACACGCTTCGCCACTCTCAGACCCAAGTTATTTCCCCTTGCGCTTTGTTTCAGACCACTTCAAACAGTAATTATGGACAGCCATAACAGTGGTTGCATTTCTAGGAACTTATTTAGGGGTGAGTTTCAAGATTCAGGTTTCTACGACAGCCTCACAAATCAGCAATTCTACTGTTGTGCTTAATTGTCATGAAGATGTATGGGAGAGAGAAGTTAAAGCTCCACGCATTCTCAAGATGGATGAGATAGATCAGCATCACATTCTTGCCCACTTTCCTTCTGTTAGAAATTGAGAATACCCATCAAATAGGAGGCTCGATTGTCCGAAAAGCCGTCCACGACGCAACTGAAAACAGGAAAAATTGCTCCCCCCTGCCAGGAATCAAACTGCAGCCGTCTAGTTCATAACGACTGTGCTACCCAATCACAACTCTACTACTCACACGATGCCGTTAATTCAATCTCAATAACTTTCTTTTACAAAAACATTTTAAAATAAAAATTCTCCGTCATCACAGACATTTCAAGTAGGGGCAATAATATGCCCCCCACTTAAATGTAGCTAAGATGGTAAAGGCATGTACCTCTGGTCTGAATACAGACTGACACATAACTGGTACTCCCATGAGAAATTTGCCAGAATCGTGCAGCGTCCCACTGTCACGACAGGTATCAAAACTTGCGCCACCTCACAAGGGCCTATCCTGAGCTGCTGTTAATCACGCAACCGCTCATCTCATTCTCCTTAAATGCTTCTTCTGTGAAGTTTCACAAATAAAATTCAAAACCGGATCACCCCCCCCCCCCTTTGCCGTTCTGCATCTGTAAGTTCAAGCGACTTTTCAGAAACCCCCGCCTATACACCAGTGCCAGTTTTTGACCGCATTAATTGCGGTCCATACGCAATTTAAAAGCACAGATCACAATTAAACATTCTGATTGTAACTGTGCCGAAAGGATACTTGAATACTCCAGATCAGTTACTTTAAAAATTTTCTTAATGTTTCATGATCTGTGTCAATTTTTTTCACTTCAGAAGATGGGGGAAGTTAGGATCCACCAACTGAAAGTTGTAGTTACAAACAAGTCCTTGCCTCTCAAACAATTACTGAACATGAAGATTTCTGTCTTCTGGGTTGTTGCGCCGTCTAGTCTGCTCGACGTTAACCAACGTTTCGGAGGTCATACTGCCTCCGTCACACTCGCATCTGCGAAAACCTCAAATCTTACAATTACTGAACAAACTGGAGAATTCAAAAACAGTCCAGCGTCTCTTGTCATTCAGTTTCCACTGTTGACGTCTAACACCGAGATCAGATCTCAGGTTTGAGCCACGCGACGCAAACATTTTGACAAACACTGCAACGAACTTCACCGTGAAGATGGGAACCCCAAAGTTTGCCAAAATCTCTGGAAGGTTATTAACAGATGAAGCCGGAGTTCAGCATCTTGTTGTGCCCCGTCCCATCTACATCTGAAGCTACGTCACGCCCCCCGACTCAGTCCTAGATTGAAGCAGCGATTCTGCATTTGTCCATTAACGTATCTCACTCAGACAATTATTTTAGTTTATTTCAAAACTAATTCTTCTTTCATGCTGAGTTTAAACGTAAATTATGGCAGGAATTTGTCATGGCACTGACAGAAAAATTGATCAAGATTGAAGTCTCATGCGGAGGAATTTCAACTTTGAACTCAGGAACCCTCAAGCTCACTGTTTTGAGTAGGTGTTACACAGTTTTCCTCAGTACAACCAGAAAGCAACCTTACTATCCCCCCTCTGTCCCCAAAAAATGTCAACTACCAACGTCGTACAACCGAGACAAACGTTAACATCAGAAACAACCCCGCGGATGTAAACGGATTCCACGCTCCTTCGATCCACATGAATCACACTTAACGAAGTGAAACGTAAGATATTAAGATTCAAGCATCCACAAAATCAATAATCGTACAGAAAGTATTGATTACATGAAGTTTAAGGCATTTACGCATCGGCACAAGTGTCACGCAATAGGAATTTCACATGTCAGTACATAACAAGAGACTCGCTGCCACCAAATGACGTAATTATGAGCGGAGTCAGCCTTCCGACAGCCGCAGGACTGGGACGGACGCAATGTCACAAAGTTGCAAGAACGAACGCCCTAAAATAGTGGGTTCCGAGACCGATCAAGACGACAGTAACGCGGCTTTGGCGGGGAACAGCGCGGGGCATCTGCCATTTATTTTGAAGATGGCCCATCCTGATACTTTCAAGCGGGCCCGGAAACATCCAGGCACAGTCACAGTTCCCAAAAAATTGTCTCATGCCACATTTTTTCTTTGTACCAAAAAAGGAAAGAACTCAGAAGCCGTCAAATTTCTCTGCCCATCGGAATGGTTGCTCGAACTTCAAAAATATCTAGCAATGAATGAATGAGGACTGAAGGGAGCGGAGAAATGAATCCACGTGCTTCAGGAGCCAAAACAAGACCGTGGACATTTTGAGATATTTTGGCACGTGGACTCAGCGGAAGCAGGAGTTGGGGCAAAATCGGGGCTGGCAAAGCTCAAAAAAAATCTAGACAATAGCCGCTACAGCAGCGACATTCTGCGGTTCCTACCTTCTTCTCCGTGAGCTTCTCGCAGCGCCGCATCTTGCAGATCTGGTGACTCTTGTCGTTCCTGCAAGGGGCGCAGTCCCCGCAGTTGTCCTTGCGCTGACAGCCCGTGCATTCGCCGCACCTCTTGCGCTTTTTCTTGACGGGCTTCTCGCCCTCGCTGTCCGACACGGAGGGGGTGTTGGAACTGGGCTGGAGGGGCGACTTGAAGCCGGCGGTGCTAGACACCGCTGCCACCTGACCTGAGCTTTCTACACTGCTGCTCCCCGCACCGTCGCTCTCGGTCGAGCTCTCCAAAGACGACGCTCTCACTTTCCGGCGTTCTTTCTTCCTCGAGTCCGTGCCCCGCGGAGGGCTGTCACTGAACTTCAGTCCGTCAGCTCCCATCTTGTTGATGTCCAGAACACCCATCGGGTTCTGAAAGTTGCTGTGGTGCAGCTGTGTCAGCTGCTGCGGAGGCATCTTGTAATCTGATGTCACCAAGGTCACCGGCTCCGTCTTGACCACCGTCAGGACCGTTGGCGCATTCTGGGGCACGAGGGTGTTGCCCTGCTGGAGCAGGGTGGTGGAGTTTGGTGGAGCGAGGGTGATCTGGTGAGGATGGTGGTGAAACTGAGCGTTGCTTAGGGTCGTGACGGTCTGCTGATTGTTCAAGGTGTGTGCCGCTGCAAACGGCTGCGAGTGAGCAAAGAGCTGGATGTGCCGCTCTTCCAGGAACTGCTGCTGGATCGCAGGAATCTCTCTGGCTTGAACAGGAGCAGGAACCAGAGGGTAACCTGGGCGGGGATTCACGGCAGACAACGTGTGGAAACTCGGGAGGCCGGAAGACGACGAGGAAGGCGAAGGCGAGGCGGCTGTCAGGGTAGTGAGGACTTCCCCGTTGTTGCCCGTGACTGTCTGCTCTTGTGGGAAAGCGTTGAACTGCGACTGGAAAGACGGAAGCTTGTTCGCCGCAGCAGATCCGGAGAAGGAATCGGTGAAAGCAGGGATGGCAGCGGGTCCTGCCGGGGCAATTGACTTGAGTAGTGTATCATGATGAAAACCATCTGGGCCTTTGCTCTCCCAGGGGCGGTACTGGGGCTGCGGCACCAGCATGGGCAACCCGTCTCCACGGTCCAACAATCTTCCAGTGAGGCCTTCATAATAGTCCCAGGAGGAGATGTCCAGCAGCCGGCCAGTTAAACCCTCTCCAAAGGCATCTCCAGAAAGTCTGGACCCCAATCCTTCAGCCACATCCGCCGCAGAGAAGGAGCTGAAGGGCGGAAGACCCGAAGATGAGGACGACTTGGATGCCCCATTGACGTCGCCTCCAGAGAAGTCATCCTTATAGCCGCCCGTGTCCTGGACCGTGGAAGATGGAGTCGGAGGCTGCGACGGGGGTTGCTGCTGATAGCCACCGCCCCCACCACCTCCCGTCCCCGGATAGGCAGAGCCCAGGGAATCTGGACCCTGGCTCCCGCCTTCACTCATCTCCAGTTCATGACTCGAGGCTCCCGACACATCGCCCCCCCATGTCCACACCGGTCGAACAAGCCACTGTCCTCTTCTGAATTCTTCTCACACTTCATGCAATATCTGAGGAAGAAGGGCACATGTCACTCACATATTTGCACCAACATCACATAACACACTGTCAATAAATAATTCATCAATAGTTGTTGACGGAACAAACACTACAGATAATTTAATTTGTAAAAACTTTGCAATTTTTAAAGAAAATAAGCTTTTATTTTGTTAATGTTCCATTTATATTTATTTATTTATTATATGGGAGTCATTATTGACCTTGGCTCTAGATGGATGTAAGCTGTCTACTTCAAGCTCCGGCCGTCTTAATCTGTCCCCACTGGACTAGATCAGGGCCAATCTGGACGATGAATAGAAAATTTCCTGCCTCTGTAGGGAATCGAACACTAGTCGTCCAGACTTTATAGCCTAGTCACTATCACGACTCTAATTTTTAACGAATTTTGAGACAAGGAACAGATTAGAAACACCAGACGAAACATAAGAAATGTGTATTTATTGTAGAATTCTTCTTTTAAAAAATCAGAAATCAAATTTGGAGCACTGAATTACGATGGCTGATTTAAAATTTGGAACTCAAAATTGTAATATGCCAATTGGCGCAATGATATCTTAAAGCCGACTTTCATCAACACAATTTTCTTGTAACATGATATATTGTGGAGCCGTGTGCACATTTTAAAACCATTCTGAACGCTTTTTCAGAAAATTCTGAAGACACTGACTTTAATACTGCGATAGTGAAATCGAAAGTTCCAGGTTCAAACAGCCGCCTACGGTGAGGGGATTCGTTTTCACTGACCTTACCTACTGACGATGCGCTCTCTCGCCGACTACGTTATATCAGTTCCCCGTTTGACAGAGCTAAAGCGAAAACACAAGGAAACATTTACGACAAAACTTCTTGCAAATACATCACTATTTATCCCGTTACTTTTTTTTATATTTGAAGTATTTCGTAGTACTACGAGTACGCGCAGTCAGGAGACTAGAACAAAAAAATGTACTTCCATTCACAACACGTTCGCTGCCATCGTAAAATCGACCTAGCGACTGAGCTGTGTGAGTCAGCGTGGTTGTGCTTTCCCGTCTTGCTCCGCTGGAAAACACGATCCGTGACAGCCTGATGTGTCACTTACAAAATAACACATAATTTCACAATTACGAACCATTATACAACACTGACACGGAAAGTCGCAACAACCAGCACGGCAGTACGACACAATACCGTGAACGAACTACATTTTTAAACGCCAATATACAAAAACCCATGGCTGGCAATGTGCAATATGCGTTTCTTGTTTCTTAATCTTTTTATAAATGAAACTTACCTCGCTGCACTTCAATATTGATTCTTACTAATACTCTCTTTCATCCTGATTTCCATAAAACAATACACATCGCCTTATAGTATGTAAAAATGTACCTTTTCGCCAGAGCGAGAACGCCTGCCCTCAACACGTCTCCTTTGTTGTTCACACTAACGGCTTGCCTGTCGTTTGTTTGCGAATAGTGTTCGGCGAGTTTAAACGTTTCCCCGACAGAGAGCAGGCGCGTACGGAAAGTAATGCGACGGAAGGGAGTGGTGTTTCCCGATGCTGCCGATAGGGCACTGTCTTGGGCAAGGCCATGTGTTCATCGGCTCCAATAATAATGGATCTTTCTCAGCTGCCCGCAGTTGTAAGATTGCAGGAACTTTATTAGTGTCTGATGTTTCCGTTTTTTTTTTGAGTCATTCCCAACTACGATCCAACAACATTTATTTAAATGGAACCAGCATAAAACCTCCGTAAAATATCTGAAATATGTTAGAAACTATTTTACGCATTTGAACAACGTAAGTCAGTGAACTGCCAAATATTTTTTATTCCCACCGATTGAAACTTAATGTAATACGCAAGAAGCTGAAATTAAAATTATAAGAAGACCTGAAAATGATTAAGTACGATTGTACACAGCTTACAGGCCACAATGACCTACCCATAGGATTTATTTGCGCGTTAGTAATTCTTATGTAGTTTCACATTATTGACAATTGAAATCGATTATTGTTCAACAATCGATGTACCCTCTAACGACCATCTGTGTGTTTCAATACGCAGTTTGAAAATAAAGTATTCTACAAACAACTGTGCATTCTTCAGCTGTTTCTTTGTGAGAAAGTCGTTTATAAAGCATTTGTTTTACGCTACATTGTTTGACTGTTTAAGATTACAAGTGCACTGCTCAGTGATTTACGAAAGTCTGAAGCCTGCAGTCAATTAGCGTAAATAGAACTTCAAGATTTCCTATACTGACGACGAGGTTACTTCGGCTTGTAATTGATAAGTTACGTCGTATTTATTCTTTTTTACGCAAGGACTATCATATTATTATATTTAAAAACATTCAACAAACTATCGAAAAGAGATAAGTATCTGGTGGCATGTATGCCTTTGTTGTGAAGTCCAGTTTGGAAAACTTCAGCAAAACAAAACACAAGAGCATCAACACCCGACATTACGCGGAGGGATATTTCATGACTACTTATGAATCAGGAGTTGCGTGACTAAAGACTGGGTAACAAAGCGGTATGCTTCCGAGATACACTCAGACGCACGCAGGGCTTGTGATGAGCAATATTACATCCCCATTAGTGGTACAGTTTTTTTTTTCTAAGTTCGTCGTTCTGTTCATTCCGTTCGTTGCAGGGACTCTTTATTGATCGGAGTTTAGGAAAATGTGGGCAAAGGAGGAGAGGCATCGAAATGTCATAAAATACGGCCGAGCCTTCGTTGCATCTCGCTACTAACCTCAGCAAAAACATCGACCTCTTAACATTTTCTGAGTGATGTTTTTTAAGGAATTGGATTTTTCACGGCGGTGAGTCTGAAGATTTCTGTCTTCTGGGTTGTTACGCTGTGTAGTCTGGTCGATGTTAACCAACGTTTCGGAGGTCATACTGCCTCCATCATCAGAGTATGAAGATTTCTGTCTTCTGGGTTGTTGCGCTGTGTAGTCTGGTCGATGTTAACCAACGCTTCGGAGGTCATACTGCCTCCGTCATCAGGGCGATATTTGAAGTTTTCACAGCGGTGAGTCTCAAGATTTCTGTCTTCTGGGTTGTTACGCTGTGTAGTCTGGTCGATGTTTACAAACGCTTCGGAGGTCATACTGCCTCCATCATCAGGGCGATATTTGAAGTTTTCACAGCGGTGAGTCTGAAGATTTCTGTCTTCTGGGTTGTTACGCTGTGTAGTCTGGTCGATGTTAACAAACGTTTCGGAGGTCATACTACCTCCATCATCAGGACGAGATTTGAAGTTTTCACAGCGGTGAGTCTGAAGATTTCTGTCTTCTGGGTTGTTACGCTGTTTAGTCTGGTCGATGTTAACCAACGTTTCGGAGGTCATACTGCCTCCATCATCAGGACGAGATTTGAAGTTTTCAAAGCGGTGAGTCTGAAGATTTCTGTCTTCTGGGTTGTTACGCTGTGTAGTCTGGTCGATGTTAACCAACGTTTCGTAGGTCATACTGCCTCCATCATCAGGGCGATATTTGAAGTTTTCACAGCGGTGAGTCTGAAGATTTCTGTCTTCTGGGTTGTTGCGCTGTGTAGTCTGGTGGATGTTTACAAACGCTTCGGAGGTCATACTGCCTCCATCATCAGGGCGAGATTTGAAGTTTTCACAGCGGTGAGTCTGAAGATTTCTGTCTTCTGGGTTGTTGCGCTGTGTAGTCTGGTCGATGTTAACGAACGTTTCAGAGGTCATACTGCCTCCATCACCAGGGCGATGAGTATGAAGATTTCTGTCTTCTGGGTTGTTGCGCTGTGTAGTCTGGTCGATGTTAACGAACGTTTCAGAGGTCATACTGCCTCCATCATCAGAGTATGAAGATTTCTGTCTTCTGGGTTGTTACGCCGTGTAGTCTGGCAGACGTTTCAGAGGTCCTTGCTGCCCCCATCATCAGGGAGATGACTAAGAATATAGCCCTGATGATGGTAGCACCAACGACGTCTGAAACATTTGTAAATTTAGACCAAAAACCAATATAAATTTCCACGCGGACCATGAAACGAAGGTTAAAAACGAGAACAAAGCCATTTTGCAAATAGAGCAGAATTCATTTTGTAATTTAACACAAATACATCTCAAAGAGTAAGTCCCAGGGGACTTACAGACAGTTTCTCCAAACCAAGCGACAATGAAGTGATCTTAAACTGTTAAAAAATCTTCCGTTAGCAAAATTCCGAGTCACAAACGAAGCCTGAGACGGAAAAATCCACTTTCGTGTCTGCTCACGGACTGGAAGACAGAAGTTCGATGCCTGAAAGGGGCAAAGAGTTTCCTCCCAGCCATTGTTTCATACGAGCACTGAGATCCACAGACTCTTTTAAGCAATTGCTACCGGAAGAGGTTAATTCTGCGGAGTTAAGCCCGGCTTCGGTGTCAACGTGACACTTCCCCCCATCTAGGGCCGGGGCGAAGAATCAACGGAGATATACCTCCGCTCCCCCTCACCGAAGATCCAACAAGGCGTGTAATTGGAAGGCGGCGATCTCTTTAATATGGAAAAGAATTCAAAATTGTTGGGTTAACTGACTCAAATTCCAATGGCGAGATTTGTAACAGCGAACTTCGTATCAAAATGTCGAGGTGAAGCCGTGAAGAAGAATTTGGTTGACGGGAAATTATTTACAATCGACATTTCGCTAATTTTATCTTTTTCGACCGAGGAAAGATGCATTCCCATAGTTACTGATTTCAAAATAGTAGATTTACGAATTTGAGTCAGTTAGCCCAGGAATTTTGAATTCTTTTCCATATTAAAGAGATCGCCGCCTTCCACTTACACGTCAAGGTCACTGTTAGCTTTTCTGTGATGCGTGGGAGGTGAAATCTCGCGAGGGACACAGAAGTAATTTACATTTTCACTGTATAATTCTGTATTGGCAAAATGTTTTTTTGTGTGACGTCTTCTTGGTGTTGAAAAGCACTGCCAAGGCAAAATGCCAGGCTTATCGAAGTGCATAGAATTTTATGAATTTTGAATGGTGCACAAAATATAAACACAACTAAAAATTCAAAATATTGATCTGAAGAAATTGTGTACATTGTGTGTGGTTTTATTAACAAGAACATATCCAGTTTCTTTATCTGAGGTTATTAAAATATTTATAACAATGGGTGAGAGGAATGGTTTCGTATTAAGTGTTTTCCAGCAAGTAACATCCTGTGGTCATGAAAATTGTTCTTTGATTTATATTTTAAATTGGCAATTTGTGATTTAGAGTTCACTTCTATATGATTAGGTGTCATTTTATTGAGATAATACCAATTTTATTCTAATTCAAAAAGGTTTATGTTCGTTCTGTGTTGTAACAACAATGAATATTTTTATCAGCTGTTCTGTGACAACGTTTTGGAAATAATATTTTCCTACTCTGATCAGAGAAACTAAGACAATCGATAATGTTCGTAATAATATTTGTGTAGAGTAACATTAATTTAATATCGTATCCACTAAGACACTATCCTGGCGTTTTCTTGGAAGGACTGAGGAAAACCACGAATAAAAAACCAGTCAGGATAGCCGGTCTCGGAGCTGAGATTTGAACTTCCCACATTGTCCTCATTGGCTGTAAGTAAAACTTTGTGTAAATGGAAGGTTGAATATCCATCAAAAACATCGCAGTCTGCTGTCTAAATTTGTTACAGGTTAGCCACCTGTGGCTGGAAATTCCCAGTACATATCACCAGCGGATGTAGCGGGATTTTGGCGAGCTGTGGAGACGGAATGGTTTTGGTATTTGTTCTAAGGTTCTACACCTGCATTCGCCTGGAGGGATTAATGAAAAACACGAGTTAGGACAGCTGATGTGCAGCCCAAGATTTCAAACTAGGATATCTGGAGTATGAAACGGAGGTGGTACATGCTTTTAATAATGAATTATTTAATCACTAACACAGAGCGTTTCTGTGTAAAGTTTTGTCTAAATATCTGTGTCGTGAGTTGTTAAATTTATGTGTTGATTCTTAAGGATTCTGACGATGGTGTAATACACTCTGGATTATTGGCTTTTCGGTCTTTGTCCATTGTTTTTATAAGAAATGCAACATCGAAACGTTGTGTTTCTCATAACTACATATGATGGACAAGGTCCAAAGATTCTACAATCTAAAGTAATATGTTTCTGTTTTGTATATTTCTTGGACATTGAGGTTAGCTGCATCCAGTGCATGCAACAAATTAATTTCTATAACTTATTATTAACTGATGATGGAAGTAGAGTCAGCTTCCGAAATGTTCTGTTTAAAAAAGTGCAAAGGAAAATGTCAGAATATAATTATAAGTTTAAGAAAACGTCTTCATTGCATTGGGTACATTACTCACTTTAGTTACCATTAAAATATTAATTTACAGTTTGCTCACTGGTGTACTCATCAGTCCAATAACACTTGTGGTATTATAAGCCTTTTTATATTTTTTGATTCTAGTAGAAGTTTCAGAATATAGGCCTCACAATCTCCTTACTGCTAAAATTGGCACTATTCCAGAAATGCACTTCAACTTTTGCATTTGTGTTAAATATCCATATTAACATTGGCAATAAAATTTTTATGGATGAATTTCAGTTCTTTGAAAGTGATAGTCAGATGTCCAGTCCATCAGTTTAATATCATTAAGCTTAATTTTCTGAAGTAGTAGGACTTTGGAAATGTAAATTATAAACTCACCTTTCTATCCGTAATAATTGAGAGTGGAAAAAACTTCTAGAAATGACTAGAATCTTCAAGTCAAGGGAAGATCATCTTATAAGGGAAATCACACAAGTACCACTTTTCCAATAGCAGTCTTGACATAGTTTGACAATATAAACAGGTCTCTTAAGCCTCTGCAGAAAACTCGCCCACATAACATTTAATAATTCAGTCAGTACCTCAAAGACAACACAACACTTTACCATTAACTAACAAACTAACTAGATGGCTTGGGGAACGTGAAGGTTCATCACCGAACTAACCAAAGCCCTCCACCGGACCCTGTCCTGGGCCAACAAAATCCAGTCTCCTTCAGCTCCTATCTCCCATAGATCCCGCCTGAGATTATCCTCCCATCTACGTCTAGGTCTCCCCAGAGGTCTCTTCCTCTCAGGCTTCCCAAATAGTGGACCCAACCAACCAGATGGCTTAGCAAACCAGAAGGATCATCACCGAACTAACCAAAGCCCTCCACCGGACTCTGTCCTGGGCCAACAAAATCCAGTCTCCTTCAGCTCCTATCTCCCATAGATCCCGCCTGAGATTATCCTCCCATCTACGTCTAGGTCTCCCCAGCGGCCTCTTCCCCTCAGGCTTCCTAACCAGTAGCCGGTGCACACCTCTCGCCTCATCCATGCGCGCTACATGCCCAGCCCATCTCATTCTTCTCGACTTAATCACCCTGACAATATTGGGGGAGGAGTACAGATTTTTAAGCTCGTCATTATGCATTTTTCTCCATGTCCCATCGTCTTCCCTCTTAGGCCCAAATATCCTCCTCAACACCCGATTCTCAAACACCTGCAATCTGTGTTCCTCCCTCTGAGTGAGAGACCATGTTTCGCACCCATACAAAACAACAGGCAAGATTATTGTTTTGTAAACTTTAATTTTCAGGTTCTTAGAAATCAGACGGGAAGACAAAATATTTTGGACTGAGAAGTAGCAAGCATTTCCGGAATTTAGTCTCCTGACTTCCTCGTGAGTGTCATTTTGATTTGTTATTGTTGTTCTCGCAACAATTCACCATTACCAAGATCAACTCATTAATGCAGTTCAAGGAAATAATTGCTGTTTACCGCGAGAATCACACAAAACTATAAATACAAAATGAAGAGTTACTAGAATGGCTTTCTTCTGGGTTGTAGCGCCATGTGGTATGTCATGAAGTTACCTATGTTTCAGAGGTCCTTGCTCCCTCCGTCATCGGGGCCCTGGACCACCGTGAAAATACTGAATCCTACTGAAGAATTACTGACTGTTGAAACAGATTAGTTCTAACTGGACTTTAACAGGATAAAAAAAAACTTTTCTTACTTTTCTTAACTAAATAGGCACTTGCTCCTTACACGTTCGATTGATTCCGAAGGCAGTGGATTGCAAAGTGTTACATCACATACAGTGTTGCTACCTTTGCAGATCCTCTGATCCAAAGATACTTCGAGGGAACTTGGGACGGACCAAGATGGTTAAATATAATCAATATTTTCACCATCACGTTTAAGAGTAAATCTCACGTCACAGTTATAACACATTTTAGTGGTTTTTTCAACATTTTCAGTTATTTGTATTCAACATTATTTTTTTCAGGCACAGGACGTGTAAAAGAGTTAATTAAAATTAAGGGGCAGTACATGATTCTAGTTTTTCCCCCCTCTAAATCCAAATGCATTCAAAATTTTGAGTAACCCCACAGAAATGTATGACTCAGATCATCTAATCATGGATGAGAGTAAAATATTAAATTGGGTTTTTGCCTTTTAATGGAGGCAGTAGGTACCTTTGAAACATCAGTATCTTCCAGATGCACAGCAGAAGCACAGAGCATTTATGTTAATCGTGACAGCCCACCTGAGGCTTTGATAAACTAAAAGTAAGAAGTCTTGTCTTACTTTAATGGCTCATTGTTAATCCACAAAGTGGATCACAGCAGAACCATCGCATAAAATGCATTGTTATCCAGCCAGCAAGGCATTGTTAACCAGCTACTCGAGGCTTGTGCTCACCTTGAAACAGTATGGTAAATTGAACAATGCAAAATCATTATTTTACTTCCAAGTTTTATTATGAATAAAATTATCAATCTCAAAGACAAAATATATAAATGTGAACACAATTAAATCTGCTTTCCAGACTGAGCAGCTGAACTGCCAGTGGAGACATTGTCGAGACTCACGGCCTATGCGACCAACATGCGAAAAGTCTCCTTAAGAAGTAATGAAATAAAATTGGTAAAATAGAGAACTTTAGAATAGACATACAGCAATGAAAGAAAACTTTAGCAGAGCAACAAATCCAGAAAAAACAGACCAAGCAATGGGTGAGGGGTCTGAGTCTAAAATAATATTAAATGTTTCTAGACACAGAGAAGAATAGCAAAGTAAGAAAGTTCCACCTACACCATCAGTCAAGATCTATCATAATTTCCTTTCTAGCACCCGTGAAGAATTATAAAACTGGCAAAACTACATATTGAGAAACTTTGTGATCTGCATTTAACTTTTAGGTTATGTAACTCAAGGAGGTTATGTTGGACTCATCAGCTGATTTGCTGTAGTAGAACAATTTTGGAATGTAAACCTATTAGAAAATGTAACATTAGAAGAATGAGACATAGGTGAAAGGATAATATTAAATTGTTTTTTTAGGGAAGAATGTTTTGAAAATGTAAAGTGGATTGAAATTGCTCAGGTAAGGGTACATTGAGAAACTTCAATGTTTGTAGCATTGAATCTCTGGGGACTTTGTTATTGGAAAGTTGGTTGATTATTATATTGGGCATTGCCAATCACGTTTGGTTTCTTCAGACATCACATTTCAGCCAGACCCAACTATGACTATGCTTGAAGCTTCGATATTAACCAAATAGGTTATACAATGAAGAGGAATGAATAATAATGTCAAATAACTGGAGCGAAACAGATCTTATAAGATGTATGATCTGATGCTTTCATGGCGACTAAGTATAGTGAATTCTTCTCGGGCTACCAGCTGTGAAATGCCGGTAGCCCTAGAAGAATTCATTATACATTTTTTAACAGATGTCAGTAGCAGCCAGTGCAGAAATAATTAATGGCATGATTAAGCAGGTTAATGACATTGTATTGCTATCAATAGAGTTTACTATTTATGTAAATAATTCCCATATAAATGTTTTTAGTATTCGTCTGTCAAAATGCTGTTGATTTGTTGACTTCCTTCTTGTATAGTTCACCAAGTTTGTGATAAAATCATCAAGGAGAGTGAGATGGGTGGGGCATATAGCATGCAGGGGGGAGGTATGAGAAGTGAGTACAAAATTTTAGTTTAAAAAATCTAAATGGAACAGATCTAAGCAGAGAGATATGAGGATATAATTAAGATGGGTTTTTAAGGAAACAGCTGGTTTCTACTGTCTGAGGACAGGGTCCAATTGTAGGCTGTCGTGAACACAATAACGAACCCATGGGTTACATGAAGGACGTGGAATTTTGTTACACCCATTACATTTCGTGAAAAAACAAAAAGAATCAAGAATCCATTATCTTTGTGTATGAAGCGATATTCTAGGAGGTCAAGCGATAGTGACTGCGAAATGCAGAAAAATTGGGGAAAATTACAGTCCGTTGTAAAATTTGATATCCAAGAGTGGAAGTCGAGCTGGATGCTTTCGAAAAAGTGTGTTGTGCGTAGAACATTTCAAAACAGATGCTACAAATCCCGTTCTTACACAGGACTTCATAAGTGTGTCGAAAGCCCTGTGACGACCACTGCCTCCTTTGAATTCTTATCTGCTCATCGTTAGTAATGATTCTCTGCAGTTGAAATAAATAACATGAATCACTTAATCAAGAGAAATTTTAAAGACAGTTGCAATTAGGATTTGTTTTCTATTTAAAGTGTGCAAGTTCGTGTGGACTGTGCCATGATGCATTTACGAAATGTCACAAAGGGTCTCAGAAGCCAATGGCTCATACGCACGAGACTTCGATTTGCTTCAGGCAGATGTCCGCTGTCATTCATTCAGAAGGCAATGAATTGAGATCTATCAAACGGAAGAATTAGTATATCATTTAAAATCAGAATCAGAAGATAGGGAAACAAAGTCTGTTTTCCATGCGACTGTAAGAAAGACTCTAAAAGTAGATATTAAGACATCTCTATTTTTCATTGAGACTTAACTGGAAGGGGATTTGTACAAATTGTTAAAATACAGAATCCACACATAACCTGTCTCACTGTTGTTATTTTAACAATTGCTGTATCGTGCATAAAATTGTGACTTAAATTTTACAGAACTGGTATGGAATTTATAAAAAAAAACATTTTAGTCGTCAGTATTTGCAGTCTTCGCGTGTCATCGCTGAATAATATTACAAATTTGGGTGAGATAAGGTTTTGGATAAAATCTTATACGTGAAAAGATGCGATGAACATTATTGGTACAGGGAAACGAGGAAAACACTGAAAGATTAACTACAGACGTTGGCTTTTTGAGTAGTGTTAAGGCAAATAAAGACGATATTAGTGTAGTGTGCTGTAGACAGCAGAAATGGAGACAAATACTGTTGATGAACATCATTTGCATAAAAGTCTGCACTAATAATGCATTGAATGGATTTCAGTAGATATATTTGTTTTTGTTTTTTTTGGAAATGTAACTTCATCTTGTTTCTTCTCAAAATCATGTAATTTCCCCCAGACATTAATAAACAGCAGCTTTACTCAAGCGAGCAGTACATTTTATATTAAAATGAAGTTCGGTATGCAGAATTATAGAGCTCAGTGCAAGTACTGAAAGTCTAAGCACAAACTAAAGAAATAACCACACAAATTTGTGTAATAAACTCTTCTCGGGCTACCAGCCGTGTTAGGCCGAGAAGGATCTATTACTTGGTCGCCATGAAAGCTTGAGGTCATACACAAAGTCATCTGTTATAATTAATGAAAATTTAGAGCGAAGATGTGCGATACAGATTTTGTGGGACTCTCGAGTATCCCGGTGACAGAATTGCTATCAACGTGGACGGACAGTGAAATCCAAATTACTCACAGGCAGTGATTCAAATGAAGATGTTTATGGGAGTTTATAAAATTACATTTTTGATAACTAAAACTTCTCATATCCTAATAATTAATAAAGCCCCCAAAAATCTTAATATCACTAGTAGCAAATTAATTTTTTCTAATAATGAAATTTACAACAGTTTCTTCATACAAGCAGAATCGAGTATGATAATTTGAGTTCCACAATTAAACTTTTATCATTTATATGACACAGCTTAAACATGTTCCAGCCGGCTGTGCGTCGCACTAGCAAGGGTTAAACTGCGGCTGGTAGACCAGTAATATGGATTCTGATGATCGATGCTCTAAGCACCTTCCATATATCAATCAACTTTTTCAGCCTGCAGTATTTATAATGTTAGAAATATTTTGTCATTCTTATAAGTGACACATCAAATACATTCCAATTTAATAGAGTACTGGCAAGCATAAAGCTAGAAATCAATAAATATTATATTACTTCAATAAATCATTTTTATGCACTAAACTAACATTAGAGTAGTTACGCCGAAGGAATTCTTCAGATTATAGGTTATGTTTCTAAACGTTCTTGAAACAGTGTCGTGTAATATGCAGTGCAGTGGAAATGTGACGTTTTCTGGTAGGTCCCGTATATTTCTCGGTATGGAACTGTGAAAAAAAAATGATTTGCTTCAGAAGTTCCCGTGGCTAAGAATTTGATGGTGTGAGATCTACAGATTTACAAGGACAAATGAATGTCATTCCACTGGAAAAGCAATGCAGTATGTCCAACATAGAAATATATTCACCACGTCTTTGTAGCCACTGAACATTCTGACGTATCTTGTGCGTTAACAGGGGTGCCACCATTTTTCAGACTGTCTTATACTGAGTTGATCTCGAAAAATAATACGACAGGCGAGGAGATTGAAAGCGACATGAAAGTGTTACATCTTATTAAATATTGTCCTTCGCGAATATTTATTTAAATACAGTCTCGTCTAACTTTAGTGTGTAGCTAAACTGACAATAAGAAATTTAGAAGAAAGTGTCACGAGTTTTAGTAAGCACTGAAAATAGTATTTCGTTCGTCTAGAACAAGTTGTGTGTAAACGGACGTGGTATAACCAAAAGGTGATCACCGATTTTTGTGAAATGTGTCAAAATATTTATGATTTTTGTCCGCTTAAAGCAGCGAGGAGAGACTTGACTAAAGTGATTTATGGAATCAGAGTGTAAACACATTAATAATGTACCCTTATTTCAGTATCCAACATTTCTTGTACACCACGGTTCTTGTAAAAAAAAAAACCCGAAAACTGATTCAGTTCACTTGCGTAAAGGCAGAGATTGCCTCAGTTCACTTCTGTCATGACAAGACAAGAATTTGGATTGCTTGAAGGTTGAGTCTGATGTTCAGCCGTTGTTCTGCGTAATCTGACAGAGACAGCAGTGTGGGAACCAGAATACGTCCGTGTACAGTCGATCTCCACCGCCTTCCAACGCTACTAATCTCTTCTGGACGTACTGCTGTTGACAGCGTGACGAATAACTGCCAGGTATCGAGCAGAGTCCGCTACACTGGCTCGTGCTGAAACATCCATGGGCCAAAAACACGTCTATAATATTCTATCTTTTACTGTACTCTTAATATGACTGATGAAAAGGAGGGGATTGTACGAAGAAAATAGTGCGTCAGTAAGAGAAAAGACGCGGATGGCTTCTACAATTTCATGTTAGACTAGAAATTATCAATTTTAAATGACAGTGTATTATGCCGTTCCATTTCAGTTCAAGATCAGAGGTCAGGTTTCTTAACATTAACTAACTAGATGGCTTAGGGAACTCGAATGTTCATCACCGAACTAACTAAAGCCCTCCAACGAAATCCAGTCTTCTTCAACTCCTATCTCCCAGAGATCCCGCCTGACATTATCCTCCCATCTACGTCTAGGTCTCCCCAGAGGTCTCTTCCTCTCAGGCTTCCCAAATAGTGGACCCAACCAACCAGATGGCTTACGGAACCCGAAGGTTCATCACCGAATTAACCAAAGCCCTCCACCGGACCCTGTCCTGGGCCAACAAAATCCAGTCTCCTTCAACTCCTATCTCCCATAGATCCCGCCTGAGATTATCCTCCCATCTACGTCTAGGTCTCCCCAGCGGTCTCTTCCCCTCAGGCTTCCCAAATAGTGGACCCAACCAACCAGATGGCTTACGGAACCCGAAGGTTCATCACCGAATTAACCAAAGCCCTCCACCGGTCCCTGTCCTGGGCCAACAAAATCCAATCTCCTTCAACTCCTATCTCCCATAGATCCCGCCTGAGATTATCCTCCCATCTACGTCTAGGTCTCCCCAGCGGTCTCTTCCCCTCAGGCTTCCCAACCAATACCCGGTGCACACCTCTTGTCCCATCCATGCGCGCTACATGCCCAGCCCATCTCATTCTTCTCGACTTAATCACCCTGACAATATTAGGGGAGGAGTACAGATTTTTAAGCTCATCATTATGCAGTTTTCTCCATGCCCCATCGTCTTCTCTCCTAGGCCCAAATATCCTCCTCAACACCCGATTCTCAAACACCTGCAATCTGTGCTCCTCCCTCTGAGTGAGAGACCATGTTTCGCACCCATTCCTGTAGAGGCAACTGGACCATAAACATTTTGACATTCGCTCTCAATCACTAATGCAGTGAATCTGAATGGCAGGGAGTGCGAATCTTGTAGTTGCCGATCGTGCCAGATGTACTCACGTGCAAGTTTCCGTGCCGACCAGCTGCGTGTACCTGTCGTCTACCTCGTTGAGGTTCACCACGAACATCCAGTTCCCTCTGTTGTTCATCGCTGCTTTCGGCATGATGAACTCGGTCCTGGTGGGGCAGAGCTGGTTCGTTGCCGCCTGCCTCCGCGTCCTGGGGTGAGACTGCAGCTGATGGTTGCTGCCCGTGGACCGCGTGTACCTGCGCGCGACAGACATCGTATGACGTCACAGAATATGAGATTTGAGGCCCTCACGTCGGTGACTTCGTGTCTCCATCTTCGGCCAGTGTATGATCACTGGTCAGTTAACTAACTAACTAACAAACTACCAAACAGCATTTGCTTGTTACGTAGATAGACCCTGTTACAGGATTTGTAAGGAAGTGGTCATGGCCTAATTTAAGGTACTACTAACCATGAGATAACTCAGTCAGTACAGCCAGAATTTGAATCTACGACCTCTCAGACACAAAGCAGGAGGTTTAACTATTCAGTTACGACATTCAGCATCGTACAATTTTATTTATTTAGTGTTCTGTCTGACGACAGGTCCATATGAACACGATCCTT
This sequence comes from Zootermopsis nevadensis, assembly GCF_977971745.1. Taxonomy (NCBI): domain Eukaryota; kingdom Metazoa; phylum Arthropoda; class Insecta; order Blattodea; family Termopsidae; genus Zootermopsis; species Zootermopsis nevadensis. The sequence continues at coordinate 857,433 of NW_028259188.1, forward strand.
CCGTCCTTTTCTCTTCTCGGACTGGGACCTGTTCATATACGTTCTTGGCAGATGATCCAGAAGTGGTTTGCCATTGCCTTCTTCTGTGTGTGAATGGAGTAATTGTTGGGATGCCACGGAGGAAAACTCCGTGTTGCCTAGACCACGGCCTTGCCCAACACAAGTTATAAATTCGGGCACCGCCGGGAATCGAACCCGAGACCCCAGGATTACAAGGCCAGCGTTCTAACCGCTAGACCACCGTGATTGGCCATCGTACAAAAGTGTCCTAAAATAATCCATAAGTTCTCATTCTTAATTATAATATTTGAGCCGAGTTCCTTGCCTCTCCCACCAATCCTCCGGGCTGTATTGTGCGCTTGGCTGGAGCACAGTCGTGTACAGAAAAGGTCCTGTGCTCAGGAACTGAGGCGGTAACTTGTACCGTCTGTCCGGGTACCCTCCGTTGCTCGCATTCCCCCCAACAAGTTGGACTCCCGGGTAGTACGGAACAGCGCCCGGTACCTTCGGTGGTCCATATGCGTAACCCGGATGATGATGTGGCGGTCCGTATGTTACGGGTGTCCTGGAAACAGAACAAGGTCTCAGGACTCTAACCTAATAGAGCTCCACATTTGAAACCTAGTAACTTCCGAGGTTGAGGAAAAGAACACGTGTATTAATAAGGATGACATTTACTATACCGAGTACAGGACTTGAAAATAAGACGAGACTTTAAATAATCTTCTCAGAAGTGGATTTTTTTAAAGATGGCCGTCTTCTGGGTTGTCGTGTCGTGGTAGAAGTTTACCGACGTTTTAGAGGCCCTTAATACCTCCATCAGTAAGGACCTCTGAAACGTCGGAGGAGAAGATACATGAAGTTACCTGTAACTGAAGTCATCGCGCGACTCGTCGCTTAGGAGCGTACTGTAATCATAGCCCCATCTCTCGATCAGGTAGCGAATCAGCTGTCTGCAAAACACCAATAAAGATTTATGTAGGGTCTTGGCTTATCTGACAACGCCGTGCCAACTACAAATGTTTTACGAGAAATGACAGGAATATGCAGATTTATTTATTCTGAAGATAAATTTGGGGAAGTGATCGTGGCCTATTTCAAGATTCCGCTCTGAAATCGGACTTCTGGACTGACGAAATCCTCTTAAAGAAAGCCTCGTTCCTGTCCTGCATTGGTACAGAATATAGATCAGGTGTTTGAAGCACAGGTGGATAGGACAACGTTGAAGTGCTCACACAGAGATCATCTAGGACCTAGATTCTAGGTGCTTACGTCACGTTCCGGGATCAGACCCCCAGTGTTAATCGAATATGAAGCTGGGAGCCCCCCCCCCCCCCGCGAAAATCAGCCCACAGTATGATAGTTCCTTCCATTGCCGACAGAGTTGACTAAAACCTGGACGGAGCTGTTGCATACTTCTGAGGTGCCTGTTGTCATCTCACGGCCTGGCCAACGGGGCAAAGCGACCAGAGCGTGGGCTACTCCCCCCCCCCACCCCATAGAGCGGCTCTTAATTAAGGACAGGGACAAATTGTCTCACCATCAATGAACGGATGATGAGAAGGTCTTGGACACCTCGACGAATTCGTTCTGCGAATTACGAGTGACTAGAACACCGATACGTTATGGATAAGTGACGTCAGAACAAAGGTGATTGTCACTTGTTCGTCCGTCCATTGTTCGAGCCGTTCTGTTTACATAGAAAAACTTCTCACATAGTTTTAATAGCCGGAAGATTTTTTGTTTTTGTTTTGGTAATTCTCCTTCACACTTGTTGGTTTCTTCACGGTGTAATTTGATTCACTTAGAATTCGCTTTGGTTCGTCGAGTTCTGCCTATACACGCAGGGGCGGAGATTGAAACTGCTATTGAACGAGTGTATGGGTGTAAAACTTGGTCTCTGACGTCGGAGGGGACTGAGGCTGGAGCTTGGGAGAGTATTTGTATCCCAAAGGGATCAACTGATAGGAGAGTGGAAGGATTTGAATTTGGAGGAATTCAGTTGTTTGTACTCTCCTTCAGATAGCATCAACCAAATCAAGATAATATTAAAATGGATCTTGGGAGAAATAAGGTTTGGGTGTCTAGATTGGATTCATCTGGCCCAAGGTAGAGACCGGTAATGATATCTTGTTAACATGGTTTCATAAAGAGCAGATATCCTTGAGTAGATAAGCGAATATCAGCTTCTGATGAAGGACTCTAATCGGTAGAATTATGAGTTTAATTGTTGAGATAAAAGAATTGTTACTTTCCGTTTTACTGAATAATATTAGACACGAAAACCACTAATTTTAGGTACGTTTAAATAGGTACACCCTTTTTTTTAACCACAAAGCTTTAATTAAACGTTTTTAAACCATAAACAACCACCCCTAAGGTTGGTATAATCGGACCGACATGTTTGTACGCCTGGAAACAAAAGACATGCTCTTGGCGCAGAGTAAACCTGCTGATATGAATAACAGCAGAACACATAATGCATGGCGTCTTATTTCTTACAGGAAGGAAGCGTGTGAAGTCAGAGGAGAATATATTAAACACGCTACACAATGGGGCGAAGACCCTCGACCCAGTTATTTTCGGAGAAATGTTTTATAGGCGAAAAAAATTATATTTTGAATATGTGTAAAGTTGAATGTTGGACGCAGTAAAAAATTCTAAAATGTTTTCACAGAAACACAGGAACGTGTGTAATGATCACACTGGCTGGATAGAACATGGTCCTTCATTTGAAGCTGATAGTCGCTCAGATATTAAAGAAATTCCCCGCTTTGTATGGATACAAAAACGTTCATTATTTTGTTCACGAGAGCCAACCACCAGTCCCTGTCTTGAGCCAGATTAATCCAGTTCACAGCCTATTATTTTAAGACCAATTTTAATATTATCCTGTCATATATAAATCTAGGTCTACCAAGTTATTTCTTTCTTTTCTTGAGTTGTTATTAACCTGTTCCAATACAGGGCTGTTAGAATATCACCACGTTCAAATACATTTGTTTTCGATTGAAAATTATCGACTTTATGAGATATTAAAATTGAACAGACGTAATAATTACCAGCAATTGAAAACTGTGCACGAGGACGTATGGCATAATTCGCAGGGTCTGTACCCCACGTACAGACGCACAGTAATAAGAATGTTCGATCAGAACTGTTGAGTTCCTAAAAAGGAAATTTTCTGGAAAGAAATATCCCGCTAACCTCCAACTGATAACTCTGTCCTATATTACACTAAACACGTAGTGCTTGGAACTCTGGCGTTCCATAATTTCAAAAACAGATGCAGTTTCTTCAATTTATCCCCGCACATGTTGCGATAGTATCTTAAATTTAGAGCCAAGACCACTTCCTGTTCAATTTATTACTTAGTAATGATTCTACAACTTAACACTACTGAGTCTGAGATACTGAAAGCGTCGTTAAATAAACAATGGTAGGCACGACACAAGTCTGATGTAAAATGGTGTCTGTGGTGTTTAGCGATGTTTAGTGTGATTACGTTGGCAACAATGAAGTCACATCTGCGACGTAATTTTTAGTTACGATAAAGAATACAAGATGGCATCAGCGAGCTACTGGAAGGAGACCAACAGTAGTTGAAGTAACACTTTGACAGTTCGTACGATTTAATTAAAATTTACGCGTAATTTTCGTTCAAGGTTTGAAGATAACGTTCTGCGATGGCGACAGGGCTGGCTGCCAAACGTTAAATAAGGAAGTCGTTAGTAAACGAGTCCAACCTATTTCAGGGAGAGACATAAAACTTTGGGCGCAAATTGTAATTGTCTCGCTACAAGCAGTGGATACCAAGGTTAATGGAGCATATCAACATCTGAAAATATGTGCAGACCTGTTCCAGTCGAAATTCTACTTCTGCCCTTCAGATGGTAGCGACAGACAAGCGTGGAATGTCTCAGCCCCTGATCAAGATACGTCAGTGGTTTTCAACTTGTGTTGATCGCGGCGCACTACAAATATCGCTGAGAAATACCATTTTGTAATGAGAGTAAATTATTTTGAAGTTTTCTTTTACTGTCGTGTTTCCTTCTACCTCATCTATACACTTTTAGAGCCAAAGAATCTTGCGTACAAAAAAAAAAAAATGTTTCCTAGACTCTGTCAACAGATGGAGTCCATACTTTTAGGGCCAAAGAATCTTGCGTACAAAAAAAGAAGATGTTTCCTGGACTTTGTCAACAGATGGAGTCCGTACTTTTAGGGCCAAAGAATCTTGCGTACAAAAAAAGAAGATGTTTCCTGGACTCTGTCAACAGATGGAGTCCGTATTTTTAGGGCCAAAGAATCTTTGCGTACAAAAAAGATGTTTCCTGGACTCTGTCAACAGATGGAGTCCGTATTTTTAGGGCCAAAGAATCTTTGCGTACAAAAAAGAAGATGTTTCCTGGACTCTGTCAACAGATGGAGTCCGTACTTTTAGGGCCAAAGAATCTTTGCGTACAAAAAAGAAGATGTTTCCTGGACTCTGTCAACAGATGGAGTCCGTATTTTTAGGGCCAAAGAATCTTTGCGTACAAAAAAGAAGATGTTTCCTGGACTCTGTCAACAGATGGAGTCCGTACTTTTAGGGCCAAAGAATCTTTGCGTACAAAAAATGATGTTTCCTGGACTCTGTCAACAGATGGAGTCCGTACTTTTAGGGCCAAAGAATCTTTGCGTACAAAAAAATGATGTTTCCTGGACTCTGTCAACAGATGGAGTCCGTGGGGATACAAAGCGTGGGGTGAGGTGCAATTTATGCGATCGTGTAAAATGTCCCGTGGCCATGGCGGGTCGCAATTAAACTGGGCTCCATTTTTGTCAGAATGTTTTAGACCGAGATTCCCCGATTGTTGACAGAGAGCCATGAAGTTATATATAACTTATGGACATTGATTCAGATGTGGTGATAAGTTTCTCGTTCAGTTTTATATAGGTGAAGCGACGTGTATGAAAAACATTAAGTATGCCAGCTGGAGATTGAAATGCCACTTGCATTTCGAACTACTCTTCGCTGTTGTCAGTCCAAGGCAAGGACTGACCAGGGTCAAGCTAACAGCTGGAAGCGATCTCCATGACGTGCGCATTAAATTGTTTATTTATTTACTACGTTCAGCGCTCCTATAAATATTTGAATTTTCTTCAGATAAATGTCCAGATTCCTAACTAAAGACCTCATTGGAGCGCAGTCATTGTAGCAGGTCCCTGCGTCTTATGAAGCCGTGTTCTCATATTATTCTACCATCTACTTCTAGATCTTACAAGTTGGCGTCTTCCTTTCACTTTTTCCGGCCAAATATTTCGCAACTTATGCGAGTGTCATCTTCCATGTGTGATGTATGCCCCGCCCATATCATCCATATTGATTTGAGTTTTCCTAAGAGCTTTCTTCTCAAAAACTTGAAAACTCTTTCGTTAGTCGGAGACGAGGTTCAAAACCAGTCCGTAACAGGCGGTAAACCACTACTTTTCAGAACACACCCACCTCTCTTAGTGTTATCTCTTTGTACAATATTCTTTGACAATAAATCACTATTTATTTTGTGATTTTGTTACTATAATGCGGATGTCTGTGAGTTAGACGCAGTGTAAGAAACCCGACAGGTCTAAAAATACACCAATGTCGGTCAGTGGTAGCCCACAATCTTTTCGAAAGCATCTTATGACGAAAAATACTTTTGTTGTTAACGAACGCGCCCTTTGAGGTTATGTTTCGTCCGGAAACACTGGTCTTGTATTTCCTGCTTCCTGTAACAGACTGTCCTGATCTGATTCAGTGTTACAGCAGTGCTAAAACCTCGTTTTGTAAGCGCTGACGAGGACTCATTTGTTTGCTGACTTGCAAAACAGACGTGTTTATTGGCTGATCGCTTTTCAACGAAGCCACAAAGCTCACGTCGCGGTGATTGTACGGATTTGTCATAAACTTATTTTGGACTCTCGACATCGTGTCTCAGAAATTAGTTCTCATTAATTTTCTCTGCGTTCCACCGTATAACCACAGCCATAGTGGTTGGATGACCGTGGTTTGGGGCCTACCCAGCGTTCTATCCAGTGGGTACAGGGGTTAAAGCAGCCAGAGCGTGAGGCACGCCGTGTCGTAAGTATTTGTGTCACCTTCGTTGTGACTCGGTGACCCACATAGCGATTCGGAGAGAGTGTGTGACTCACGTGGACTTTCATCTTGTGAAAGTCCACCTGCATTCCCGACTGAGCCAAGGTCAGCCAGCCTCAGCGCACTCTTGAGTGCGAGCACAAAGACTCGAGTTCAAACCCAGGACAGTTCGTGAGGCATTGGGGACAGGTTACACTGCTGCCATCTGTATTCAGATGCTGCAGTTTTAAGAGACTCTGCCCCGAAATTCGTTGTTTAAAGCAAAATTAACACAGCGTGTCTCCACGACAACGAAGGTTAGGTTAAGCTGACTTAGGAAATAATCGATGTTTGCTTAGAGAACCGTACCAAAAACATACTGATTGTTTTAGTAGGTGGTACATATAGTTACCACGGGACTCCACATGTTGAAAGCCACTGACGTAGTTGAACAACCTAAGTTGCAAATCACGTATCCGGAACTGTGAATTCCGAAAGGAGAGAGAGAGAGAGAGAGAGAGAGAGAGAGAGGTGGGTGTGTTCTGAAAAGAACAGAAGGTCGATACAATTCTAGTTGTCAAGTCGTCGTTCGTGTTATCGCGAATGCAAGTCAGCGACTCCTTGAACGTTCCAGCAAATTTCTGGACTCCTGTGTCTTGTCTGAGTCTCCCGGACTTTCCGGGCTCTCTCGTTCTTAGGAATCACCCCCCACCCCACCCCTCCGAGGGTTCGTCAGGAGATGTTCCGACTCCACGGAGCTCAGATGACAGTTAAATAAATTACAATTTTTTTATGGAAACGTAAAGGTTCATCACTGTGTTCACAACAGCCCTCCACTCTATGTTAATCAGAACCAGGAACTTCACATTCCCATGAACCGTTTCTTTTAACATCATTTTAATATTATCCTCTTATCTAAAACTGGGTCTCCCTGTTGGTCTATGCTCTTCAGATTTTGCGTTATTTGTTTAAAAAGCGGCTAATTTCTGAGCAAGATCTTGGTAAAACATTTACATTAAAACAGCTGACTTGATTTTCATTGCACAAAATGGCTGCTTATGTTCGATAATAAGTCACAGTATCGATATATCGTATGGTCGAGAGTGAAGATCGAGCTGTTAGGTTATGTTAGGTTAGGTCTGGCGCTAAATTGTTTCGTATCACAGAATTCTGCTTGTTGTTTTATCTGGTGTTAATTTCGGAGAAGTAAAATCATACCTGGGCTATTTTATTAGTCCAGTTTCTGGGCAATCAGCCCCTGTAAACCAATAGCAGGCAGTGTCAAGACGTTGGAGATGGTGAAGCTGATGGTATTCGACGTCTTATTCGTCGAAGGCAGCGAGTACTTGAGACACTCGGAGACTACTTTGAAGGTTGCTAGTCTTAATGTAAGAATTCTGAGTTAACTCACATTGAATTATTTTAATCACAATTGAATTTTTCGAGGATTAAAGAATGAAAAAAGGTCATTCCGTAATGAACCTCTTTTCTTGGCTACTATTCCCACCCCCATTCCCACCTTCCTGATCTGACTACGCCAATCGGAGGAGTACATCGTGCCCTTTCATATGAATATTTTGAACTTTCTTCAATACAACGTGTTTGCCCCCCAAAAAATTAGTTGCCATGACTTTTGAATTAACCCTCGTATTAAAAACAAAATGTATTTCGGAAATATCTGCTGCACTATGTACCTCAGGGGCAAGGTTTATCTCAGGCACATAGAAGTGAAAATGGTGGATGGAATAATAATAATCATAATAATAAAGATGTTAAGGAAACACGGTGCAGAGACGTGGAATGTGTTAATCTGGTTTAGGACACGGAACAGTGTCGGACTCTTGTGTACAATTCGGCGTTATTTCAAGTTTCTATAAAAGGCTGACTATTTCTTGGCTAGGTGGGCGAGTTCTCGATTCTGTAATCCCGCGGAGAACCACCGGGTCTGTGATCGCTGTTGTCAATAGGATGTCCTGGCTTAGATCCAAGGACTCTGACGACGTACGTGCGTGTGAAAATCCAAGCCACGCACTTGGCATGTGTCCGTAGCGGTCGTCTGGGGGAGGTCTTTAGGTTATTTATTAAATGACGCCTCATTGTCAATGATTTGTTTGGTTGTTGCTTATTTAACGATGCTGCTAGTACCTTAGATTATTTCGCGTAAATTAACGTTTCAAGAAAACAGCTAATTGTTGATTACACGATGCTGTATCAAGGAATGAAGTTGACGAACGAGGCAAACTCATCAGTAGGGGGTGTGGTACGACCAGGCTGACCTCATGAAGCTTGAATGGGTGAAATAGAAAATACAGCGGTGACTCACGTGGGATAATGGTCGATCTTCTCGCAGAAAGTGGTTCCTGGCTTGGCGCAGGGCGGAGATCTTCCGGGTGGTGCCGGAAGGAAAGGGTAGGTGTTCCCGCATGTGCCGTAGTGGTCACACTGGGGCACAGAGCCCAGAGGACGGGCCAGAAGGGCGAGCAGCACCTGAAACACAAGAAATTAGTGCAGAATTTTTGCTTGTGACGCCAAGATCGAAGGGAGTTCGTGGTCTTCTGAGGGCGACCGTCTCCGTCGTGTTTTAGGGGACATGTTTCTTTTTCCATCCACACGATTATTTTGAACAAATGCGACATTGTGTAGGGAGAAAGTGATTAAGAAGAACGGAGATTTGCCTCAGGCCACACAATCTCTCTCTCTCACATTGAGAAACGAAACAATTAACATTTGAATGGGGCATGGTAGTCGATTCTCACCATTGTGACGCTTCCGACTGGTCGACTGCGGCAATCTTAAAATTAAAATTAGTTTCTAGAAATGTTTACGCCATTGTATAATTGGTAAGAATTTCACCACGGGTTGACTGTGTGCCGCCCCGACAGACAGGTCGTCAGAAACCTAACCTAACCTAACCTAACCTAACCTAACCCAACTTAACCTAATCTAACCTAACCCAACTTAACCTAATCTAACCTAACCCAACTTAACCTAATGTAACCTAACCTAACCTAACCCAACTTAACCTAATGTAACCTAATCTAACCTAACCCAACTTAACCTAATGTAACCTAATCTAACCTAACCCAACTTAACCTAATGTAACCTAATCTAACCTAACCCAACTTAACCTAATGTAACCTATTCTAACCGAACCCAACTTAACCTAATGTAACCTAATCTAACCTAACCCAACTTAACCTAATCTAACCTAACCCAACTTAACCTAATGTAACCTAACCTAACCTAACCCAACTTAACCTAATGTAACCTAATCTAACCTAACCCAACTTAACCTAATGTAACCTAATCTAACCTAACCCAACTTAACCTAATGTAACCTAATCTAACCTAACCTAACTTAACCTAATGTAACCTAATCTAACCTAACCCAACTTAACCTAATGTAACCTAACCTAACCCAACTTAACCTAATGTAACCTAATCTAACCTAACCCAACTTAACCTAATGTAACCTAATCTAACCTAACCTAACTTAACCTAATGTAACCTAATCTAACCTAACCCAACTTAACCTAATGTAACCTAATCTAACCTAACCCAACTTAACCTAATGTAACCTAATCTAACCTAACCCAACTTAACCTAATGTAACCTAATCTAACCTAACCTAACTTAACCTAATGTAACCTAATCTAACCTAACCCAACTTAACCTAATGTAACCTAATCTAACCTAACCCAACTTAACCTAATGTAACCTATTCTAACCGAACCCAACTTAACCTAATGTAACCTAATCTAACCTAACCCAACTTAACCTAATCTAACCTAACCCAACTTAACCTAATGTAACCTAATCTAACCTAACCTAACTTAACCTAATGTAACCTAATCTAACCCAACCCAACTTAACCTAATGTAACCTAATCTAACCTAACCCAACTTAACCTAATGTAACCTATTCTAACCGAACCCAACTTAACCTAATGTAACCTAATCTAACCTAACCCAACTTAACCTAATCTAACCTAACCCAACTTAACCTAATGTAACCTAACCTAACCTAACCCAACTTAACCTAATGTAACCTAATCTAACCTAACCCAACTTAACCTAATGTAACCTAATCTAACCTAACCCAACTTAACCTAATGTAACCTAATCTAACCTAACCTAACTTAACCTAATGTAACCTAATCTAACCTAACCCAACTTAACCTAATGTAACCTAACCTAACCCAACTTAACCTAATGTAACCTAATCTAACCTAACCCAACTTAACCTAATGTAACCTAATCTAACCTAACCTAACTTAACCTAATGTAACCTAATCTAACCTAACCCAACTTAACCTAATGTAACCTAATCTAACCTAACCCAACTTAACCTAATGTAACCTAATCTAACCTAACCCAACTTAACCTAACTTAACCTAATCTAACCTAACACTTTGGCAGCCATTTTACCTGGCTCGGTTTCCTCCCGTTTCCGCGCCTCCAATTCGACCTACACCTTCAGCTCATCCTATCCTTGTCAGCTGTCTAACAAAATTTCCAGTGAGACTGAGCTCCTCCTTCCTTACGTCAGCACACTGCAGCTAACTGCATACAGAAGCTAACAGTCGCTCAGCTCGTCAAAACATTTCCCCGTGTTTCATGTAACCCAAAGGTCGAACCACTGGACCCAGAACCGACCGAGATGAATGCGGTCCACGTCTTTCTGCAAGATCCATTTTAATATTATCATTCTCTTCTAGCCGTCAGCTCATGTGTCGTCATTATTTTTATTTGAGACGACGCCGTAATCTTCTCTGCCTCGTCTCTTAATCTCGTTGTTTATTTGCGAACGAAAGTGAACCAGTTCCTTGCTACGGATACTTTACTCTTGCAAGGATCCCGGGAGAGGGAATTTACGCGTCTGACGTCCACGAAGTCTTCTTGTCGCTTCCAGACGTTCTTCAGGCTGAAATGCCTTTTCGTTAGCAGTTCGCGAGGTTTCAGTAAGCCCAAGTATGATTTAGTTGACAACAAAAATTACATGTCTGTCTTCTTGAGCAACCACAGACAATGAACCTTTGGGTTTTACGATACGAAACACTTTTTTGTAGGATTTGAGGTTTTCACAGCGGTGAGTCCGAAGATTTCTGTCTTCTGGGTATTTAACCGACGCTTCGGAGGTCATTCTGCCTCCATCATCAGGGCGATGAGTATGAAGATTTCTGTCTTCTGGGTTGTTGCGCTGTGTAGTCTGGTCGATGTTAACCAACGTTTCAGAGGTCATACTGCCTCCATCATCAGGGCGATGAGTATGAAGATTTCTGTCTTCTGGGTTGTTGCGCTGTGTAGTCTGGTCGATGTTAACCAACGTTTCAGAGGTCATACTGCCTCCATCATCAGGGCGATGAGTATGAAGATTTCTGTCTTCTGGGTTGTTGCGCTGTGTAGTCTGGTCGATGTTAACCAACGTTTCAGAGGTCATACTGCCTCCATCATCAGGGCGATGAGTATGAAGATTTCTGTCTTCTGGGTTGTTGCGCTGTGTAGTCTGGTCGATGTTAACCAACGTTTCAGAGGTCATACTGCCTCCATCATCAGGGCGATGAGTATGAAGATTTCTGTCTTCTGGGTTGTTGCGCTGTGTAGTCCGGTCGATGTTAACCAACGTTTCGGAGGTTCTTGCTGCCTCCATCATCAGGGCAATCATCGCCCTGATGATGGAGGCAGCAAGAACCTCTGAAACGTCGGTAAACTTCTACCAGACTTCACGGCGTAATACCACAGAAGACAGAAATCTTCAGACTTTTTTTTCCGCAGTTGAATCTCGACGGGTTTGGTTGAATTTGTTTGTTAATACACTTCGTACCATAAGGAAGTTTCCGTGTGTCCACACGACAAATATAAAAGCCAGAATAAGGCGCACGTGGAGAAAATAAACATCGTCTGACGGAGGTCAGCCAGCGAGACGGTTCTTGGGCTAGCTTCGTCAGCTGCGAGCAGGGACGACCTCTTACGAGCTGTTGCTGTTTACTTGGAAGTGCCTGAGAAGGAAAGTCGCTTTTGCTGTTATTCCTGTCCGCTCACACGTGGCCTGTTTTCTTAGTGCCGCCATTTGTCAATTTTAAGGTCACGTGACCGAGTTAATGATCGTTCAAATGTGACAGAAGGAATTTATTTATTCCCTCTGTCACGTTCTGATTAATTTTTTCTAGAAGGTTTCCCCACCAAATTTCAGGAACCATTTCTGGTCCTAGGTTCAAATATCGACCTGAGGTTTTACGTGTTTTCCTCAGTTTCTCCAGGTAAGTTCCAGGGTTGCTTTGAGGCAGACAACCATCACCACTTAATTCCGTATTCTTTCACGTTCATTACTCATTGGACGCTTTTAGGTTGGCGTGGCAAGCTTGCGAATGTTGGTAACAATGGTATGTCGGTTCCCGCGCACGTAAAATGTTTGAATAATAAATCTATTTTACGACCAATAGCGGCTGTTTGTTGAACAAATCTCACAGAAAGTGTCACTTTTGCTTCCTAGTTCAATTGTTTGTCTTTGTTACGCGCTGACAGACTGACCTTGTCGAGGGAAAGCAGCTTCTCGGAAATCATGCGGAGCATTGCCACCACGGTAGGTGTGGCGCTGCGAGCGGAACACATAAATGCCGATCGAAGTTTAAGGTAATTACGGACAAAATGATCCGTATACATTGAGCATATTTATCATCTCCTTAAACAGCGTTAACCAGTTGATCTTTTTAATGGTGAGGCGTAGTGTTTTCTTCGCGGTACGGACTGAATTCTTAAATGCTATTTAGACGAGCTTCGGCTTCGAAGGGTTAATTAATTATCAGAATAAACAGCGATTATTTCCTTAAACAGCGTTAACCAATTGATCTTTGTAACGGTGAGGCGTTGTGTTTTCTTCGCGGTACGGACCGAATTCTTAAATATTATTTGGAGGTTTCACGTTTACACGGGTGTGAAAATGTGTGGACAGTCTTCTGGGGATCTATCGCCTCCATCTTCAGGGTGGGGTCTAAGCAAACATGATAATAACACAAGATTAACCAAAGCGGGGCATGTGGAAGTTTTGCAAATTAGTTTATTGTTCTTAACTCGCGACTCGCGCCGGAAGTTGCAAAACAGAAGCTGAGAAAAGAATTTGCTTCCTACAGCGACAGAGCAGAGTGAAACAAATGAAGTTTTCGCTCCGCAAGTGAATGCACTAACCAGCTTTATTTTCCAGGGCACAATTAAACCGAGTACTGGCCGAATTTCTCGCACGTCAGTTAGATGGGTTGGTACTTGTAGCACGCATGGGGGAAAATTTGCATGTAAAATCTCAGTCAGGACAGAGACTAGCTGTAGAATCGGGACGTGAAGGAGAGTATAATATTAAAAACAAATCTTAGATAAACAATGTTTTGTTAACTGTGTTAAATTGGTTCGGGGTTGGCTCGGGGTCTTGTGAAAACGGTAATTAACCATCGTATTGATTAAAAGTTTGGGAATTTGAGCTAATTAACCGAGTTATTCTTATCCAACAGCAGAACGAGTCTGAAGTTTTTGATCAAAAAGGGGAAAAATACGAAAGAAATTGAACGTTATCAGACAGACGGAGGAAAAGAGATCGCGGAGGGGGGGGGTCACATGTGTTGACAAAGGAAGGCCCCCCTCCCCCCCCCCCCGGTCACCTGCATTTTATCGTTTTCTTAGAATTTCCGTGTAACCGTATACACGAAACTTTTACATGTAATCACTGCGCAGGCGCACTGCGTTCTCTCCTCTTAATCCTCTCACTCTCTGTCCTTTCTCCTGCGGAGTGACGTCACTGATTACGTATGCATCGCCGCGAGCAAAGTCTCGAGAGCAATCTCTCCAAGTTCCCGTCTTTATCTCGGTTATTCCTTGGCTGTTTTACACTGCTGTTTCATCTGCGTGAGCCAAGTACATTGATTTGCAAAGGATTTGTGAGTGTTGTGTCGTGGCCTATTTTAATGTGTTTTGAATCCGTGCAGAAGTGTCGTTCCTCAGAAACCGATGGTCTGTTATCTTCGTCAAGAAATTCTCAGACTCTTATGAAAGCCAAAGATTCATTACCGTCACAAGTCTTAACGATGTGGTGGAATTTAGACAAATTACGTGATTTTTCATCTCTCCGTCAGTTTTTAACACTTGGCTAATTAATCCATTCTTCATTATAAATTCACCAGAACCGTACACACGATAAATAACCTTGTGTCTTATCAATTGCGTAGGAAATGGCACGTTACAGGGCCCCCCCCCCTCATCTCGGCCACACACACAAACGCGCTGTCCCCTTGAGGTATGCAAAGTAGATCGACCAGCCACGCCTTTATTCTAACAGGCGGTACAAATTAGGAGCCAGGAATTATATTAATTAGACGATGACAGATTTTTATCTTCTCGTTTGTCTCTGTGACGGTCAGACCGAATTTGACGCCGTTTTTCAAAATGTCAAGGCAGAATTTCTGTAGCTCGATTCGATCTCAAATTCTGGCTGCATCTGACGTTATGTCCCGTCCCCATGACAAAACTTCACGTCGACCTACGCCCCCCCCCCCGGGTGATCCTGTCTCTGTGTTCGGTCGACTTTGTTGAATTTTCACTTCCGAGTGACCTCCTGACCTCCGCGTTTCCGTATCCACGCATCGCCGACGGAATTTTGGGAACTTCGTAACGTTTTTGTGGGTCCCCCCTTCTAAAGACCTCTTTTGGGGTCTGTACGGGGACTTGACAATCCATGTATTTATTCAGGATCGATTTGCCAAAAACTTCTCATCTCACGCGTGCCTCAAAGACGTCTTAAACGGAAATCTTCGGGGTCTTTTGGCCATCAGAACGCTGTGGGGTGGTCCTCAACGAACCCATGACGTCAAGTTACTGAACGGCCCGTGTTCGATTCCCCGACGAGGCATTCTCGTTGCGCGATTTTAGTGTTCAGAGCCATTAGGTGTGGGATAAAGGCGGTCGGAGCGTGAATCTTATCGCCTTGGTCTAGCTTCGAGGTCGAAACTAATTCTAGTCGGAGCTTACGTTACGCCTTGAAGAGACAAGTCCGATGAAACTGCATATCGCATACTTACAACGCAAACTGGACCGGCAGCCATGACACTGGAAGGGTCTCTCTTCGCAGACTCTGGAACCCGAAAGCGAAGTTTCGCCGCGAACTGTAACGCACACTCGCAGATGCCAGCTGTCTGGCAGACAACCTACTTGCCGGGGCACGACAACTTTCACTGCCTCGCACTGAACTGAGTCCTCGCTCCTTCGGCCGATCGAATTTTACACATCAGGTGGGAAAGAAATTGTGGAGGGGTGGGAGGGGAGTGGAGACCGAGCTGCCTCGTGTCTGGGAGGTCCAGGGCTCGAACCGGGCCTTCGGTCCATCCAGGCCTCCTTCCGCATCCTTACCAATTCATCATCCGTCGTCGTAAACAGACGAAGATTTGGAAACGATTTTCGTTGGGTCGATTGTAACAAGAAATTGTTTGGACGTTTCGGAGGGTAGACTAGGCATGTAGCACGCGAGGGAGATGAAAGAAACTCAACACGAGGTTTTTAGAAAACCCGATCGTCTGTGTGTAAATGTGAGCACAAGATTCAAGTGCATCGTAAAACAGCGGGGTGTGATAGAGTAGTTTGGATTCTTCTGGCTTAGGGTTTGGTACGATGAATAGAGTAATAAAAGCGGGGAATTTATTGACGAGATGAGCAACTATCAGGTTCTCAAGTACTCCGCTCCGTGGAGTTGGCTGGTTACGTACGGGTTCAACAAATTACATTTTTAGGCGACGTTTTTCCGTGACTGCAAATACTAGGCTTTAATTTTCCCAGTATTCTGTAAAGGTATCCTGACTCGGTTGTCAGAGCCTCGTTTGTAGACACCTCCTGGTGTCTGAAGCAGCCCCCCCTCCCGCATCAGACTGAAACCTTTTAATCGATCTACCATTTCGCTGCTATGAACGTTAACACACGCGCGAGGTTAGGTTAGGTTAGTTTAGGTTAGGTTAGGTTAGTTTAGGTTAGGTTAGCTTAGTTTAGGTTAGGTTAGGTTAGTTTAGGTTAGGTTAGGTTAGGTTAGGTTATTTTAGGTTAGGTTAGATTAGGTTAGGTTAGGTTAGTTTAGGTTAGGTTAGGTTATTTTAGGTTAGGTTAGGTTAGTTTAGGTTAGGTTAGGTTATTTTAGGTTAGGTTAGGTTAGATTAGGTTAGGTTAGGTTAGGTTGGGTTAGGTTAGGTTAGGTTAGGTTATTTTAGGTTAGGTTAGATTAGGTTAGGTTGCGTTTAGGGAGGACGAACGTCGCTGTGTCATTAATAAAACTCACGCAGACAGTCTGAATCGGCCACGGTCTCAGACCCAGTTGTTCCACCTTCTTCCGCGGCAGAAAAATACATTTCCTAAAGACTCTTCTGGGGCACAGAACGTTCACACTTTTCGATATGGAATTCATTTGCCGTCAGCTTCTGAGTCGGTGAACACTTTTCGTACCACCCGGTAGGACCTCGTCCCGATCCGGTAGAGCCGGTTTTTGTAATTACAGGTGGGGGAGAACCCGCTTGGATCAGCAAGCGTGAGATTGTGCTGGAAATCAGTTTTCTAGGAGACCTGCCAATCAGGAGACACGGATTTATAGGCTGCCCGCGTCGCCTTAAAGGCCGTTCTAGCTGCCAAGACAAGCTTGTAGTCACTCATCTTGCCAAAACATTCCCCCCCTCCACTTTTACGGTGAACGGAAGTTCATTACCCTGTTCACAAAAGAGCGCCAAATGAATCCAAGTCTCCGCCCCCACTCCTTGTTTGTAGTCATTTTGTTCCATCTATGACCAGGTCTTACAAGTTACGTCTTCTGCGTAGGTTATCCAACAATTTTCCTTTGACTGATCGACGCCTGGTTTTGGTAAAATTATCAGTCGTTGAGCTTTTGGGTACGAGACTACAGAAGCAGATGTCGCTGTGTAGATCTGGGGGAATCTCTCCTCTGATTTAATCCGACGCCCGGCGCCACACACAAACGGGCGGACGCACGGACGTATAAATGATCAGCCATTGATGAGTTGCTCCAAGTTCCGCTCTGGGACTGAGACTCGGCATGTGCGAAGGTCCTTTCATTTTGCGTACTCAGAACTTCGCCGCTCGCGTGGAATGCGTAAAAGACCCGGAAACTACTTAGATTCCTGGACTCTGTTCGCGTTCTCAAAGAGACAAAGGAAATCCGGGATCAGTCGCCTGGCGTTCAGAAGAACACGACGTTTCGGAGACCGAATATGTTTCCGTCCTCAGGTCGAAAAGAGCTAACCTCAGTCACTGGACTGAAACCTGACGGTGGAGGGAGGATTATCAGATGGGCTAGTCATTTAGCACATACAGTCAGATGAGAAATGCGTCCAAAATCTTAGTAGGGAAAATGAAGACAAGAGACGCATCTTCGAGAACGTAGTTGTGTATGGGAGGATAATATTAAAATGGATCTTAAAGAAATATGGTGTGAGATGAGAAATGCGTCCAAAATCTTAGTAGGGAAAATGAAGACAAGAGACGCATCTCCGAGAACGTAGTTGTGTATGGGAGGATAATATTAAAATGGATCTTAAAGAAATATGGTGTGAGATGAGAAATGCGTCCAAAATCTTAGTAGGGAAAATGAAGACAAGAGATGCATCTTCGAGAACGTAGTTGTGTATGGGAGGATAATATTAAAATGGATCTTAAAGAAATGTGGTGTGAGATGAGAAATGCGTCCAAAATCTTAGTAGGGAAAATGAAGACAAGAGACGCATCTCCGAGAACGTAGTTGTGTATGGGAGGATAATATTAAAATGGATCTTAAAGAAATATGGTGTGAGATGAGAAATGCGTCCAAAATCTTAGTAGGGAAAATGAAGACAAGAGATGCATCTTCGAGAACGTAGTTGTGTATGGGAGGATAATATTAAAATGGATCTTAAAGAAATGTGGTGTGAGATGAGAAATGCGTCCAAAATCTTAGTAGGGAAAATGAAGACAAGAGACGCATCTCCGAGAACGTAGTTGTGTATGGGAGGATAATATTAAAATGGATCTTAAAGAAATATGGTGTGAGATGAGAAATGCGTCCAAAATCTTAGTAGGGAAAATGAAGACAAGAGATGCATCTTCGAGAACGTAGTTGTGTATGGGAGGATAATATTAAAATGGATCTTAAAGAAATGTGGTGTGAGATGAGAAATGCGTACAAAATTTTAACATGGAAAATGAAGATAAAAGACCGTGTCCCGAGCAAGATTGGTGTAATCCTCACCATCACACCTCATCCATTTTAATATTATCCTCCCACATACGCGGGACTTCTGTGGAAACAGTAATGAACCTCTCGGCGCCATAAAAATCGAGAGGTCTCCTGACTGTGTGAGCGACTTTCAGCTTGTAAGAAAAGGACCTCGTTCCGTGACGCTTTCGTCCTGAACCTTTCACTAACACGCCAGGTCGTGGACAGACAGAGTCTTCCCTTGCCGGTCGCTACGCCTGGCACGTCATTTGTGACACGTTAAACAATGCGACACACGTGACGTGCTTGGGCGCAGCGAACATTGACAATAAGTCACAGTACGAGGTGTCGAAACAAGGACCTTGAGGCAGACAGACCCCCGACCTCTGGAATCAAGTGGCCCACACGATCACCTGACCTCATCTTGTGTCAGGAGAATTTGGGCAAAGGCAGTCATGGTCGGAAAACTAAAGCGTAGGAGGGAAGATAATATTAAAAAGATATCTTGAGAAAACAGGGCAATGCCAGAATTATCTTGATCAGTCGACTTAGATCCTGAACAGAGTTTGGCCAATTAATGGTCTATCATTAACCGTAGTTGCGTCACGTGACAATCGCTCGATGCATTAAACAGCTCCATGCAATGCAACAGAAGTGGACTAATCAGAGATTTCGCTTACGTGTAGACGTGTCTTCACGATAATTACACAACTCTTCGTCAGATTATGATAATCGTGCTGACTCCACTTTAAACACAGACCTTTGCGTGATGCTGGTATTCTGGGCCGTAACGCCGTGTTGAGTTATAATGAAGCCCTGAAGATGGTAGCAGTATTTTGCCCCGAAACATTGCTATGTATCTAGAAGTCAACAGGGAGTTCGGAAGTTTCCTGGGATGGAACTTTTGTTGGCTCGTGTAGGTACTTCCCACTCCACACTCAGAGAAAAATGCTTCGAAAATTTTGAATCTGCAAAACGTGATCTCTTGTCGCAGTGGGGAATTTTGAATAATCTGGAAATAGACGAATGAAGTGGATTAGGGTGGGTTGGGTATGTAGCATGACGGAGAAAAGGCAACGTATGGATTTTAAGAATTGTTTCGTAGAAAGCTTGCAGAACCGGGGCATGGGTGGATGATGTCGTGACGACTATTAAGGGGCCACATTAGTATTCAGGGTCAGTAGCCGCCATGCTTATTTTCCTTTTATATGCGAGCTTGTTCAGGTCCAATGTTTCGGGTTTAATCAAAGTTTATTCTCGTGTAATGGACAAAGACACTGACAGGTTATTGTATTTTTTTAAGAGTCAAACTTCGTGTTTACCACAAAAAGTCTGTTGCCGAAACTATTTTAGATCGGCGCATGACAGGCGAATGTGAATTAGTCTTCCTTTCTATTGTTTCTAATCGTCTCTTACTGACTGAATGGCTTTTTGAACGATCAACAATTAATATTTCGTCTCTTAGAACGGAAGCAGTAACTTCGTAAACAACGAGTCAGTTTTTTTAGTGTTCTGTCTGACGACAGGTCCATATGAAGAGGATCCTTCCATCCTTTTCTCGGACTGGGACCTGTTCATATACGTTCTTGGCAGATGATCCAGAAGTGGTTTGCCATTGCCTTCTTCTGTGTGTGAATGGAGTAATTGTTGGGATGCCACGGAGGAAAACTCCGTGATGCCTAGACCTCGGCCTTGTCCAACACAAGTTATAAATTCGGGCACCGCCGGGAATGGAACCCGAGACCCCAGGATTACAAGGCCAGCGTTCTAATTGCTAGACCACCTCATCTTATTATTATTTAGTGTTCTGTCTGACGACAGGTCCATATGAAGAGGATCCTTCCATCCTTTTCTCGGACTGGGACCTGTTCATATACGTTCTTGGCAGATGATCCAGAAGTGGTTTGCCATTGCCTTCTTCTGTGTGTGAATGGAGTAATTGTTGGGATGCCACGGAGGAAAACTCAGTGTTGCCTAGACCACGGCCTTGCCCAACACAAGTTATAAATTCGGGCACCGCCGGGAATCGAACCCGAGACCCCAGGATTACAAGGCCAGCGTTCTAATTGCTAGACCACCTCATCTTATTATTATTTAGTGTTCTGTCTGACGACAGGTCCATATGAACAGGATCCTTCGATCCTTTTCTCTTCTCGGACTGGGACCTGTTCATATACGTTATTGGCAGATGATCCAGAAGTGGTTTGCCATTGCCTTCTTCTGTGTGTGAATGGAGTAATTGTTGGGATGCCACGGAGGAAAACTCCGTGTTGCCTAGACCACGGCCTTGCCCAACACAAGTTATAAATTCGGGCACCGCCGGGAATCGAACCCGAGACCCCAGGATTACAAGGCCAGCGTTCTAACCGCTAGACCACCTCATCTTATTATTATTTAGTGTTCTGTCTGACGACAGGTCCATATGAACAGGATCCTTCCATCCTTTTCTCGAACTGGGACCTGTTCATATACGTTCTTGGCAGATGATCCAGAAGTGGTTTGCCATTGCCTTCTTCTGTGTGTGAATGGAGTAATTGTTGGGATGCCACGGAGGAAAACTCCGTGATGCCTAGACCTCGGCCTTGCCCAACACAAGTTATAAATTCGGGCACCGCCGGGAATGGAACCCGAGACCCCAGGATTACAAGGCCAGCGTTCTAATTGCTAGACCACCTCATCTTATTATTATTTAGTGTTCTGTCTGACGACAGGTCCATATGAAGAGGATCCTTCCATCCTTTTCTCGGACTGGGACCTGTTCATATACGTTCTTGGCAGATGATCCAGAAGTGGTTTGCCATTGCCTTCTTCTGTGTGTGAATGGAGTAATTGTTGGGATGCCACGGAGGAAAACTCCGTGTTGCCTAGACCACGGCCTTGCCCAACACAAGTTATAAATTCGGGCACCGCCGGGAATCGAACCCGAGACCCCAGGATTACAAGGCCAGCGTTCTAACCGCTAGACCTCCGTGGCTATAATGAGTCAGTACAAAAGGTTCTTATTATTGAAAATAAACACGCACGGAAATCTTGCCTCGCGTCTGTGAACGGGTGGGATTTAGTAAGGCTACGTACAGACTTTGGTTAAGGCTCTTAGCACAATAACATTTTATAAATAAACCGAACGTACTAGATCAATACGTTGTGTCACTTCAGAATGGTCATAATTCTTACGGATATATCTTTACTACTAAACACGATATATAATTTGACCCGCATTCGATAATCGATAACTGTTGTTTCGATAGTATCGATAACGCAGGCCTTTTTTTTAAAAAAGATTCCCTCTGGATGCAAGACCAGACGGAAAGTGTAATTATCCGCCAGTCATTTTACTTTGAGGTTAAGGCTGCAATTTAAATATTCTCCTGATGAAGGTATAGTTAGAGGCGTAGGCTGTACAGTGTGCGTGTTTCCTTTTGCGTCCTTGAAAAGTAATTTTCTTGAACTTACACGTTCCCTGTTGCAGCTGTATTAAACAATGGCGTTCATGAAAGTATTGAAATAAACGCGTATCCTACATTCTAACATACAAATAATTGAGCGATCTAAAAGCAGATGGCGAACGCGTCGCCTGCCACACGACGCGAATGCTCTCAGTGTCATGGCCACCTTTGTTTGCAAGCGAACATTTCTACCCAGTTCACATCTGAATCTCTTTCCATTGTCACTTTCACTCAGAAATTTCTTGGCATTTCTGTTTGTGGGTTTCCCTACACTGAAATGTTGCCAAAATTTTCGTATCACCTTGGGAGTCCTCACTTTCTATTCTCAGTATTTTTACTGACAAGGAGTGTTTTGGCCGTCACCGTGTGTTCAGGAAACCGTGGAATTGTGCGTCTGATTTCTAAACGGGGCCAAATTTGAATTATCCTATGCCAGATATCCTAAATTCGGGATGGACTCTTGTAAACAGCCATTTTTTGTTCTTAAACCATGTTACTCTGTAAAAATTGTCGTAAAAGATTAATTATGTTTCAGGCATCGAAACTGTTACAGCGGATCTGAAATTCCAATTCATAAAGAAGACTTCTTATTAATTTTATCTTTTCCATTCTATATCAGATCCGATAACTTGAGGCTTTCTATATCTTAGCCCACGTCCATTGTCATAACTTTCACAACACTGCCATCTCTGATTTTTTGGGCGTAACTCATCTACTTTAGTTCCAGAAATTCACGTCTCGATCGATACAAGGCATTATATCGATGAGGATGGCAATGAAATGAGATTCGATTTTCTATTATTTCTGAATGCGTTCACGTCTGAATACCGTGTCAGAGAATGTTTGAAGGCCGAGAAGTGTTTAAGAAACTTTTGAGCAATTTACGTGGTCATTAATCACTTGAGATATGCAAATATCTCAGTATGTGTTCCAGATGTTATCAAATAGTCTGTTCTGTTAAATTACGACACACACATGAAAGGATTGTTTGTACCTCGCAGATTACAATTGCAATAAAAAAACAGAACAAAACAGGACCTACTCACTCTCTTAACAAACGACAGCTGATGACGTACGAATCCTTGATCCATTATTATAAAGACTTAAATAGTAAAAGTTGGAGATCGATTACGATATTTGTACGCCCATGTTCTGTAGCCAAGCCCTGTTGCCTCGTGTTGATTGGAATGGCTCAGATTTCCTGTCAGTGATCTTGACAGTAATACGATAGAGCAGTTCTTGTATCAAGATGGCGTGTCCATTCGCTACTGTTCAGGAGACAATGCGAGCTGGAACAGGGAATAACAACATCCCCTGTTCTCTTTTCATAGACATTTCCACTGTACGGACGTTTTTAAACCAACGATGGCATTTGTTGATAGACGTTTTCCTGTTCCAACTACGAGGTGCGATCAGAAAGTTTAAAGACTGTGTCAATAGAGGGCGAAACGGAAGTAGGACGAGCTTCTGCCGCTAGGGGGTGCGGCCTACATTCATAGTGAATCAGTGTGCCAGCCGGCATCATCGAATTAGCATTTGTTTCTTAGTTACGGGCGTTTTGGTAGTGCATTACACCGACCCTCCTGCGATTTCGGAATGGCGTGTGCATCAAATTTTGCCAGAGACTCGCCAAAACGGCTATGGAAACCTATTAAATGCTAAAGCAAGCATTTGGGAGTCCGCAAACTTTTGTGTGGCATTCACGTTTTAAAAATGGCCGAACCTCTGTCGATGATGACGAGCGTTCTGGACGACCATCTTCGAGCACAACGCCCGAAAATGTTACGAAGATCGACGTCGTACCATCAACGACTTGTGCGACATTGTTGGGACCTGTCAGCTGATTCTAAAGGAAGAACTCCACATGCGACGCATCCTGTCTGAGGACCAGAAGCAGAATCGACTTGACTTCTCGTTTGTCAGGAGCTCAAAGATCTTGCAAGAACCGACCCCAACTTCCTTCCTAAGCTCCGTGTGACTTCTTCCTCTTCCCAAAGATGAAAATTCAGCTAAAGGGAAGGAGATTTGAGACGATAGAAGAGATTCAGGCAGAATCGCAGATGGTGCTTGACAGGCTGACAAAGAAAGATTTCCAGGGATGCTTCCAGGCTTGGCAGCGGCGCTGGGATCGTTGTGTTCACTCCCAGGGGAACTACTTCGAGGGTGATGGATGAATTTAATACCTGAGATAAGTGTACGGGTTTTTATACGCGCAGTCTGGAAACTTTCTGATCGCACCTCGTACACGTAGACAGTATAAAAACGAAAATGAGGTTATATTCGCCCAGCTGCTGAATAATTTCATACATTTTGAGGAACTCGAACGTGGACCCCACTCTCAGCCAATCCAGATGTGTTTCTTTGTAAGATCCACTTACCATTATCCTTCCATTTACTTTTGGTTCATGCAAGCAGTGGTTTTCTTTCAGTTATGACGAGCAAAATGTGTGTAATCGTCTAGTCAGGAGGTCGAGCCCAGACTATGACCATCCTCAAAGAATGTCACGAAGGTTCAGACCTACATTTGTCACTGTCAGCTGTCATTTTCGAAAAAATCCACATTCAAAACTTCTTTCAACTGGCCGTTGAAGTATTTCACCCCTGTGAGGTCGGACCCCCTATTAATTGGGTTTTATGCAAAAAGTAGGCATAAGTGACCTAGTATTGAACCGACCAATCAGAGAAAAGTTATTTTGACTTAAATTTGAATTATTCCACCAATCACGGGATGTCGAAGCAATGCCGTTTACAAAATTCAAGATTTCGGAATGATAGACGAACTTCTTTTAAAGTCGAGTCGTCAGTTTTTGCAAGTTGAAACTGTATCACGGACTCATCGGTGTATTGCATTAACTTTGACCAATATCGTGAGGAGAATTTAATTCAGCAATCACTTGAAAATAAATACCTAAAGCCACAGCTGATGCGATCTTTAATTAAACCCCTGTAAACCGAGCGTAAGATTCTCATAAATCCCTTCATCGAACCCGATCCCACCTTGGCAAAGAAAGGAAACATTACATGTGTTTCCTACGCCTGTTATGCGCGCAACATCTGTTCAAAGCCACGATCCTAGAAGCTTGCTACACGGAAGGGTCATTCCAACAATGTGTAAATATGGAAAAAAAAAAACCAACCGACAATGGTCAGCTTTTATATGAACACCTGCGTCTACAACAATGTAAGAAAAATTATTCGAATTTCTAACCCACGCCTGCAACAATGTTGGTTCACCATGCCATAAGGCTCTTTTCTCGTTCCTTATACATGCAGTATAATAGCCTGAATGAACCGTATTGCACTCAATTCTTTTACCGAAGAAACTAATTGTAACGTCATCTGTTTATTCGGCATTGTTGTGGTACATTATCGCCGTCAACAATCCGCTTTCGTTATTGTGGAAAGAGCTGAGCTGTGAATCGGTTGTAGAAAAAGTGCGTCGTAGAGAAGATAATTTTGTGCTCTTAAAAACCTTTTAGAATATCACAAGTGTTTATCTTACATAAGAATTATTAAGAAATCTGTGAAACTGCCCTCAACTCTCTCCATTTTAGTTTAGATAAAATGGATCATTGCAGGTGGACGTCGTGGTCTGTCAGAATTCATTACGGTATGAGGTAAGAGATAAATGCGCATCTCACTTCACGCTACTCCTGCGTCTGCGCAGTTGCG
The DNA here is from genome assembly GCF_977971745.1 of Zootermopsis nevadensis. NCBI lineage: Eukaryota > Metazoa > Arthropoda > Insecta > Blattodea > Termopsidae > Zootermopsis > Zootermopsis nevadensis. The sequence goes on from NW_028259188.1 coordinate 882,870, forward strand.
TTATAATACGTAGAGATAGCAAGATGGATGACATTGAAGCTAAGAGTCCGTAATGCAGAATATACGAGACAGTACGGAAAACTTAAAAAATAGAAGTATTAAATAATGAACCTGAAGTTAATGTATAAACAGCCTTTCATTGTATTTATTGCCTAATTATAATTTAAATACAAAGACGTATTTACGTCAAATTCTCCGGAACTGTGGTTCCACTGTCACTTTTTTTGTTTTGAAATCGTCGGCAAACAATTTGTAATCAAAAAATGACGTCACCAAACAAACATTTGTTTACTCGCCATTGTTGTATTCTATTTATAATATAAATTGGTTGTTTACTTGCCATTGTTGTGAACAACCAATTTGTAGCCATTTGTTTACTCGGCTTATTATTATTCCAATAATAAGCGAAAACTGCAATTGGTATGTATTGTACACTAGTTTAGTAACTACGTAGTTTGTAGATATGTTGATAGATGGCTGTTACATCCAGTCGAGTTTGACGTTTCTCATGTCTTGTGAAAAAATCCAGAAATATAAGTTATCGATTCTCGATGGTCGACCATGGTTTGTCGATTGTGGAACGCATTCATCTAAAGCTTGTTTTTTCAAATCACTGTTGTTCTGTCGTCAGCTGGGACATTGCTTTCTTTCATAGATTCTGCTCACTGGTGTGGTTTTAAAGTTCGGATAAAATAAAATTACAAGTGTTCTACGAAGCAGCAAACATTTTCTTTTAATTTCGAGATATACTAATAAACTTGTTTTGTGCTTTGCAAGTGAGGTATGGCAGTAATTTGTCTTGTTTAGTTTTGTCAAGGAAATTAAGAATTTATATACATTCCTTTGCAGTGATGCAAGCACGAATGGGAATTGTATGCTGTTTCATGGGTACCACGAAATATTACATAGCGGCATCCAGGGTTTTTGAAGTAGCAAAAATATTATTGCTGTAACTTTTACAGGAGGAGATTTCTTTTAAAGTTGAAATCAGAGTTTTGTTATTTTAGTGGTTTCCAATGAATTCCAATATAATCTTTATTTTCATCTTGCGCATATTAACAAAAATGTTACATGTTCATACAGCGTTATATAACTACGAAAAGAACCCAAATTTGTATACCTTGTAAATGTGCACATTCATACTTTTGATTGAACACACTTTTGTCATATTTGTGTTTTGTGTTCGTAAAACTGTAAAAACTATCATTGGGCTGTAAAACACAAATGTTCCTCAGCTTTTATGACAAAGTACTCTCAGAAATGGAAGTCCATCAGCTGTTTACCAAGGATGTAAAATGAAGAACATATGTTTGTTGAACTTGGTTAATCTTTGAAGCAGATTTTGAAACTGTTGTCAGTTTGCAAGAAGATGGTGAAACACTTTTTGTGTAGTTCAACTTACTGTTCATGCAACATTTTGTTCAGCATGTTAGCAAGTTAGTTTGTTTTAGGTTATGTTAAAATAATAAACTTATCGATCTTCCACGTCTACAGTCCAGCAGGCTGTTAAAGTATCACGCCAGTGTTTGTAGTTGATAAATTAGATTTCACAACCCACAAGCTAATGCAGGTAAATATAACAATAATGGTAACTGGCATGTGTTGCTAGAGGCTCGTGTTTGTGTATGAGCGAGAGAGAAGGGCATGAATTCTGTAAGCATTGCGTGGTTAAGTATTTTTTCAATGCTTGTGACCTTGATGATGTAGGCAGCAAAGACTTATGAAATGTTGGTAAACTTCTATCAGATTGCACGGTGCTACAACCCAGAAGATGGCCATCATTTGTCTGGAGACAGCATGTCATACCCATTACACCCTGAGAAATCCCCCACATACATTTTCAGTTTTTGGAGAAAATTGTAGGTTATGTCTGAATGATGTAATATTACAAAATAGTGCCTAGTTACACGTGCCCCTGAGTTTCACCATGTTTTACATGTTTGTTGTTGTGTGTCTTCAGCTGCAGTTGTGTGGTGATATTAACAATTAAAACTTTTTCTAATTCTCAAATTCTAGCTGTTGCAATTGCAGGATGACTACAAAACCAAGGAGAGAATGTTGCAGGCGTGATATGAACTCTGATCCAGGTTTGTACAGAAATTTTCTGCACTTTGTCACTCTGTGTTCTAAAGACGGTTAAAATATGTTCCTGTTAGCTGCAAACTTTCTTCGTGTTATATGGGAAGAAGTGATTTGAAGTTATTCACATCTGAAGATGGCTGTTTTTTGGGATTGCCCTGATGATGGAGGCAGCGAGGACCTCTGAAACATTGGTAAAATTCTACCATACTACATGGCGCACCAACCCAGAAGACAGTCATCTTCAGACTCACCACCGTGAAAACCTGAAATCCTACATATTTAAATTTGGTTTGAGTTTGCTGCAATGTTGCTTTTTGTTGGATCACTGCTCCAGAAGCGAGGTGTTCAGTTCTTTTATGTGTGCAAGAATATTTATGTAAAGCAGTGAAAGTCTGTTGAATTTTGTGAGGTACTGTGGTCCGATAAATGGTATTGAACTTGCAGAGGTAATTATTCAAACAAATTTAGAATTTGCCAGTTCAAGACTGGTAAAGTTGGTAGACTGCAACTAGCGACAATTCTGGTGACTGTTCTTGTAGCAACACCGTATTTGCGTGCTCCTAGTTATATTATTTTGTTCTTATGTTTTCCATGCAAAGTATAACTTCCTTTTATGTGCCAATTGTATGCGCGGTAGCTTGTATTTATTCAGTCTGTCTTCAACGTCTTGTATGTGTGGCGATCACTCATCAAACAGCATCATCACTTAACAAAAGCACAAAATGCTATTTATTTTGCTGATGGCCTCACCTGGGTGCGAAACATGGTCTCTCACTCAGAGGGAGGAACACAGATTGCAGGTGTTTGAGAATCGGGTGTTGAGGAGGATATTTGGGCCTAGGAGAGAAGACGATGGGGCGTGGAGAAAACTGCACAATGATTAGCTTAAAAATCTGTACTCCTCCCCCAATATTGTCAGGGTGATTAAGTCGAGAAGAATGAGATGGGCGGGGCATGTAGCGCGCATGGATGGGACAAGAGGTGTGCACCAGGTTTTGGTTGAGAAGCCTGAGAGGAAGGGACTGCTGGGGAGACCTAGACGTAGATGGGAGGATAATCTCAGGCGGGATCTATGGGAGATAGGAGTTGAAGGAGATTGGATTTTGTTGGCCCAGGACAGGGACCGGTGGAGGGCTTTGGTTAGTTCGGTGATGAACCTTCGGGTTCCGTAAGCCATCTGGTTGGTTGGGTCCACTATTTGGGAAGCCTGAGAGGAAGAGACCTCTGGGGAGACCTAGACGTAGATGGGAGGATAATGTCAGGCGGGATCTCTGGGAGATAGGAGTTGAAGGAGACTGGATTTTGTTGGCCCAGGACAGGGTCCGGTGGAGGGCTTTGGTTAGTTCGGTGATGAACCTTCTTGTTCCGTAAGCCATCTGGTTGGTTGGGTCCACTATTTGGGAAGCCTGAGGGGAAGAGACCCCTGGGGAGACCTAGACGTAGATGGGAGGATAATCTCAGGCGGGATCTATCAGAGATGGGAGTTGAAGATGATTGGATTTTGTTGGTCCAGGACAGGGTCCGGTGGAGGGCTTTGGATAATTCGGTGATGAACCTTCGGGTTCCGTCTAGTTAGTTAGTTAGTTGATAGCCTCACCAACAACTTTTTTGCTTGCATTAGTGATAAAGGACAAAATCTGAACCTCAATTACGAAAAAACTCACATGAATACAGATGCATCAGTGTGTAGTGGTCGTCTATGGCATTTTATTTAATAGAAGAGTTTATTGAAGGCATGGTAGTTGTGGGAGGGGAGAAGGTACGAGCCAGTTCTAATGCCAATTTTCCCTCTGACAGATTCAATGCTTTGTGTGTGTGACAAATGCTGGATCCCACATTGAGCTTTGGGTCCCAGCTGGTGGCCATCATCATCCTCAGTGTCATTCTGTCATCACATCTGTGGTCAAATGCAAGCCTCGCACATGTGCTTCCGTTCCTTTCTTTGTGTCTTAGGAAAGTTGTCAAAGAGCATACCTAGAGGTGTGAGAGCCATAACACAGCGCATGATTAAAAAGCAAGCATTTGTATGTTCATGTTGAGCTTATTTGTTGTGTGACCTGAAGCACAAACAGTAAAGTAATGTAAAGCAGACCAGTTTGGGGGGAGACGAGGTATAGCTTGACCTTGTCACTAAATGGGGATCAGCGGTCAGTATCACACCCTGGCCGCGCTTTACCCCCAGGAAAGGACCCTGGTGCTCATTGGATAGGAGGCTGGGTGGGCCCCAGAGCCAGTCTGGACTCAGAGGCTCTGCCCCCGTCGGGTATCAAACCCCAGTCGTCCGGTCCGTAGCTAGTTACTATGCTGAGGGAACTGTCCTGACTTGAAGCACAAACAGTTACTTGGAATAAAATGCTGATTTGATGATCACTGTCATTGGGACATTCAGAAAATTGAAACGTGTGTTGCTCTCTGTTCATGGCAGTGAATTTGTTGATGTTAGTTAGTGTTAGATGAGAATACATCCATCACAGAGCTAGGTGTTATGAATTGTGTTTATTTCAGCGTACGTGGTTGACCTGACTATAGACTCTCCTATGAATCATCCCATACAACATGAATCCTTGCCTCAACGACGGGCCAGAATGCAGAGGAGAGAAGGTGTCCCTGTGATTGATGACATCATTGATATTTCCACACCGGTGAAACAGAAAAGGTAAAGATGCGTATTAAGTTTAGGGCAGTTGCCTGGCACATGGCACCTCCATCTTTTTGTCTTCGCTTGTGTTGCGCGGGATCCGATACGGTTAGGTACAGATCTACAACACAAGTGTAGGGAATATTTTAGGTAACATGAATAAGTACTTCAGTGTGTTTTGAATTTAAGTGCATGCTTTTCTCTTTTTGGAAAATGTGACTGGGCTGCTTAGGTGGACCTGAAAGCTTCTTCAGTTCTTTCGCTTTTTATGACAAAGTGGTAGGCGCATGTTATATGACTGCCTTGAAATGCAGTTTTACAGGTATTTCAGTCTATATACCATGCATTTGGATATGTTGCAGTTATTATTATTATTAAGTGTTCTGTCTTACGACAGGTCCATTGCTCTGCCCAAAAAGAGCTCTCCAGTTGTCCCTATTCTCGGCTTCTCGTTTTAATTCCTGGAACGTCATCTTCTTTCCTTGTTTAAGGTCGTCGGTTAGCTGTATCCGTCTTCTTCCTAGTCCTCTCTTTCCCTCAACCTGGCCTTCGATGATATCACTCATTAATCCATTCCTTCTCATAATATGTCCCAGCCAGTCAGTATCACACTAAAAATATATAAATGTTTTTGGTTCACAATCATCGGTCAGCCAGTGTAAAAGAAGTGGCGATTAAAATTCCACTGTCGTTCTGTAGCGGTTGATGCTTGAGAGAATTATTTTTCTGATGCACCCCGTCATCCCATCTCTATGGGACATGATGTTGCACAGAACTATGTCCATTAAAAATGAAGTAAGTTTCCTGCACACTTCGGTTGAATGTAGTTCACTGTTGCCACCATTGTTTAACTGTATTGGTATTTATGAGGTTGGCATTTTTTATGTTGCTGGTGTACGGTCAAATTTTGATGTCTGGTTGTTATTAAGCTTGACTGTTACGATTCATGTGTTCTTTGTGCTAAAATGTTTCTTGTTGAGACAACAGTCCTGCTTAATGCCATCATCAACATTTGAACAAACTTTATGTAAGTAAAGTAAAACTGTCCCGCTGTATGCCATGTAGGCACTTGGGGGGGGGAGAGGTGTTATAGCTCCTACTCATTCTTAACCTTGGCACTAGATGGGGGTGAGTGATCAGCTTTACGCCTCGGCCACGCTTAACCCCCGGGAAAGTTCCCCACACCCCATTGGATAGGAGGCTGGGTGGGCCCCAGAGCCGGTCTGGACGCACAGGCTAGAGGAGAAATCCCCTGCCCTTGTCGGGGATTGAACCCCAGTCATCGGGTCCATATTAATTATAACATTTGGTTTGCTGTCGTGATCTCTGTTTGTTGTTATCAAAACATTTACATGCAATGAATATACTTACTATTCTCCATTAACGTCCATTATATATTTGTCTAGTACATTTAATACACAGTTTATGCTAGGGTTCAGGATTATTTGAAAGTAAATTGTAATGTCTTGTTGACTTTTTTGTAGATGCAGTGGTGTTAATACTTATTTAAATACATTAGTATACATTTTTATCGGGGTTCGATCCCAGACGGGCAGAGGATTTTTCTTGTAGCGTCTGCGTCCAGATCGATTCTGGGGCCCACCCAGCCTCCTATCCCATGGGTACCAGGGTCCTTTCCCGGGGGTAAAGGGCATCCAGGGCTTGAAGCTGACCACTCATCTGCATCTAGTGTCAAGGTTAAGAATGAGTATGAGCTATACTGCCTCTCCCCACAAGTGCCTACATTGCGTATAGTGGGACAGCTTTAATTTTTTTTGCTTTTTATTCATTGGGATATAAAATATTCCATGTACACTGTGTCGCAATGTAAGCTACAAGAAAACATGATAGACCGTGTCCAGATGTGAAATTTCATGACTGTGGTGCAAAATGTGTCATTGTTACAGGGTAGAGGAGTCACCTAGGAAATCCTGCAGGAAGAAAGTTGAAAAAAAGTCTTCATTGGTATGTGGAATGTGTCCGGTTTGTATGGAGGATCTGGAATTCGTTAATCCAACACCAGAGAGGCAAGTCATGTCAACACTGTGTGGGCACACCTACTGTCGTGCATGTATTGAGCAGGTCCTCGAAAAGAAGGAGGAGTGTCCCAAGTGTCGTAACAGGCAGACAGTTGGAGATATTCATCCCTTGTACATGTAGTACGGCAGAATTCCATGTGTTGTATTTTGTTTTATAGATCATTTAATCAGAATTTCAATGACTAAATTTGTATCAATGTATTACTTTACTTACTGAAGAGTTTGATTAGCTTTTAAGGTTTTGTTTATGCTTTGTGTGGGTAAATTGTCTTGCATGTGTTAGTAAAGGTGAATTAAATTAAATTATTATTATTATTTATTAACTGCAAATGGGTTTTTACCCAGTGGCAGTGGTGCTACAATAAGACACAACAAAACAATGAGACACAAGTAAACGATAAGACACAACAAAACAATGAGACACAACAAAACAATGAGACACAACTAAACAATAAGACACAACAAAACAATGAGACTCAACAAAACAATAAGACACAACAAAGCAATGAGACACAACTAAACAATAAGACACAACAAAACAATGAGACACAACAAAACAATAAGACACAACTAAACAATAAGACACAACAAAACAATGAGACTCAACAAAACAATAAGACACAACAAAGCAATGAGACACAACAAAACAATAAGACACAACAAAACAATGAGACACAACAAAACAATAAGACACAACAAAACAATGAGACACAACTAAACAATGAGACACAACTAAACAATAAGACACAACAAAACAATGAGACTCAACAAAACAATAAGACACAACAAAGCAATGAGACACAACTAAACAATAAGACACAACAAAACAATGAGACACAACAAAACATAAGACACAACAAAACAATAAGACACAACAAAACAATAAGACACAACAAAACAATAAGACACAACAAAGCAATAAGACACAACTAAACAATGAGACACAACAAAATAATAAGACACAACAAAACAATAAGACACAACAAAGCAATGAGACACAACAAAGCAATGAGACACAACAAAACACCATACTCAAAATGAAACAACTCATAAGATTACAAAACCATAAGGCACAAGTATTTAAACACAACAGATAACCTAAAGTAGATAACTTAAAAATTAATACCAACTAGACATAAGAAAGTAACAGTAATGAATTACATACGTCGTGAACTGATGCACTCACATTTCATCAGGACCTTGACCCAATTCAAGGCTTTCTTATATGTTCGCTAATGTTTTGAAAAATACCTCAGTTAAATTATTTGTCACCAGTGTCAGTTTGGCATTCCGTTGAAGTCGGAAAATACTTCGACCATAATACTTTTGTTATAGATTGAGATTCCTTTTGACATTTTGAAAAAGAGAGAAACATAAAACATAGTAAAATAAAAAGGAGATTTGTGATAACATAGATCATGAATTTGGAGTATCAGTGGTGGTTCTGAATTGTGAAGCTCGTGACTGTCTGCCACAGAGTCTAGACACTCTCTGTGCCTGCATTCTTCTAACCTGGTACAAAAACTTCCTTTTAGCCAGAGTGGACAGTGAATAGATACGAATATGCCAACTGACTTAAAGACGCTGTATGTTTACAACATTATTCAAGAGAGACACCGGGTTAACAATCATATAGAGGCCTAATTAATTACATTCTCTGCTGGTTTCCAGTCTTGCCATCATTCTATTATTTGTAATCTTGGAGTGTGTCTTTATGTTCGGCCACCTCAAAAATCGATTCTTTCGTGTAGCTAGGCGACCAGAGAGGCCAACACGCAAAACGGGTGATTAAGAAGTCCCGAAGTAGAGGAGTCTTTGAACTGATAGAAAGGATTGGTTGATGATATTTTCTGGTTTGATTTTAAAATCTGATTTTATTTGCACAAAGTGATTGCATATTTGTGATCAAGGAGCGTAGATACGAGGCTCGTCCTCAAAGTAAGTTTCCCTGGGGCCGTTTACAGAAACAAAACACAATTTCATGGAAATATTTATTGCAACAGATACAGCAAGTGTCCAGCTATTTTTCAACATATTCGCCACCGGAATTGAGACATTTGTCATACCGTGGGACCTACTTTTGAACACCTGTGTCGTAGAAGTCTGCCGCCTGGGATTGGAACCACTGTGTGACAACCATCTCCGCCTCTCTGTCATTCTCAAAACCCTGACGCTGACCGGACAGGAATTTCTTGAGGTGTAGGAAAAGATGGAAATCACTGGGAGCGAGGTCCGGGCTGTAGGGTGAATGATTAAACACCTCCCAGCTGAACTCCTGCAGGAGACTTGCTGTCCGTCGAGCCGTGTGCGGCCTAGCGTTATCACTGACCGCACTTCACAGTCGGCGGGAGCTGGAATAAGAACCTCCATCTTCAACAGCTGCAACGATGCTACTGTGAGAACGCGGGAGGTGCCGTTAGTGCATGCGCCATGCTACGGCATTGCTCTATCACGTACGCACAGTCGCTTCGCGCAATATAAGGTTTGCTAGCTGTGGGACGAGTGGGAAACTTACTTTTGGGACGCGCCTCGTATTTGAAAGACTCCACCCTTTCAAATTCCCTCCCAGCAATCTCTACAACCCCAGGTTCATTGGTTCCGCTCGTCTTGTTCGGCATGTACTTGCTTTTGGTGTTGTTGATCTCAGGGCCTACTTTCTTGGCTGCAGTAATTATCTCTTCCACTGCTTCTGTGAGGTACTTCATGCTTCTTCCCAACGCCACCAAATCATCTGCGTATGCGAGTATCTGACAGGTTCTATTAAAGATGTGTCCTCCAGGGTTTGTTTTGATTGCTCTAATGACCTTTTCTAGACAAATGTTAATTAGCTGTGTAGACAGAGGGTCGCCCTGTCGTAAGCCTGCCACTGTTTCACAGCTGTCAAGAGACCCTACCTTGTATTTTCACCTTATTGCAAGTATTTGTCAGGGTAATTTTCACCAATCTTACTAACTTTGCAGGAAATCCGAATTCTCTCATTATTTCTATTAGCTGATTTCTATCTATGCTATCGTAGGCCTGTTTGAAGTCGATATATAGTTGATGCACTTCGATGTTTCATTCGCATGTCTTCTCCAGTGTAGTTCTAAGGCGATGAATCTGGTCAGTTGTTGATCGGTTTTTCCCAAAACCACATTGGTAGTCTCCTAAACAATCTTCAACATAAAGCTTGAGGCGCTTAGATAATACTGCTGCAAATATTTTGTGGGTGACATTGAGGAGTGAGATCCCTTGGTAATTCCCGCAATCTAACTCGCTGCCTTCTTTGTGTATTGGGCAGATAATTGCTGCATGCCATTCTTCAGGCATGGTCTCCGTCTTTCACAGCAATTCACATAAAGAGTGTATGTGTTTCCACAGCGTTCTAGCACAGTATTTAATCAACTTGGCTGAGATAGAGTCTTCCCCAGGAGCACGATTTAATTTCAATGCTCTTATTGTTACAGTTACTTGTAAAGAAGGTGGAGTGATTTCCCTTTCTGGTCCACAGTATATTTTTCCTGCTTCTTGCGTTGGTGTTCCTTCTCCTGGGTTGAGCAGCTTCTCAAAGTATTCCTTCCAAGTATTAAGGACACTCACTTCATCCCCTACCAATTCTCCGTCCTTGTTTCTGCACGTAGATGTTCTTGGTTGGAAGCCGCCTCTCACCTGCCTTACACTTTCATAAAACTTTCGTACGTCGCCTCTTCTTTGCCTGTTTCTTACTTCCTTGTACGTCTGTACGTTTGATCTTATACATGTTTGTACCATCTTCTTGCGTGCTTCATTTCTCTTTTCCAGGGCCATTCGACATTCGTCATCATACCAGTTGTTCCTTTTCTTCTGTTTGTATATTCCCAGCGTGTTTTCAGCTACTACGTGTACTGCATTCTTGATTTTGTTCCACCTCCTTTCAACCCCGTATTCCTCCTCTGTTTCCACTGCCTTCTCCAAGGTGGATTCCAATTGTATTTTATATTCCCTTGCTATAAGACCATCTTTTAGTTTATCGGTGTCAAATTTTTTACTGGTGTGTCCTTTTGTACCACTGGCCCTGGAGATCCGTTGTCTCATCCTCACTTTCGCCATATTATGATCGCTGTCGCAGTCTGCTCCTCTGTATGTCCTGACGTCCATGACATCAGAGGCATGTCGAGCATCTGTCAGCACGTGGTCTATTTGGTTGTGGGATTGTGCATCTGGTGAGATCCATGTTTCTAAATGTGTTCTCTTATGAGAGAAGAGGCTGCTACTGACGGTCATATTTCTGGTGGTTTCAAAGTCTACCATCCTCCAACCATTATCATTGGTTTCCTCACGTAGGGTATACTTTCCTACGTTTGGGGCCATTGCATGGTCTTTCCCTACTTGAGCGTTGAAGTCACCGATAACCATTTTTATGTCACTTTTTTGGGGCCTTCATATAGATGTTATTTAGTCTTACGTTGAGACCATTCTTTTGCTCTTACTCCTTGTCTTCTGTGGGCGCATGAACGCAGATTAGGGTTGAGTTGAAAAATCTTCCTCTGATTCTTAATGTACACATTCTCTCATTTACTGTTTTAATACTTCTATGTACCAAGAAGCCAGTTCCAAACTCCGCTCTTGTTATCTGCCCACTGTAGCAAACCGTATACTCGCCAGAGCCCATAATGCCACCTCCGTTCCACCTCATATCTTGCACCGCAGCAATATCAACTATATATTTGCCTAATTCTTCCTTGAGCCTTGCCAAAGCGCCCGGTTTTCGTAAACTTCCGATGTTCCATGTGGCCAAAATCATGTCCTTTTTCCGTTTTCCACGTCTACCAAAGGGAGTCATGTTTCCGAGGCCTCGTCTCAAGAGTGTCTGAACGTCATCTTTTTCCAGAATTGGGTTGTTAACCCAATGTCCAACTCCCATCTTCCTGGTGGACCGGAAGTTTTTATTTAGGGTCCATTCCCTTAGAAGGGTTCAAATATCTAGGCTCCTTGATCACAAGCTGTAATGACATCCTCACAGAAATAAAAGCAAGAATCGCTGCGGGTAACAAAAGCTACTATGCTCTAGGCCAAGTTCTCAGGAAAAGGTTTATCCACCAAAACCTTAAAGTGCGGTTGTACACTACTATAATACGACCTATAGTATTGTACGGTTCTGAATGCTGGACTTTAACATCTCTAGCTGAAAGAATGCTTATGTCCTGGGAAAGGAAAATTTTAAGGTAGATTTTTGGTCCAATATGTGACAATGGCCTATGGAGAATTAGAATGAATATCGAGCTGGAGAAGCTATTCAAAAGCTCAGATATTGTAGCTGTAATAAAGGCAAGAAGGATAGAATATACTCCGAGTGAGTGACGATAGAGGATGTAAGATGACCATCAATAGTAAACCTCCTGGCAAATTAAAGAAAGGAAGACCGAAACTCCGGTGGATCAAAGACGTGGAGTCTGATCTTAAACAGATGGCCGTAAGAGGCTGGAGAAGGAAAGCACAGGATAGGGAAGACTGGGCATCGATCGCAACAGAAACCAAGGCTACACTGAAGGGGCCGTAGTGCGAAAGAAGAAGAAGAAGATTGCATATTTAATGTTGCTGGAAGCAAAACACAAACACTGAAAGACTAAATATAGGTGGCTTTTATGATATTGTAATGTTCCTACATTTGTTTCTTTAGTTAGGATAGTTTCCCTACTTTACCCTTGAGACTGATGTATAATTTTGAAGAATGTAGGAAGTCTTATTAATTAGTTTGGGGACAATATTTAATTATAGTTAAATTATTTATTGTAATAAAATTGCAGAACTTCATATTTATGTCATTTTTCCGTTGTCGCTGCGTAATCGATGTATTTAAATACTGACAACGCACCTGCTTCACTCTCTACAAATTGGGTTTTGCTTGAATGTTGAGGTTGCGGCATACGGTTACCACTAGCACAGTTAATATAATGACGCTTTATGTACATTAGAAAGTGAGAGAGAAATTATATATTTCACTGGTATGAATGATGATTGAGGCACACACATTTATTCAATTATAAGGTGACCTTGGCAAATTTAACTCTGTCAGAATTTGTACTATGCATGGAAATTTATTATTGCAAAGTTGAAAGGTACCCACTGGACGGTCTAGACATGGTAGCAATGAGATATATCACTATCCCTGCCAGGACTCAAACTGTGGAGGTTGAGCCTGTAGCCTGATCTCTGTAGTGACTGAGGTACTCTGCTTGTCGACAGTGTATAATTATTAATGTGTAGCTACTGCTGCCATCGACCAGTATAAAATGGATACAGTGTTTGAAGCGAAAGTTGATGTGTCCATCCTGATCAAAAGTGGGAATCAAAGTTCATAGAAATGGCTGTCTTCTGGGTTGTTGTGCCACATAGTCTGGTAGAAGTTTACCAGTGATCATCCTGATGGAGGCAGCAAGGACCTCTGAAACGTTGGTAAACTTCTACCAGACTACATGGCGCAACAACCCAGAAGACAGCCATCTCCATTAACTTTGATATAATGAAAACCTCAAACCCTATAAAGTGCATGGAACTTGTTGTAACATGTTGAAAAAAAATGGGTGCTAGGATGCTGTATAGTTTCATATTGCTCAAAAGCCAGGGCCTTTACCATTAACATAAATAGGTGTATATAGAAATTTTCAACAGTATTTTGTTTATATGTATTATGATACGTGTTCATAATGTACGGTTAATCTAATACTTCTTCTAGTTGTCTTGTCTTGCCTTGCAGCAGACTGTATGTGCTGTAAATGAAGCAGTCTTTGAGAAGATATTTGCTTAACTGGCCAAGAGAGCATAAATCACTTTTAATTAAGTGTTCGGCCATTACATTTAAAACAGTAGTGGGTGGTGCTGTTAGCGTACTGTAAGTGGTATTTAAAGTATAAGTCAGATTTGTGAAGGTTATGTTGTGTTAGAGGTGACACCCTTTCAATTTTAATTTACTAACTTGGAACTGCAAGGATGTGTTTGTTAGTGGATATTTTGTAACAGATTATTTGTAACTGCATAATTTTAAGTACCCACCACAGTAAACAATTTGGTTCTTTATTAAGCAGACATATGGCTTCTAACGTTGGTTATTCTGTTGCGAGATACCACGCCCATTATGTTGGTATTAACTTTGCCTATTAGTGCCGCCTGTTGATAGAAGTATTAACCATTATTGAACGTCTTATTTTCCTGTATTTTAGCGGCGCGTGGCGTCAATAGTACATACTATGAACAGTGTTTATGTTTGCTGTGAGTGGAATCGGAAATTTTGCCAAATGAATATTAACAGTTTCTATAAGATATTTTCTACTTTCGATTTGTCAGAATATATATTGGGAACTTACGTGAATGTTACCACATAAAAAAGTTTGGCATTTGAGTGTGAAAGATGTAGTATTTATATAGTGATGTGATTTGTGTGTTGGTGCATCTGATCACTCGCATTTTACGTGCGCATAATATACAAAGATTATACCAATATAGGTAAATTATATCTGTATTTATGCTTTAAGGGTGTAATTGTGAGTTATTATTATTGAGTGTTTTGTCAATGCGTGGAATGTTAAGGATTGCCTGGGCCACTACTGATAATCTTTATATGTAAGTATATTTTCATACTATTGGGTGTAGAATTTTATAAATATAAGCGAAATGTGTTTTGTAGTTTATTTAAGGTGTGTTCAACTTGTGGCATTTGTTCACTTTGTAACACAACTAAAATTCTTTAGTTGTTGCAAAACTTGTCGCGTCATTTGAGTTTGCAGGAAACGTAACTATAACTGAGGTTATGTATATCGCTGTATGCTGATGGTTAATTGCTTGGTGTGCCTGGCTGCAGTTTGATCAGGGGCAAGAAATGTTCTCTTGTCATCCATGTACAACGGATCCTGTAATGGCGTCCGTGACCCAGTGCGAGTGGGGAGGGGGTAGTTCTACACGCCGTGGCGCAGAGTCCTTGCGTAGCTCATAGTTGCTCATCTGGCCAAGAAATATGACGCTTTTTGTGAAACCTACTATTCCCGTGTCCCGTTGCAGAAGCACCATGTCTTGAACAAAATCCAATGCCAATTCTCATACTCGATTTCTTCAAGATTGGTCGTAATGGTATCCTGCCGTCGACTCTGTTGCTGCTTACAGCGTCTTTAAATAAACCGCAAATAAATAATAGTATTGCCATCTATGCCTAGGTCTCTCAAATGAGTCTCTATGACAAATTTTGTATAGATTTGATGTTTCTGCTATGCGTGTTACATGACGTTCGTCTTTTTCCTCCGTCTATGGCGAACAGTACGAAACAAAAATCTCTTCATCATTGCCTCAAACCATGTTCTCATAAATTCTCAGTCCATGTTATTCAGTTCGTGGTGAGAGACCAAGTGTCTTATCAGCTAATTTTTATAATCTTAAGTATTTTCCGTCTCTGAATTCAAATTTTTTTGGCGAGATTTATTTTTTCATTCGATTCTTTACCATTTTCATACAAAGTAAGTGAAGTTGTCCCACTATACGCCATGTAGCCACTTCGGGAGGGGGAAGGTATAGCTCCTACTCATTCTTGGCCTCGGCACTAGATGGGGCGGGAGTGGTCAGCGTCACACCTTGGCTTTACCCCCGGGAAGGGACCCCAGTCATCATTGGGTAGGAGGCTGGGTGGGGCCTACAGCAGGCCTGGACGGAGAGGCAAGAGGAAAAATCTCTCTTCAGCACGGTGTATTGTTTAACTTCCGGTTTTCTGTTATAATTTAATTTCTTCCGTTTCAAAATTCTCCAGAACTTAATTCTTGCTGATCTCTACAGCCAGCCAACCGGGTATTAGTACGACAGACCTTAGGCTGGCCTTAATAACACGTGGTTCTCCCACCCCTACGTCTGTTGGTCGTTGTCGTCTTCCGTCTGACGTGAATATCCGCGGACCTGCAGGGGCAGGAAGCCAACCAGACCCTCATCGACGATTGGACCCGGTCCTCAGCGTGTCCTGTGGTCGTCCACGTGAGTGATGTTCCCGGAGGGCGACGCGACGTGAGCTTTTAAACTGCCGGGACTTTATTTTTATCCGGCCGTAAATATTACAGGGCGCGTGTTTCGGAAACTGAAATGATGCACGCGTAACCCCCCCCCCCGCCCCCATGTCTAAACGCGTTGTCATTAGTTACCCGGTTCTGATCCCGGTTTTCTTCAGTCGCACCAGGTAAAGTTAGCGGAATGAGAGTTTCCCGACGAGAAGAGACCACTCGAAAGACCTAAGCGTAGATGGGATGATATTAAAACGGAGGTCTTAAGGAAACGGGGCAGGTGGGTGGATACGGACAGAATTAAAATTCAACCTGGAAGATGGTGACAGCGTGTTTCTCCGAAACGCTGGTTATCTGTCTATGTGTCTACACGGCGTTTTCACTGCTGTGATAACCTCAAACCTAGTGTGATAGCCTGGGTTTGAAGCATTTGCATAAATGCGGTGGACTGTCGCACAGGAACTCGTTTTGGAAGTTTCTTTATTGCAACGTGGCGATGTTGAAAGCCAGTTGAAAGCTCGGCAAAATAATATTTAAGAATTCAGTCCGTACCGCGAAGAAAACACAACTCTTCACCGTTACATCACACCGGTGGTGGGCAAACGCGGTCATAGAGCTTTAAAGGAGATGGTACAGAAGCCATTGGTTTTTAAAGACGAAGGGAGACTCTCTTCTGTCCACAAGTGGGTGTTGGTGACGTGCTTACAGGTGGTCATGGAGCGGAAGTGACGTCAGCATTTGTCGCCTACGCTCGAATCTTTTTTGAGAAGCGTCAGGTATAATTTGTGTTTTGACCACTGATGTTGTGGTAAAATATCCGATGTCCATGTACACCCTCGTTAATCGCGGGGGGGGGGGGGGGCGTTGGACGAACGTAGTATTGTGTGGGATGGGCTTACAGATACGCGACCACGGAAAATCATAGTAAATAAATAATGAAATCTTAAACTCACTGTTATTATATCAACAACAAAAATTATACTTTTAAATAAAATGCCAGGCACAAAATTTGGCTCCAAATTCCATCATATCGGCAAACAGTAGGATAGTGGCCACCTGTAATAGATTTTTGGGTCTTCGGAAAATAATTGTTCCCCCCACCATAAAGATCCGCTGTCAGTTGTTACGGGCAAGCTTATGGAAGAACAAAATTTCAGGACGGTTTCTCCTATCAGCGGTTAATTACCGAGTTCGATATTAAAATGCGTTGCAGTCCATGGATCATGCCTGAAAACACTGCGCAGATAGACTTATCCATTCATATCAAACGCCAGTGATTGAGTGATGCGATCCGCGAACCTCTCAGGTTCGTGTCTCTGTTATCGGACGATAGATGGCATTACCGTACTGAATGCAGTTACGTCCTCTCTGAACCAGTTCATTATCATTTCTGGCAATATGACAGAAACCATTCGCGAATGTCTTCACGCGTTATGACGTCGTAAAACAATGCGGACACATTCCATTTTTCAGCCCGCGCCACCTCCAGTCTATACTGATGAGTGTTCGTGTCACAATCGATAGCTCGAAGATGGATGAATGGAGTCGATTCTGGTTTTGAAAAGTTGGTAGCATCTATCTACGACGTGGCAACTGATCACTGAATGTAAAATGAGAATGTTTTGTTTCACTTGAAAAATGGTGTCGTATCTTTTATAGAATAACAATGTGGCGTGTTCCATTGTGATCGAATCGTAACTAAACACAGATAACACGATGACAAATGCCTGTCGACAATGGGCATTTGGCATCAGGCCTCTGGGCTTTGCTGTCTTGGAACAGAACGACGGTCGATTATGACGTCAGTGATTGATAGGATTTGGGCGGGCGTGTGTCATGGCACGATGTGTCGCAGGTATAAACCATTGGCAACACTGTGCCTTTATCGCCGGTAACATGACTCGAGTTGCGCTGTTGCCAAGATGCACGCTGTAACTGCCTAATTCGGTTTAAACCTTGTTCATCATTTGGTTATCGCTTGAGCTACTGGATTTTGAGTGTTAAGTCAATAAAACAAGTGACGTACAAACCGACTCGAAAGACAAGCCAACTTTGAGGCTGATTTAAAGTGAAGTAGGCGTCTTAAGTTATTTTGTGTTCAAAGCTGAATATGTTTCGTGTTTTTTTTAAAGCATGTTTGTACATTTATAAGAGGATGTTTTTTATAATGGGATAGGACTGAGGGCCAGATGCTTTCTCGATGGTTAGTACGCGGCCCCGTTATTGATTTTAATAACTGTAGTTTCAGGAATCTGTGAGAGGAAATTATGCTGCTATCTTCACATTGCGACCCCTCTCGTAAGTTGGCAAAGTTTTGCGTAATTCGAACTGCTACGTGCTAAAGTGGCGTTAATTAGACGACTTTGTGCCCAATTTCCCGATCCCAGAGTGCACTTAATGTGACGTAATTTACGAAATTTCTCTCAGAGTGCCGTGTGTCTTGTTGACAATTTCTTTTGCTGTTTGTAATTTTTTCCGTCTCTGAAAAAAAAAGAAAAGAAATATACGTCCCGCAATGCAAAACAAATGGTTAATGTCCTTTTATCTCTGTCTCTCAACTCCATTGTTTTGGAAAGGTGACGACGTGATACAAGTTTTCTGAATCCTATTTTTGTCTTCATTTGACAATGTTCTGTTATAATTCCCACCGTGAAGGCAGTAATTTTCTCTGTTTCCGCCAAGCTTTAGGGAAATATTGCAAGCAGGATTAAAAGAAGCGAAAATTTCTTGAAGTAACGAACTTTCTGTTAAAAATACGACGTTTCAGAGACGACTCTTTCTCCGTCCTGAGGCAAAAACCTACTCTGTTTTGGGCCCAATCGATGTAGCTCGCCCCAATCTCCGAAACGTCGTGTTTTAAAATAAAAATCAAGAAATTTCTTGAAGTAACGAACTTTCTGTTAAAAATACGACGTTTCAGAGACGACTCTTTCTCCGTCCTGAGGCAAAGACCTACTCTGTTTTGAGTCCAATCGATGTAGCTCGCCCCAATCTCCGAAACGTCGTGTTTTAAAATAAAAATCAAGAAATTTCTTGAAGTAACGAACTTTCTGTTAAAAATACGACGTTTCAGAGACGACTCTTTCTCCGTCCTGAGGCAAAGACCTACTCTGTTTTGAGTCCAATCGATGTAGCTCGCCCCAATCTCCGAAACGTCGTGTTTTAAAATAAAAATCAAGAAATTTCTTGAAGTAACGAACTTTCTGTTAAAAATACGACGTTTCAGAGACGACTCTTTCTCCGTCCTGAGGCAAAGACCTACTCTGTTTTGAGTCCAATCGATGTAGCTCGCCCCAATCTCCGAAACGTCGTGTTTTAAAATAGAAATCAAGACGAATTTCTTAACTAGTCGACCTAACTGTCTCCTCCTAAAGAAGATTGTCTGCCCATGGAGTTAGTTTAATATTTAAACCCCTCGTTATGTAATTTTCTCCAGTCTTGTTTTGTTTTCGAATTCCCTCGTTCAGGGGCGCCGTGTCCGCTCCATTTCAGCTGAAGATTGTTGTTCCTGCTGGAGAATTTTCTGGGCGTGGCCCCCTGTCACGTGACAGCCCCATCCCCTCGATTTGTGTACCTTTCACACCGCCATCTGTGTCAATTTAGGAACTAAGATGTCTGTCTTCTGGGTTGTAGCGCCGTGTAGAAGTTTACAGACGTTTCAGAGGTCCTTGTTGCCTCCTTCGTCAGGGCCCTGATGATGTAGACGGGTGACAGCCATATTCAGACTTTTCCAGTTCCTCCGCATTCGAAGTGATCACTTTCGAGAAAATTTTCTTATCAAAATTACGTAAGCACATCGTGTGTCTTCTTCTCCGGGCGCCCTGACTTTAAATAACGCCACGCGGCCGAGATGTCCTTCCTGAGTCCTGTTGACATCCTTTTACCTTAAGAACACTTTTTTTACATTAAATACCCATCACGTTATCACTTTAATGATACGCATTCATCCTCCGTCCATGTAATCGACCACATTTGACTCCAGTATTGAACAATTGGAATGTTCAAGTCCTTTACTCGTTATCAGACTTATTTTTTTTTACTATAAAAACTCGTGATTTGTCGTCTATCAAAAAATGACGTCATCAAACAATGTTACGTTATAAAATAGTGTAGTTGCGTCATATTGTGATTTATTAAATTAAAATTAAATTATTCGGTTATTCCGTCAAATCACAATGTATTTAAAATAAGATAAATTAAAATAATTAAAATATCATTCTGTGTTCCATATCGAATAATCGATTTACAATTGGAACAGTTACGAGGTGCGATCGGAAAGTTTCAAGACTGCGCCTATAAAAACCCGTACACTTATCTCAGGTATTAAATTCATCCATCACCCTCGAAGTAGTTCCGCTGGGAGTGAACACAACGATCCCAGCGCCGCTGCCAAGCCTGGAAGCATCCCTGGAAATCTTTCTTTGTCAGCCTGTCAAGCACCATCTGCGATTCTGCCTGAATCTCTTCTATCGTCTCAAATCTCCTTCCCTTTAGCTGAATTTTCATCTTTGGGAAGAGGAAGAAGTCACACGGAGCTTAGGAAGGAAGTTGGGGTCGGTTCTTGCAAGATCTTTCAGCTCCTGACAAACGAGAAGTCAAGTCGATTCTGCTTCTGGTCCTCAGACAGGAGCCTTGGCGTCGCATGTGGAGTTCTTCCTTTAGAATAAATCAGCTGACAGGTCCCATAGCCTATCCCAACAATGTCGCACAAGTCGTTGATGGTACGACGTCGATCTTCGTAACATTTTCGGGCGTTGTGCTCGAAGATGGTCGTCCAGAACGCTCGTCATCATCGACAGAGGTTCGGCCATTTTTAAAACGTGAATGCCACACAAAAGTTTGCGGACTCCCCAAATGCTTGCTTTAGCATTTCATAGGTTTCCGTAGCCGTTTTGGCGAGTCTTTGGCAAAATTTGATGCACACGCCATTCCGAAATCGCAGGAGGGTCGGTGTAATGCACTACCAAAACGCCCGTAACTAAGAAACAAATGCTAATTCGATGATGCCGGCTGGCACACTGATTCACTATGAATGTAGGCCGCACCCCCTAAAGGCAGAAGCTCGTACTACATCCGGTTCGCCCGCTATTGACACAGTCTTGAAACTTTCCGATCGCACCTCGTACAACATGTTTCGGTTTTATTAAACCATCATCAGGTGTAAAATTATATTAAATTTAAAACTCAATTACAATTTTGTTTACAATTTTTCGTAGTGTAGTTTTTTTTGGAGGTCGTGTCCAGATATTTTCATATAATGGATCAACTTTATTGTTTGAAGTGATGCTTTTGATGTTTACATCTGTCAGAGATGAAATAGTAGACAACGCAGTTGTGTCTGGAGGTGATCCAGAAGTATTACCGTATCTGATCAAGGTTTATTACTGAATCTGAATACTTTATATCTGTTTACTCGGTATTGTTGTACCAACACAACAATGCCGACCGCTGGTTGAATAATTTTTTACGAATTTAAGAATGAATTAGAAAGGCGTTGTGATTATTTTAAGGCTGGTGTAAGGAGAGAAAATTACCACTCAATTTACGTACCTAACTCTTCATAAATATGTCAGCACTTTTGGTGTGCGTGGGAAAAGTCAAAATATCTTGGAGGTTTTGGTTGGCTCATTTGCATATCGTCTGAGACTTGGTCCGTTCTCGCTCCCACTTCATTTAGTTCAAAGACGATGAACAAAGGACTAATTGTTAGGGAAGTTAGAAGTTGAGCGGTTATAATTCTCATAATGTCAGCACATGCGCAGGATCCACTCCCTTTGATTTACGTCAGAATTTTAAGTTCTTAATCCTTATGTAGAATTTCTGTTTTATTAGACGGAAGAAATGTAAATTTACTCTTTCAAATTATTTTTGGTGCTCGATTTAGTTGATGCTGTAAGTTTCTCATACGAGGTGCGATCGGAAAGTTTCAAGACTGTGTCAATAGAGGGTGAACCGGATGTAGTACGAGCTTCTGCCGCTAGGGGGTGCGGCCTACATTCATAGTGAATCAGTGTGCCAGCCGGCATCATCGAATTAGCATTTGTTTCTTAGTTACGGGCGTTTTGGTAGTGCATTACACCGACCCTCCTGCGATTTCGGAATGGCGTGTGCATCAAATTTTGCCAAAGACTCGCCAAAACGGCTACGGAAACCTATGAAATGCTAAAGCAAGCATTTGGGGAGTCCGCAAACTTTTGTGTGGCATTCACGTTTTAAAAATGGCCGAACCTCTGTCGATGATGACGAGCGTTCTGGACGACCATCTTCGAGCACAACGCCCGAAAATGTTACGAAGATCGACGTCGTACCATCAACGACTTGTGCGACATTGTTGGGATAGGCTATGGGACCTGTCAGCTGATTCTAAAGGAAGAACTCCACATGCGACGCATCCTATCTGAGGACCAGAAGCAGAATCGACTTGACTTCTCGTTTGTCAGGAGCTCAAAGATCTTGCAAGAACCGACCCCAACTTCCTTTCTAAGCTCCGTGTGACTTCTTCCTCTTCCCAAAGATGAAAATTCAGCTAAAGGGAAGGAGATTTGAGACGATAGAAGAGATTCAGGCAGAATCGCAGATGGTGCTTGACAGGCTGACAAAGAAAGATTTCCAGGGATGCTTCCAGGCTTGGCAGCGGCGCTGGGATCGTTGTGTTCACTCCCAGGGGAACTACTTCGAGGGTGATGGATGAATTTAATACCTGAGATAAGTGTACGGGTTTTTATAGGCGCAGTCTAGAAACTTTCCGATCGCACCTCGTACGTCTACGAAATGATGCTATTTTAGATTGCAGTAAATTAACATTTTTGTTGTGTTGTTTTGAAACACGAAATCGAGGACTGCCTGAGTAAACTCACGAACTCCAGAGAGAAATATTTGCTGATGAAATAATCTCGTAACAGAATGAAAGATGTTAAGTAATTACACGGGTCATTTGAACAAGAGAGATTACAACTTGTTGCTTAGAAACGTGGAAACAAGAAATTAAACATAATTTTTGGAAGAAAACTCTCAGTGAGAAGTGACTGAAGTGGATTCTGTGGTCCAGCGGGTGTTCCCTGCACGTGCCAAGACGTGTCTGCCTCTGGTAGTTAAGATTCCAGGTTCGTAATGACATAAAAATGCTCCTTCAGAAGATATAATAGGAAGAATCAATATTTTATGTTGAAGGAGGGATCCAGTCCGAATCGTCTGTTACTAGGACACGTGAACCGGTCGTGACGAGGCTTAATTTGTTCCTGGTGTCGTGGTTAGAGTAACGAAGGCTCCGACGCGTTCAATTAGCACGAGAGTGTGACGTCTTTATAGACTCACCGTGTTTCGTGTTTCGACAAACGCGCGTGTTTTCGTGTTAACAGACGAATCCACATTTCATTAAAGACGTCTTTGTCAGTTGTGTGTTGTTTTGCACAGAAGAAGACGTGAGAACGCGGTGAAGGTAGGCTGATCACTTTTACGTTCGCTTCGAAGGAGTTTGAAACAGAAGGACAGTTTTCTGCTAGCCGCCATCTTGTGCAGGTATCACGTGACGTTCCGCGCGATGTGCGCGCGCCCTAACGAATAACTTTGCTGTGAATTAACTAACGCTTTCATAAAATAAAATTATATAATACATGTAACACGTATTAAAACCAAAATGTATTTCGGAAATAGCTACTGCACTATGTACCTTAGGTTAGGTTAGGTTAGTTTAGGTTAGGTTAGTTTAGGTTAGGTTAGGTTAGGTTAGTTTAGGTTAGGTTAGATTAGGTTGTATTAGATTAGGTTAGGTTAGTTTAGGTTAGGTTAGGTTAGGTTAGATTAGGTTAGGTTAGTTTAGGTTAGGTTAGGTTAGTTTAGGTTAGTTTAGGTTAGTTTAGGTTAGGTTAGGTTGGGTTAGGTTAGGTTAGATTAGGTTAGGTTAGGATAGGTTAGGTGAGGTTAGGTTAGGTTAGGTTAGGTTGAGTTAGGTTAGGTTAGGTTGGGTTAGGTTAGGTTGGGTTAGGTTGGGTTAGGTTAGGTTAGGTTAGGTGAGGTTAGGTTAGGTGAGGTTAGGTTAGGTTGGGTTAGATTAGGCTAGGTTAAGTTAGGTGAGGTTAGGTTAGGTTGGGTTAGATTAGGCTAGGTTAAGTTAGGTTAGGTTAGGTTAGGTTAGGTTAGTTTAGGTTAGGTTAGATTAGGTTGGGTTAGGTTAGGTTAGTTTAGGTTAGGTTAGGTTAGGTTAGATTAGGTTTGAAGTAAATACCCTGTAAGTGGGGAGTAGATGGGATATTTAATAACTGATCCTAGTGGGATTCGATCGTATGATCATCGAGCGATTCCGGGAAGTTAACTCGTGAACTACACCTGAGTTATTTGCAAGATCATGAACTCACATGTAAATATAGCATAAATCCGTAGGGTTTGCGAGTTCGACATGGATATACTTGTTCTGAATGTGATGGAAGTTTGTGTAGTTAACGTTACAAGGTAGATTAGAGGCTTGGCAGTGTTGCCAATGTTTGGAATAAGTGGCGTGCCACACTGCACCATCTATCGGCGTTGTTTTTCAACTGCTCAAGGACGTTTTTCTGTACAAACGTTGGCTGTGTAAACAATTTCTGTACCGGAAATAGGTCCATTGTTTAGATGCCAAGATATGACACGTGTTCCACTTTCGATTTTGTGAGTGCTTCATTGTTTATGACAACAATGACATTGGCTTCGAGATGAAAACGTACTAATTGCAAGCAAAACAAGATTACATAATGTAACTACAAGCAGAATTAATTTTAAAGTGTTTCGAAGTCGTAAATATCTTCAAACTTCACGAACCAAACATGGATTTCGTAATGAAAAAATAAAGAAATGTTTAATCGGGACGGTAACAACAATGAACGAAGTAAGTGAATTGTTGCTTGCACTCAGCAAAGTTGCGGTGTGTGTGTTCACTGCATTGAGTATTTTTTTAGGTTTAACGACGCTGTTTCAAGTGCAGAGGCTCAGAGCGTTGCGTTGTAATTCTCCGCTTTTGCAGCAGATGGTGTTAAAGAGAGTGGCGAGGTGGCCCGGAGGGGGGGGGGGATAACAGGATACTGGAAAATGCAAAGAAACTTTTAATCGTAAAACCTGAAGATGAGAGTCCATTTGTGGGGGACAGACTTCGTCCTCTTGTTAGTGTGTCCGGTCGATATTAAGACCGTAATCCTGTTGGAATAAACTAGGCTTAGATCCCGTAGGAAGTTACGTGTTTCAGCGCTGTTCTGATATTCTTAGAATCACAGACGAAGAAGTGACATAAGATGGAAGTCTTTCGTAGGATTTTAGGTTTCAACGAAGATGGCTGTCTTCTGTGGTTGTCTTTAGTCATCGCCCTGATGATGGGGGCAGCAAGTACCTCCGAAACTTTGGTAAACTTGTACCAGACTACTTGGCGCCATCTTTGAAGGCAGTTCCTTAATGCAGTGGAAAATTTATCAAGAGGGAGCACCGACTGTTTTGAGGAATGTTTGAACAATAATCGATCTCCACGAGAAGAATTAATTTATAAAACTCGATTTTTACTCGGTTCTTCCAATGAAGACTAGTTTTCGGCGCACTTAACTCTCTTTGCCTCAAATCCCTCTCATTCTTGACGTAAAGACAGCGTCTAATGTTGCAAGTAATGTTATTAAGGAGGTAGGAATTTGAAAGGAGGCGGTCATACTAACTCGGCCTTACCTGAAGACGTGTAGGAACAGGATGGTTAGTATTTGAACTGGATGTGGCAAGTATATGGCGTTTTACCGCTGCGTTAACCCACTAGGCGAGTGGACTTTGTTAGGTTAGAGTTAGCCTACTTCTTGCGTGCTGGGCTGGTGGTTATGAAATATGTCTGCCCCCGTTAAAAGTAAGTTTACGTCTTGTTTTGGTCGAGTTGTGTGGCAGGATATGTTGGCACTTGAAAGACCAGCTTTTTATATTTGAACATGGTAATTAGACGTCGGGTTCTTTGAAAGTTGTGGAATTTTCTTGGGAAGGTGAGAAAGTATATCGAGATGCCACTTATATCGCCATCAAATGGATTAAAACACACAAAATGCACAAAAATATTAGTAGGTTTCTGCCCCTGTAGATTTATTTCGTAGTTAATGTTGGGGAGATTAGTCTATTTTTGGAAAGATATATCAGAAACTCTTAAAAGAATTTAATTTTAAAATCTCCGTTACCTTGCTGTTGTAGCCACAATAAAATTGTAATAAATAAATTGGAGTAAGAAAGATGTTCTGTCTGCTAGGAGTTTAAAGCATTTGATAATATCGACAAAATAAGGGGGCAATGTATGATTAATGTAACAGCTGTAAACAGGAGATAGAGTTGAAAATTTTTTTTACCGTCAGTGTGGTAAATATTACAAAAGAGTGAACTGTAACTGATTATCACAAACATATATATATTTTTAAAGGGCATAATTGGCGGAGTAAGTCAGATGAAAATACACAATTTTTGTTTCTAGATACTAAAAGTTTATACGAAAATTACTTCAGAAGAAATTTAAATGGGTTAATGCAAATTTGGAGGATTTAATTGAGGTCTTATATGACCAGAGTTTAAATAAAAGGATATTTTTAGAGGTAGATCTGAGTTACATAAAATATTTAATGATTTGTCATTAGCACCTGATTTAAAAATAAAAATAAATTCAAAAGTCATGGCAACTAATTTTTTTTTGGGGGGGGGGCAAACACGTTATATTGAAGAAAGTTCAAAATATTCATATGAAAGGGCACGATGTACTCCTCCGATTGGCGTAGTCAGATCAGGAAGCTGTGAATGGGGGTGGGAATAGTAGCCAAGAAAAGAGCACATTACGGAATGACCTTTATTCATTCTTTAATCCTCGAAAAATTCAATTGTGATTAAAAGAATTCAATGTGAGTTAACTCAGAATTCTTACATTAAGACTAGCAACCTTCAAAGTAGTCTCCGAGTGTCTCTAGTACTCGCTGCCTTCGACGAGGAAAACGTCGAATACCATCAGCTTCACCATCTCCAAATCTTGTCATCTCGCGCCGAACTGCGTTCGAAATGTCCTCTCGTGTACGAAAGCGTTTTCTGGCTGTTTCAATTTTGGGTGTTAAGTCAAATTCGGGTGAACATTCTTAAGGGCTTTTGTGAGATATGTTTTAATCACTCTGGGATGTGTTTCGCTCGTGCAATGCTCAATATATTTGAGATACTGAAGGAGATAAATGATGAACTATGAATATTATATCCTCTCAAATCACATTCCACTCCAATATTTCTCATAATTGAAGCATAACGAATATAAATTAGGTTTATGGTTGGACATTGAATATTAGACGAGACTTTGACTGACTGGAGTTGATAAGGCAGTGGCTGTTGTCATGTTACTGGGTGTTATTCTTTAATATACAAATATTTTGCTGAAACACATTCTTATCACATATCAATACCACTCTCTCCAAATATAAACAGTGAGATTAGTTAGGGCCTCCAAAAATGGAGCGTAATATCAATGCCTATAGTTGTACAGGACGCACAAACACCTTTAATAAGGTCAACAGGACAGTGTTTGAATTTTTAAAAGAAAAAAATAGGCTATATAAAGGGTCTCGGGTTCGATTCCCGGCGGTGCCCGAATTTATAACTTGTGTTGGGCAAGGCCGTGGTCTAGGCAACACGGAGTTTTCCTCCGTGGCATCCCAACAATTACTCCATTCACACACAGAAGAAGGCAATGGCAAACCACTTCTGGATCATCTGCCAAGAACGTATATGAGCAGGTCCCAGTCCGAGAAAAGGGTGGAAGGATCCTGTTCATATGGACCTGTCGTCAGACAGAACACTAAATAATAATAAGATGAGGTGGTCTAGCGGTTAGAACGCTGGCCTTGTAATCCTGGGGTCTCGAGTTCGATTCCCGGCGGTGCCCGAATTTATAACTTGTGTTGGGCAAGGCCGTGGTCTAGGCAACACGGAGTTTTCCTCCGTGGCATCCCAACAATTACTCCATTCACACACAGAAGAAGGCAATGGCAAACCACTTCTGGATCATCTGCCAAGAACGTATATGAACAGGTCCCAGTCCGAGAAGAGAAAAGGATGGAAGGATCCTGTTCATATGGACCTGTCGTCAGACAGAACACTAAATAATAATAAGATGAGGTGGTCTAGCGGTTAGAACGCTGGCCTTGTAATCCTGGGGTCTCAGGTTCGATTCCCGGTGGTGCCCGAATTTATAACTTGTGTTGGGCAAGGCCGTGGTCTAGGCAACACTGAGTTTTCCTCCGTGGCATCCCAACAATTACTCCATTCACACACAGAAGAAGGCAATGGCATACCACTTCTGGATCATCTGCCAAGAACGTATATGAACAGGTCCCAGTCCGAGAAGAGAAAAGGATGGAAGGATCCTGTTCATATGGACCTGTCGTCAGACATAACACTAAATAATAATAAGATGAGGTGGTCTAGCGGTTAGAACGCTGGCCTTGTAATCCTGGGGTCTCGAGTTCGATTCCCGGCGGTGCCCGAATTTATAACTTGTGTTGGGCAAGGCCGTGGTCTAGGCAACACGGAGTTTTCCTCCGTGGCATCCCAACAATTACTCCATTCACACACAGAAGAAGGCAATGGCAAACCACTTCTGGATCATCTGCCAAGAACGTATATGAACAGGTCCCAGTCCGAGAAAAGGATGGAAGGATCCTGTTCATATGGACCTGTCGTCAGACAGAACACTAAATAATAATAAGATGAGGTGGTCTAGCGGTTAAAACGCTGGCCTTGTAATCCTGGGGTCTCGGGTTCGGTGCCCGAATTTATAACTTGTGTTGGGCAAGGCCGTGGTCTAGGCAACACGGAGTTTTCCTCCGTGGCATCCCAACAATTACTCCATTCACACACAGAAGAAGGCAATGGCATACCACTTCTGGATCATCTGCCAAGAACGTATATGAACAGGTCCCAGTCCGAGAAGAGAAAAGGATGGAAGGATCCTGTTCATATGGACCTGTCGTCAGACAGAACACTAAATAATAATAAGATGAGGTGGTCTAGCGGTTAGAACGCTGGCCTTGTAATCCTGGGGTCTCAGGTTCGATTCCCGGTGGTGCCCGAATTTATAACTTGTGTTGGGCAAGGCCGTGGTCTAGGCAACACTGAGTTTTCCTCCGTGGCATCCCAACAATTACTCCATTCACACACAGAAGAAGGCAATGGCATACCACTTCTGGATCATCTGCCAAGAACGTATATGAACAGGTCCCAGTCCGAGAAGAGAAAAGGATGGAAGGATCCTGTTCATATGGACCTGTCGTCAGACATAACACTAAATAATAATAAGATGAGGTGGTCTAGCGGTTAGAACGCTGGCCTTGTAATCCTGGGGTCTCGAGTTCGATTCCCGGCGGTGCCCGAATTTATAACTTGTGTTGGGCAAGGCCGTGGTCTAGGCAACACGGAGTTTTCCTCCGTGGCATCCCAACAATTACTCCATTCACACACAGAAGAAGGCAATGGCAAACCACTTCTGGATCATCTGCCAAGAACGTATATGAACAGGTCCCAGTCCGAGAAAAGGATGGAAGGATCCTGTTCATATGGACCTGTCGTCAGACAGAACACTAAATAATAATAAGATGAGGTGGTCTAGCGGTTAAAACGCTGGCCTTGTAATCCTGGGGTCTCGGGTTCGGTGCCCGAATTTATAACTTGTGTTGGGCAAGGCCGTGGTCTAGGCAACACGGAGTTTTCCTCCGTGGCATCCCAACAATTACTCCATTCACACACAGAAGAAGGCAATGGCAAACCACTTCTGGATCATCTGCCAAGAACGTATATGAACAGGTCCCAGTCCGAGAAGAGAAAAGGATGGAAGGATCCTGTTCATATGGACCTGTCGTCAGACAGAACACTAAATAATAATAAGATGAGGTGGTCTAGCGGTTAAAACGCTGGCCTTGTAATCCTGGGGTCTCGGGTTCGGTGCCCGAATTTATAACTTGTGTTGGGCAAGGCCGTGGTCTAGGCAACACGGAGTTTTCCTCCGTGGCATCCCAACAATTACTCCATTCACACACAGAAGAAGGCAATGGCTAACCACTTCTGGATCATCTGCCAAGAACGTATATGAACAGGTCCCAGTCCGAGAAGAGAAAAGGATGGAAGGATCCTGTTCATATGGACCTGTCGTCAGACAGAACACTAAATAATAATAAGATGAGGTGGTCTAGCGGTTAAAACGCTGGCCTTGTAATCCTGGGGTCTCGGGTTCGGTGCCCGAATTTATAACTTGTGTTGGGCAAGGCCGTGGTCTAGGCAACACGGAGTTTTCCTCCGTGGCATCCCAACAATTACTCCATTCACACACAGAAGAAGGCAATGGCAAACCACTTCTGGATCATCTGCCAAGAACGTATATGAACAGGTCCCAGTCCGAGAAGAGAAAAGGATGGAAGGATCCTGTTCATATGGACCTGTCGTCAGACAGAACACTAAATAATAATAAGATGAGGTGGTCTAGCGGTTAAAACGCTGGCCTTGTAATCCTGGGGTCTCGGGTTCGGTGCCCGAATTTATAACTTGTGTTGGGCAAGGCCGTGGTCTAGGCAACACGGAGTTTTCCTCCGTGGCATCCCAACAATTACTCCATTCACACACAGAAGAAGGCAATGGCAAACCACTTCTGGATCATCTGCCAAGAACGTATATGAACAGGTCCCAGTCCGAGAAAAGGATGGAAGGATCCTGTTCATATGGACCTGTCGTCAGACAGAACACTAAATAATAATAAGATGAGGTGGTCTAGCGGTTAAAACGCTGGCCTTGTAATCCTGGGGTCTCGGGTTCGGTGCCCGAATTTATAACTTGTGTTGGGCAAGGCCGTGGTCTAGGCAACACGGAGTTTTCCTCCGTGGCATCCCAACAATTACTCCATTCACACACAGAAGAAGGCAATGGCAAACCACTTCTGGATCATCTGCCAAGAACGTATATGAACAGGTCCCAGTCCGAGAAAAGGATGGAAGGATCCTGTTCATATGGACCTGTCGTCAGACAGAACACTAAATAATAATAAATAAATTAAGCCTCTAATATCTGATACGTCTGTATTTTGAATTAATTTTATTGGAATTCCAAAAATGTCCTAATTTCCAGTGAGATAGCTATGTTGAGGGGCAGAAACCAATTTATGTTTTTCTTAGCGTGTTTTTTAATTAAATTTATTGGGATTCCAAAATATCTCGCTTCCCATGCTGGGTGTTGTCTGAAGATGAAGCCTCACAATTTGTAAAATCCATTGTAATAATTCAAGAGAATGGCTGATGTTCTACCGGAAGTTTTTGTCGATGGAAATAAATTGTTTAATAACTCATTTGAATAAAAAATTTTCTTGGATATTATCCATCGTCTAGTAAATAAAGTATAAAACGTAAAACGACGTTTCGGATATGGGGCTCTATCTCCGTCTTCAGGTTCCTACTCGGTTGGGCCCACGTATAATTAAATCGTCACACACTCTTTTTAAAAGAGATGGTAGGTTTGTTCGCCTCAGGTGTGATCAGCGTTACACTGTGTATCCTTTAAGCTTTGCCATTTTATATGGTTGCATCAACTACGGATGTTACTTAATGTAGAAATGAAGACTGTGGTCTCTTCCGGTTTCTCCCGCAAGAGCTGAGAAAAATTTCGAGGCTAGTACGATGTATCAACTGATGACGTTATTTTAGTGCGCTGACGAGTAGACTGGCCCGGTTTTCTAAGACCCCGGGTTCAGTCCCAACTGTCGTTACTAAAACAAGCGGACAACTAGTCATATTAACTGGGGAGTGGAACCAGCTCCCGAAACGTCGGTTGCATAAACTTTTACGAATAGAGAATTGCCATGAAACTATTTATGTTGGGACGTTGCAGTAGGCTTGTGTGTGTCGTACGTATTCAATTTTTAATGAATTTTTTTATATACGTGGTAATATTTCTTCCATCTTCTTCTTGGTTTTCCAAGAGGACTTTTTCCATGAGAATCCCCCCCCCCAACAAAGTCTTGTACATTTGTTCCTGTTACTTTTTATTGTCTCAGTGACAGCAGGTGACCAAAATGCATAGCGGATTACTTCCTTGTGCCAATTCGAAATTTCGCTCTCACTTTTTGTTTCACCGGTGGGTCTCAGTACATTCCTCGTCGCTTCTGGCTGGTTCTTGTCTTTCTTGACAACGTGTCAGTGTCATGAACAGAGGTTATAAAACAGGGGACCCAGAAACCTGTGTGGTCTTCAGTAGAACAAGAGTAATTGCATTTAAGAAGCTCTTAATTCTTATCTACTGCACGGGGTTTCGGAGATAATACCTGTCAAATGTTGAGGAAAGGTTTTTAGTATGGTAGTGACTTTGAGGAAAGCTACGAAATTCCTATACCTGATCTTCGGGTCGAGATCTGAACTCGGTACGAGCGGAACACGACGGACCGCAATGTTCATTTGAACCGATCTTGAGTTTCCACTAGCGAACGCTACCGAAATTCGTCACAAAATCATTGAAGCAAGTAGTTGATTCAACGTGACACGAACAAGCATTCCCGTTGGCCGACGTCCTTTCAGGTGGGATGTGAGGTTTTCACGGCTGAAGATGGCTGTCTTCCGGATTGTCGCGCCTTCTTGTCTGGTAGAAGCTTACCGACGTTTCAGAGGTACTTGCTGGCTCCGTCATCACAGTGCGCTATCCCAGAGGACAGACAGCGGTGGTCAATCTAGCTTTAGCACTGTAACCCGGTTAAATTCGCCGGGCATCAAGGTCACAGATTAAAGAAACGTAGGACCACGTGCGTTCGTGTCCCGACCAGAAGAGACGCTTTGTTATAACTTTCTTTTGAATTGAGAATTGACGTTTGAAGGACCTTAAATGAAATGGCAGGTGTGCTTTGATAACTTTTAAAGTTCGCTTCGTTTCATGTCCTAAGCTGACTCTTCTGTTTGTGTCGTTAAACATTGACGCATTAGAAAATAATGTAATTTCAGGGCGAAGTTCATAAGTTCATGAAACATTTCAAGGAAAAATTCGTTCTGTTTTAATTTTTAAGTACGGATAATCGTTGAGGTGAAATTTATATCGCGTGTTCTAGGAGAAAAACTTGAACTCGCTCATAGTCTACTTATTATTTTTCTTATATAATCGTGGCAGGCTCAGAGAATGTCGTGTCTTTAAGAAACTTAACTTTCTCGTTATCACACTCAGACATAAAGCCTTTGGGTTCAATTGCGGGGGGAGGGGGGGGGGGGAGATGTGTAGACTAAGTGAGCGAGTGTCAGCTCCTCAAGATGGACCCTGGTCAGTGGAATTATGTCGTGCAACGCAGTTAACATTGTGTGAGGTGTCTGATTACAGACACGAGGTCAAAGTGTTGTTCAGTAAGACGTGTCCCAGTTTCTGATCCGACGTTCTTCATCGAATTGGACAGGTGTCCACAGCGGTACGAACTGCCATATACTGACGACATTAGAAAGATGGCGTATTATTACAGGCTAATGTAAGCGGGCCGCTGGTTGAGAACACCTGTCGTAATTCTTTACGATCCGATTTAATTGAGTGCAACAAAGACAAAGGGACTGTACTTAATTGCGCCTACTTGCCTGCGTATACCTAATTGTAGTTAATCCTTTGACGCTGGATATCGCAGATACGTAATTTAGATTCATAATCCAGTCCGTACCGCGAAGAAAACACAACGCCTCACCATTACGAAGATCAACTGGTTAACGCTGTTTAAGGAAATAATAGGTTTTTATTCTGATAATTAATTAACCCTTCGAAGCCGAAGCTCGTCTAAATAGCATTTAAGAATCCAGTCCGTACCGCGAAGAAAACACAACGCCTCACCGTTACGAAGATCAATTGGTTAACGCTGTTTAAGGAAATAATAGATTTTTATTCTGATAATTAATTAACCCTTCGAAGCCGAAGCTCGTCTAAATAGCATTTAAGAATTCAGTCCGTACCGCGAAGAAAACACAACGCCTCACCATTTCGAAGATCAACTTTTTAACGCTGTTTAAGGAAATAATAGATTTTTATTCTGATAATTAATTAACCCTTCGAAGCCGAAGCTCGTCTAAATAGCATTTAATAATTCAGTCCGTACCGCGAAGAAAACACAACGCCTCACCATTACGAAGATCAACTGGTTAACGCTGTTTAAGGAAATAATAGATTTTTATTCTGATAATTAATTAACCCTTCGAAGCCGAAGCTCGTCTAAATAGCATTTAAGAATCCAGTCCGTACCGCGAGGAAAACACGACGCCTCACCATTACGAAGATCAATTGGTTAACGCTGTTTAAGGAAATAATAGATTTTTATTATGATAATTAATTAACCCTTCGAAGCCGAAGCTCGTCTAAATAGCATTTAAGAATCCGGTCCGTACCGCGAAGAAAACACAACGCCTCACCATTACAAAGATCAACTTGTTAACGCTGTTTAAGGAAATAATAGATTTTTATTATGATAATTAATTAACCCTTCGAAGCCGAAGCTCGTCTAAATAGCATTTAAGAATCCAGTTCGTACCGCGAAGAAAACACAACTCTTCACCATTACGAAGATCAATTGGTTAACGCTGTTTAAGGAAATAATAGATTTTTATTATGATAATTAATTAACCCTTCGAAGCCGAAGCTCGTCTAAATAGCATTTAATAATATAGCCCGTACCGCGAAGAAAACACAACGCCTCACCATTACAAAGATCAACTGGTTAACGCTGTTTAAGGAAATAATAGATTTTTATTCTGATAATTAATTAACCCTTCGAAGCCGAAGCTCGTCTAAATAGCATTTAATAATTCAGTCCGTACCGCGAAGAAAACACAACGCCTCACCATTACAAAGATCAACTGGTTAACGCTGTTTAAGGAAATAATAGATTTTTATTCTGATAATTAATTAACCCTTCGAAGCCGAAGCTCGTCTAAATAGCATTTAAGAATCCAGTCCGTACCGCGAAGAAAACACAACGCCTCACCGTTAAAAAGATCAATTGGTTAACGCTGTTTAAGGAAATAATAGATTTTTATTCTGATAATTAATTAACCCTTCGAAGCCGAAGCTCGTCTAAATAGCATTTAAGAATCCAGTCCGTACCGCGAAGAAAACACAACGCCTCACCGTTAAAAAGATCAATTGGTTAACGCTGTTTAAGGAAATAATAGATTTTTATTCTGATAATTAATTAACCCTTCGAAGCCGAAGCTCGTCTAAATAGCATTTAAGAATCCAGTCCGTACCGCGAAGAAAACATAACTCTTCACCGTTACAAAGATCAATTGGTTAACGCTGTTTAAGGAAATAATAGATTTTTATTATGATAATTAATTAACCCTTCGAAGCCGAAGCTCGTCTAAATAGCATTTAAGAATCCAGTCCGTACCGCGAAGAAAACATAACTCTTCACCGTTACAAAGATCAATTGGTTAACGCTGTTTAAGGAAATACTAGATTTTTATTCTGATAATTAATTAACCCTTCGAAGCCGAAGCTCGTCTAAATAGCATTTAAGAATTCAGTCCGTACCGCGAAG
This sequence comes from Zootermopsis nevadensis, assembly GCF_977971745.1. Taxonomy (NCBI): domain Eukaryota; kingdom Metazoa; phylum Arthropoda; class Insecta; order Blattodea; family Termopsidae; genus Zootermopsis; species Zootermopsis nevadensis. The sequence goes on from NW_028259188.1 coordinate 918,153, forward strand.
AAAACACAACGCCTCACCATTTCGAAGATCAACTTTTTAACGCTGTTTAAGGAAATAATAGATTTTTATTCTGATAATTAATTAACCCTTCGAAGCCGAAGCTCGTCTAAATAGCATTTAAGAATTCAGTCCGTACCGCGAAGAAAACACAACGCCTCACCATTTCGAAGATCAACTTTTTAACGCTGTTTAAGGGAATAATAGATTTTTATTCTGATAATTAATTAACCCTTCGAAGCCGAAGCTCGTCTAAATAGCATTTAAGAATCCAGTCCGTACCGCGAAGAAAACACAACGCCTCACCATTTCGAAGATCAACTTTTTAACGCTGTTTAAGGAAATAATAGATTTTTATTCTGATAATTAATTAACCCTTCGAAGCCGAAGCTCGTCTAAATAGCATTTAATAATTCAGTCCGTACCGCGAAGAAAACACAACGCCTCACCATTACGAAGATCAACTGGTTAACGCTGTTTAAGGAAATAATAGATTTTTATTCTGATAATTAATTAACCCTTCGAAGCCGAAGCTCGTCTAAATAGCATTTAAGAATCCAGTCCGTACCGCGAGGAAAACACGACGCCTCACCATTACAAAGATCAATTGGTTAACGCTGTTTAAGGAAATAATAGATTTTTATTCTGATAATTAATTAACCCTTCGAAGCCGAAGCTCGTCTAAATAGCATTTAAGAATTCAGTCCGTACCGCGAAGAAAACACAACGCCTCACCATTTCGAAGATCAACTTTTTAACGCTGTTTAAGGAAATAATAGATTTTTATTCTGATAATTAATTAACCCTTCGAAGCCGAAGCTCGCCTAAATAGCATTTAAGAATCCAGTCCGTACCGCGAAGAAAACACAACGCCTCACCATTTCGAAGATCAACTTTTTAACGCGGTTTAAGGAAATAATAGATTTTTATTCTAATAATTAATTAACCCTTCGAAGCCGAAGCTCGTCTAAATAGCATTTAAAAATTCAGTCCGTACCGCGAAGAAAACACAACGCCTCACCATTACGAAGATCAACTGGTTAACGCTGTTTAAGGAAATAATAGATTTTTATTCTGATAATTAATTAACCCTTCGAAGCCGAAGCTCGTCTAAATAGCATTTAATAATTCAGTCCGTACCGCGAAGAAAACACAACGCCTCACCATTACAAAGATCAACTGGTTAACGCTGTTTAAGGAAATAATCGCTGTTTATTCTGAATATCTTACGAAACACATACACTGTGCGGGCATAATGCAATATTAATGATTGTTAAAACAAGTGCCACTTATACATATAGTTACCATTACCACTGTGCCGTGAAGGGTTAACAGATGACTTTTCTTCTGTTAACAGACAGTTTCTCAACGCCTCATGTTTAAGAAATGATTTATTTGTTCTTGGGTTTTGATTATTTAAGGCACAATCTCGGTATTTGTGTGACGTAAGAAACCCACAAAAGTCTCTCGGTTTTAGACTTAAATCCGCTACTTCTAAAATACGAAGCTTTCGAAATGAAATTAGTTTGTATTGCTTGTCGGAGACCTAACTGGCCGCGATTTCTCGTTTTGTGCACACGTAACTACTTCAGAATCCGGGGCACTGAGTCCTTGTTAAGAATATGATAGTCGCTCAGCTGATCAAGAAATTTCCCTGCCTCTTGTGGAACGCGATGGTTCATTACCGCGTCCACAACATTTGTCTGATTGTTGTCCTCCCATCGATGTCTCTGTCAGAACGGAAAGAAAATGATAAGATTAGAGCTGTGTACGACCCACGTGTGGAAATCTCGGTTTATTACCAAACATCGATTTTCTAGTAACGCTCCCGGCAAAGGAGACCCTTCGCGTCTCTCTGTGGCTGGCTGTCTCCTCTCTCAGCTTTTTGTCAAATCATTTCACGGTCTGGACTGTTCCATCACTTGAGTGCACAGCTGCAAACTGATCCTGGTGGCTTTATGGCCTTTTGTGTACACACTCAGCTAGTGGTTGGTTGGTTGCCAGAAATAACCGCAGGTTCACTATATGGACGTCTCAAATGTAAGAATCATCAAATGGCTGAATTATAGGAGAGAGGAAGCCAAAAAGGGACGAGCTATTAAGAAATGACAGCCAGGAGCTGTGATTCATAAACAGACTGATACACTGTCGACGTATTTGAAGCATGTTTGCAAACCAACCCGTAGATTAGACTTTACAATAATCAGCATCCCAAAATGAAGTCACTTTAGTGTTACAATAACTAACAAACCAACTAACTAGATGGCTTATAAAACCCGAGGGTTCATCACCGAATTAACCAAAGCCCTCCACCGGACCCTGTCCTGGGCCAACAAAATCCAGTCTCCTTCAACTCCTATCTCCCATAGATCCCGCCTGAGATTATCCTCCCATCTACGTCTAGGTCTCCCCAGCGGTCTCTTCCCCTCAGGCTTCCCAAATAGTGGACCCAACCAACCAGATGGCTTATGGAACCCGAAGGTTCATCACCGAACTAACCAAAGTCCTCCACCGGACTCTGTCCTGGGCCAACAAAATCCAGTCTCCTTCAACTCCTATCTCCCATAGATCCCGCCTGAGATTATCCTCCCATCTACGTCTAGGTCTCCCCAGCGGTCTCTTCCCCTCAGGCTTCCCAAATAGTGGACCCAACCAACCAGATGGCTTATGGAACCCGAAGGTTCATCACCGAACTAACCAAAGCCCTCCACCGGACCCTGTCCTGGGCCAACAAAATCCAGTCTCCTTCAACTCCCATCTCCCATAGATCCCGCCTGAGATTATCCTCACATCTACGTCTAGGTCTCCCCAGAGGTCTCTTCCCCTCAGGCTTCCCAACCAATACCCGGTGCACACCTCTTGTCCCATCCATGCGCGCTACATGCCCCGCCCATCTCATTCTTCTCGACTTAATCACCCTGACAATATTGGGGGAGGAGTACAGATTTTTAAGCTCGTCATTATGCAGTTTTCTCCACGCCCCATCGTCTTCTCTCCTGGGCCCAAATATCCTCCTCAACACCCGATTCTCAAACACCTGCAATCTGTGTTCCTCCCTCTGAGTGAGAGACCATGTTTCGCACCCATACAAAACACAGGTTTAGTGTTATCATATATGTTATTTTATGTCTGTAATATTATTAATATAAAGTAACATTATCAGCATTGATGTCATGAGAATAAAGATAAGGGGAATTTTTGTTGAACGCTGAATTTAAAAATGCTTTGTGAGGTGAAACTGCATTTTCTTGGTCCGAAATCGATATTTTAAAAGTCGATGCACGAAGCGTGTCTTTTGTTTCGACTGTCAGCTGGATTGTTGTGTCCGGACGGGATGAAGACATTTCGCTGCCAGAGAGCGTGTTGAGATTCCGATCTATGAAAACTGTCGGCGTACAAAATTCTTTTTCCCAAAAGCACGCGGGGCGTGACTTTTGACGTATCGGTAATTTATAAATCTGTTTTCGAAACGCACTGCAGTCAACGAAGTGCAAGGAGCTACGTTCGATTAATTCGTGAGAAGCTGATAGTGTCTCACGTTGTCTTGTATGGTAGCAAAGGGCCCATCATTGTGCCCAGTAGATACTATCGTAAAACCAGGTTATGGAATATCAATTTTAATATTCTCGCCGTCTGTTACCTTCACATTTTAACTACAAAAAATTTTGTATGCATTTCTTGTTCCTACATGTCCGCATGTCTACCATTTAATATTCCTGAGGGTGCATGATGTTTTTGAAATTCAATTAAAAACCAAAACACGACTTACAATACTAAAAACCCACCAGTTTGGTCCTACACCTAGTAAATTATATCGTGTCAACACTACCGAAACGTCCTTCTTGCTGCTGCATTGATGTTCAAGTGTTTTTTGAGCTACTCTGCGGTTGGAGAACTTTTTGAAGCTTTGCGCCCGTGAGCGTCCACTGTGGTTATCAAACAATTCCGCTGCCCGTTCCTCCTGCAGCAAAACTGAAGCTTCACGCATTACAGACGAGTCAGAGAAGTTGCCGCTCTGTCACGGCGCACGTCGAATAAAGTCTTTGCTACAGAAGTGTGACGCTGTTTGGTCTGAATGTAAAGAACGTCTATAAATGAGCGTATTTCTACGTTTCTGTACGAAATGAATGAAGCCTCGTAGCCTGCATGGTGCAGTAGCCATCGTAAGAATGACGGGATTGAAACTTATGATATTTGGACGAAGATACCGAGATAATATTAAAATTAATCGAGGTAGAATACAGTGGCGAGCGGTGTGTGCCTTTTGGGTGCGTGACAGCGTAACATAACGCGGTGCATCAGAGCACGTGTTGACGAGCTCAGAGCCTCTCGGGTGATCAGGAAGTTCTCAGGATTTTATGGCGTCACATTTATCCTTGGTCATAGGCTCGTAGGCCACAAGGCGATATATGAGGATAATTTATTAAAAAATCTGCCGTATTTATTACTTTTGCGAGCAGGCCGTGGTCTTGGCATCACGGAGTTTTCCTCCGGGGACTTCCCCGGTTTCTCCATGGCATCCCAACAATTACTCCATTCACACACAGAAGAAGGCAACGGCAAACCACTTCTGGATCATCTGCCAAGAACGTATATGAACAGGTCCCAGTCCGAGAAGAGAAAAGGATGGAAGGATCCTGTTCATATGGACCTGTCGTCAGACAGAACACTAAATAATAATAAGATGAGGTGGTCTAGCGTTTAGAACGCTGGCCTTGTAATCCTGGGGTCTCGGGTTCGATTCCCGGCGGTTCCCGAATTTATAACTTGTGTTGGTGGGCAAGGCCGTGGTCTAGGCAACACGGAGTTTTCCTCCGTGGCATCCCAACAATTACTCCACTCACACACAGAAGAAGGCGTTGGCAAACCACTTCTGGATCATCTGCCAAGAACGTATATGAACAGGTCCCAGTCCGAGAAGAGAAAAGGATGGAAGGATCCTGTTCATATGGACCTGTCGTCAGACAGAACACTAAATAATAATAAGATGAGGTGGTATAGCGGTTAGAACGCTGGCCTTGTAATCCTGGGGTCTCGGGTTCGATTCCCGGCGGTGCCCGAATTTATAACTTGTGTTGGGCAAGGCCGTGGTCTAGGCAACACGGAGTTTTCCTCCGTGGCATCCCAACAATTACTCCACTCACACACAGAAGAAGGCGTTGGCAAACCACTTCTGGATCATCTGCCAAGAACGTATATGAACAGGTCCCAGTCCGAGAAGAGAAAAGGATGGAAGGATCCTGTTCATATGGACCTGTCGTCAGACAGAACACTAAATAATAATAAGATGAGGTGGTCTAGCGTTTAGAACGCTGGCCTTGTAATCCTGGGGTCTCGGGTTCGATTCCCGGCGGTGCCCGAATTTATAACTTGTGTTGGTGGGCAAGGCCGTGGTCTAGGCAACACGGAGTTTTCCTCCGTGGCATCCCAACAATTACTCCATTCACACACAGAAGAAGGCAATGGCAAACCACTTCTGGATCATCTGCCAAGAACGTATATGAACAGGTCCCAGTCATTCATCTACCACAGACCCATCTGAAGCCTTACTAATTCAAGTTTAATAAGCAATGTCTTAATCAAACTTTACTCAATTGTAAAGCATGTATAAAGGAAATATTTAGAATAAAGCCAAAATATTAAATTCCTTTCCGTATAGACGTATTTACTTCAAATTCTCCGGAACCTTGGTTCCACTGACAACTTTTTATTAAGATGGACAGGTGCTCATAGCGGTACGGGTCGCCAAATATTGACGGCATTAACAAAGCGTGTTTCGTCACTTCGGGGGACTTCTTCAGGACGACGCAGTTTTTGAAAAGATCGAATTGAGGTAAAAACTAGGAGTGCGCGATTTGAGACAATTACCGTAAAAAGGAACATAAGCGATGTTTGATTGTATGATGATAATGGAGTCTTGACTTGAGATTCTACGTCGGTGGTTGACTGGTAGAATAGATAATGGAGTAGGCACGAAGGAAGTAAGGCGACCAGGAAGTTTGTGTGAGTTGTAAAGACGCAGAGAAATGCCTGATATTTCCCGTTTGATTTGCATCTAAATATTTACAGTTTTTCGTACGTTGCACTGTCCCGTGGGCCGCTGTTTGCTTACCACAGGTTTTCATTGAGTTGTTTTCACGTTCAGAATATTCGAGACGACTGCCCCTCAGCACAGAACTTCGCTCGTCTGAGAGAGATCAACTTGCTATCGAGGTGGCCGGTCACGAGGCCTGTGGATCGAATCTCTTGCCAGTAGGTTTGCGAGTCGAGAGACGTTGTGGCGCCACCATGTCGGTCCGCATGTAACAACGTGAGAGGCGCCGAACGGATTTTCATGAAATTTGGTATTGGTAAGATTCGATGATGCCACGGTGGTCTAGCGGTTAGAACGCTGGCCTTGTAATCCTGGGGTCTCGGGTTCGATTCCCGGCGGTGCCCGAATTTATAACTTGTGTTGGGCAAGGCCGTGGTCTAGGCAACACGGAGTTTTCCTCCGTGGCATCCCAACAATTACTCCATTCACACACAGAAGAAGGCAATGGCAAACCACTTCTGGATCATCTGTCAAGAACGTATATGAACAGGTCCCAGTCCGAGAAAAGGATGGAAGGATCCTGTTCATATGGACCTGTCGGCAGACACAACACTAAATAATAATAAGATGAGGTGGTCTAGCGGTCAGAACGCTGGCCTTGTAATCCTGGGGTCTCGGGTTCGAATTTATAACTTGTGTTGGGCAAGGCCGTGGTCTAGGCAACACGGAGTTTTCCTCCGTGGCATCCCAACAATTACTCCATTCACACACAGAAGAAGGCAATGGCAAACCACTTCTGGATCATCTGCCAAGAACGTATATGAACAGGTCCCAGTCCGTGAAAAGGATGGAAGGATCCTGTTCATATGGACCTGTCGTCACACAGAACACTAAATAATAATAAGATTCGATGAAATATGTCGACGTGTTACAGTTTTTGTTTAAAATCGATCGACTCAAGTTTCTTCTCGCATCTGGGGCTGTAAACCGTAAAAGCTGTAGAGAACATAAAACGACAATTTAATTCTATTACCGATTTTCATTCTGTCTTATCGATTCTCGAAAAAAAAAATTTGTCCCGTGTGATTTTATATCTCGACGTCAGTTCACTGATTTTGATCAAATCTTAAACCCCTCGGTCCGCGAGACCCACCGTAGCTCGGCTCTCGCAGAAGGAAGGTCCTATATCGAATCCTGAGAGACACCTGTCATGGATATATTACATTGGTTTTCTCGTGACACTACCGGGAGAATTTTTTACATGGTGACATCTTTTATTCTCACAAGGACGTCGAAATTATTGACCGTCTCAGTTTGTTCCACCATCGCGATAAACCTACGAGGTGCGATCGGAAAGTTTCAAGACTGTGTCAATAGAGGGCGAACCGGATGTAGTACGAGCTTCTGCCGCTAGGGGGTGCGGCCTACATTCATAGTGAATCAGTGTGCCAGCCGGCATCATCGAATTAGAATTTGTTTCTTAGTTACGGGCGTTTTGGTAGTGCATTACACCGACCCTCCTGCGATTTCGGAATGGCGTGTGCATCAAATTTTGCCAGAGACTCGCCAAAACGGCTACGGAAACCTATGAAATGCTAAAGCAAGCATTTGGGGAGTCCACAAACTTTTGTGTGGCATTCACGTTTTAAAAATGGCCGAACCTCTGTCGATGATGACGAGCGTTCTGGACGACCATCTTCGAGCACAACGCCCGAAAATGTTACGAAGATCGACGTCGTACCATCAACGACTTGTGCGACATTGTTGGGATAGGCTATGGGACCTGTCAGCTGATTCTAAACGAAGAACTCCACATGCGACGCATCCTGTCTGAGGACCAGAAGCAGAATCGACTTCTCGTTTGTCAGGAACTCAAAGATCTTGCAAGAACCGACCCCAACTTCCTTTCTAAGCTCCGTGTGACTTCTTCCTCTTCCCAAAGATGAAAATTCAGCTAAAGGGAAGGAGATTTGAGACGATAGAAGAGATTCAGGCAGAATCGCATATGGTGCTTGACAGGCTGACAAAGAAAGATTTCCAGGGATGCTTCCAGGCTTGGCAGCGGCGCTGGGATCGTTGTGTTCACTCCCAGGGGAACTACTTCGAGGGTGATGGATGAATTTAATACCTGAGATAAGTGTACGGGTTTTTATACGCGCAGTCTTGAAACCTTTCGATCGCACCTCGTAAATTGTCTCCTGTACTCATAAGTGACTATGGAGCCCTGCGTCTCGTTATGGTGAATGTCCATTAGAGGAGCGTACGAATTAATTTGTAACAAACCCAGTTCTTTTTCTCGTGTGTTTAAATCTGACGTTTCTCTTAAAGGAACACTCACGCGGGTGCAGCTGCTTGGACTGATGATATATTTCCTTTTACTGTGACGTCGCGGAGGACGAGCCAGACGGAGACTCGCTCCGTGCACAAAGCTTTGTGTCTCCCGTCTGCTAATGCAATTTAATTAAAAACGAAACCCACAACAAACTGACCGCTTCTTGTCCTCCGGGGTGGGCGTAGCGACCGCCCCGGGGCGGTGCATACGAAATGTCTTAAATTCGTAATAATTCGTTGTGTCGGCTGCAAACCCTGTCCCCTTTTTTTCAGACCGGGACATTTTTAAAAATAAGATACCGCTACGTCACGAAACACGATTTCTCGACGAAGTACGATAGTTTCCGAACAGGTTCATATGAAAGGAAAGTTTTTGTGTGTCCGTCATATGGAAACAAATATTCGGTTTGTGAATCACTGACGTCGAAAACTACTTGTGATGACACTAGACACAATTTATTCTATCATTTAATCAGCAGCTACTTGGATGTTTTATCTGCACACAGAATTTTTTAGATACCAACATTGAAAAGCTTAAGGTACAATTTGGCTGCACGCGACAGAGGCAAGCGACCGAGGCAGGCGACAGAGTTACGAGACCGAAACTGGTCGCTTCCTGTCTGCTCTCTGTACAATCGTATGAAGTACAATTACGAGCGCGAGACAGAGACAAAGCACAGGAGACCGCTCTCGGACCAGTAGTGTCTCGCGACGGGCTCAGGCAGCACGTGTGTTGTTGAGTAAAATAATGGCAGAAATTAAATTTACTGGTGACCAAGATGAGCAATTGGTAGAATTAGTGGCAGGAAATAATAAATGATTCTTTATTAACAGACAGAAAGATCCTTCTTCACGTCTGGCTTTGAGTATTGAAATCATAGGTTTTCTTTCTTTCTTTCGCAACAAATAACACAGCAACACATCATCTTCTTCTTATTCTTCGAGTAACCTTTTTAGAATCATTTTTGTACTCATTTTTCACAGAATATGTGCACGTATGTCTCAACAAAACAAAGAAAACAAACACTTTGCCGCATGTCTCGGTCGTCACCTCAAAAGTGTCCGTCTCTCGTCTCTGTCGCCTGCCTCGGTCGCTTGTCTCTGTCGCGTGCAGCCAAATTGTACCTTTAGAGCTGCATCCAATTCACTTCTCTGTGATATAATGTGTTGCTAATTAGTGCAGTTGATAGGGCGTTGTTAAATGCCTTACGAACCACAAACAGCTACCCCTGAGAGGTCCAGTGCTTATTGCGTTTTGGTGTTGATTTCTGCATTAGAGACGAAGGGATGACTAATGTTTGTTTCCGGTTGCATGAAATGAGATCGATTTGTATCGGAAGTATTTCTGTTAACTTTCGTCAGCGTCGAACTGTGGACAGTGGTCTGATACCTTTCAAAATTCGCGCCGCGTAGCTTCAAGGTTCTCTGATCGATGTTTTTAGAACCGATAGTAGTCTGCGGTGTAAAACATGGAGCGACACCACGCCCATTCCATGCCGTATTATGTATGCGGTATATAAAACAAGCTCGGTACTTGAGTAAAGTCTGTGAAATGTAATTATGTATGCGGGGTATCTGCAGGCAGAATATTGATAAAACTCGGGCTCCGAGTGAGGGAAATTTATAGGCGACGAGAATAAAAAAATAGGGAAATGTTGTGCGCTCGGTGGCGCTGGGCCGCCATTAGCATCGGAGACATTTTGGATACGCCGGTCGCCCGCGGGGATCAGCTGTGGATGGAGCTGTAAGTGTTGCAGAACGCAAAGGGGCAGAGAAGGAACTGGGAGCCAGGACAGATAGTTTTTTTGAAGCCTGGGCCGTCGCGATTTTTCGCTGGGGTATTTCTATAAAAGAAGGGCACATGTTAGTATCTCGTCGTCAGAAGACAGGCGGGCAAAATTATCTTAGGGTGGCTAATAAGTCCTTTGAAAGGGTTACAAAGTTCAAATATTTGGGAACAACAACAACAAATCAAAATGATACTCGTGAGGAAGTTAGGAGGAGATTAAATTCTGGAAATGCTTGCTACTTCTCAGTTCAAAATATTTTGGCTTCCCGTCTGATTTCTAAGAACCTGAAAATTAAAGTATACAGAACAATAATCTTGCCTGTTGTTTTGTATGGGTGCGAAACATGGTCTCTCACTCAGAGGGAGGAACACAGATTGCAGGTGTTTGAGAATCGGGTGTTGAGGAGGATATTTGGGCCTAAGAGGGAAGACGATGGGGCGTGGAGAAAACTGCATAATGACGAGCTTAAAAATCTGTACTCCTCCCCCAGTATTGTCAGGGTGATTAAGTCGAGAAGAATGAGATGGGTTGGGCATGTAGCGCGCATGGATGGGACAAGAGGTGTGCACCGGGTACTGGTTGGGAAGCCTGAGGGGAAGAGACCTCTGGGGATACCTAGACGTAGATGGGAGGATAATCTCAGGCGGGATCTATGGGAGATAGGAGTTGAAGGAGACTGGATTTTGTTGGCCCAGGACAGGGTCCGGTGGAGGGCTTTGGTTAATTCGGTGATGAACCTTCGGGTTCCGTAAGCCATCTGGTTGGTTGGGTCCACTATTTGGGAAGCCTGAGGGGAAGAGACCTCTGGGGAGACCTAGACGTAGATGGGAGGATAATCTCAGGCGGGATCTATGGGAGATAGGAGTTGAAGGAGACTGGATTTTGTTGGCCCAGGACAGGGACCGGTGGAGGGCTTTGGTTAATTCGGTGATGAACCTTCGGGTTTTATAAGCCATCTTGTTAGTTGGTTCTTTAAAAGAAATTTTGATGAAAAACGAAAATCACCGACGTTCCATTAATATCCTTTGGCGCCGCGTTGTGGTCTTATGAGGTACTAAATGTTAACCAAGCTGGTCGTGTAGACAAGAGTTTTTCAGCATAAACGTGGATTGTGTTCACGTAGCAGGACGACAGACACCCAGGAAAAGAGACCGCTTGAGTCCTCGTCATGAACGTCGTGTGTTTTCAGATCTGGAACGATTTCTCACGTCTTTAATCAATTTTTAATGGAATCAACTGTTCATCGTCGCATTAATTTCGTGTCTGCGTGCGCAGAGCTGGAAGTTCACGTGAACGGCAGAGAAGAGATCTTAAGCCAAATGGTGCCACTTCGGAATGACCCCCACGTCCGAGGGCATCATAACCGATTAGAACACTGGATTACAAACCCAACACCTCTTCCTAAGAAACTTGTAGTTGCCCAGCTAGTCAAGACACTCTCGCGTTTTTTCAGACCTGAAGATGTCCGTTCTGGATCCTTTCCTCGGGCTAAGTGAATGAGGTTAGTCCACAGTTTCGCATCGTGTTTATTTAAGATTCATTTTAATATTATATCGCTATTTATATGCCCGTAGTTGTGAAATGTGTGTCTTGGCTCGCGTTGTTCGTGGTTTTAACGCTGCTCGGAGATTTACCCTGGAAAATAATTGTGTGTGTTAGTCAGAAAAGTTTCCGGTACTGAAGAAGGTCTTTGCACTGACGGGAGAAGATTCTTATTACGTAACGTCACAGTTGAAAGATGATTTATGGAAAATTCGAATGAAACGTTTTATGGGATGGGAAAATATTTGCGCTGGATTCCATCGGCTCGCGTTTACCGTACCTCAAGTTTCGTGTTTTTTTAACCCAGAGAAATTCTCGCGGGACGCAAAATCTCTGATCTCATGTGCATGGGGTAAATCATGTTTTTTATATACACACGGTTCACTTGTCGGTCCCTGCTGTAGTGGGAGGGGATTGCATCTGGCTTGTAAATCGATAGGACGGGCATTTCGCGGGAATATTCAGCATTTCTCAGAAACCAGTCGTTTTGTGCGTAGAAAGATGATTTTCCTTGAAAACGTGCTTTGCGATGATCACTGAAATGAATTTGATGTGATTTTAGAAATTTTGTGTGGAAATCTTTTTTGATTTGGATAAAGATATGCCTATAATTTGGATTGAAGTGGCTCAGGTTAAGTTCGGGTCGCGACCAGAGTGATATTTAATAATATAAGACTAAAACGGACGGACGGACGGTCTACAACATTGTGCAGTTATCGTAGTAGCTTCGCCTAGACTGTTATGTTGCCAGCTCTGAAAGGCATATTTATGCGAAAATGTCTTCTCTGGGTATAATGTGAGAGAGAGAGAGAGAGAGGGAGAGAGAGGGAGAGAGAGAGAGAGTAATTTGGATTCAGGGCGAACAACGCCAAGATATGTCTGCTTTTTTTCCTTTCAAATCAACCGAGTTTGCATGTTGGCGGTCTGACGATCCAGCTGAGAAGGCGCGTCCAACGGCACGTGGAAGCTTGCGAAATTCAGATACGGTCGTTTGTTTCCGTATTCTGCTCCGGCACGTAGCTATTACAGTGGTAACTATATATACCACATGCTTTAACCTTCAGTAAATCAATGTTTTGTCCACATTCTGTATTTATGTGTATTGTATGATTCTCATATTAAATAGCGATTATTTCCTTAAACGGAGTTAACCAGTTGATCTTTGTAATGGTGAGGCGTTGTGTTTTCTTCGCGGTACGGACTGGATTCTTAAATGCTATTTAGACGAGATTCGGCTTCGAAGGGTTAAACATGGAACTAAAGTCACGGACACACACAATATTGGCACCTTGAAGTTAAATTTCGATCCATAACCACTTCCCTGTACCGCATTTCGTCGAAATTCGCCGGCGGAGCGCCGAGTTGCGTCATAGGTACGTACGAGCCGACAGAATTAATTTCCGCTTCGCAGTTTAACTCGAGTGATCGCCCCCGCGACCTGCTCACCTGCTGAATATTACATCAAGTGTCTACGACGGAAGTTAGCCACAAATGAGAATGATTTTCCCATACGAATGCACCAGTTTTGTTGCTAGCTGATTCTAGCCGTAGCGTATTGGTGGAATTTGTCTGGTTTATGTTGGCTGCACTGTGCGCGCACCCATAGAAAGCAAATGATGTGGAGCCATACCAGTCAGTGCTTGGAGGGCTTGGGTTGAGTGAGTGCGGTTTGTGTTTTAAGTCCTAAAAGAGTTATATTTTTTTTTGTGAAATGTCCGTGTGTTGCGTGTGTCGTCCGCACGTAGAGGATTATTGAGAAGGTAACCGAATGTTTGTGAGTGACGTAGCAAAATTGTAAGTCATCTTAACGCTGCTGTTTATTTTAAAGTGCCTTAACGGTAATTAACGTTTTACCAGTGTCTGTGGTCAGACCATTAATTATTTTCTCTTATTAGACGTATTTATTCATATATGCATGCGTGAAAATGTTTTGTAACACTTGGATGTTTTAAGGGAACAAAAACTTTTTAGTCATTTTACGTGACGGTTCGATGAGTTGTTTGTTAAATGATTGTTGAAGGTGAAGTGGATGCAGTGTTTTGGTTGCAGTATGTGTAATGTTACATATGTGATTTGGGGGGGGGGGGCGGTTTCTTTGTGGCCGATGTTTTTAGTTTTTACGTAGAAGTTGGAGAACTGAGATGTTGAAGTCTGTGTTACAGCTGTAATTTGTTGGTCCCGGGTCTGGTAATCGTTGTCTGAGCCTTGAAATGAAACGGATTTGAAATTTTCTAGCCGTTGGTTGTTACGTGATGACGGATCTGTGATGTAATGTGAAAGTTATTTAAATTTGAGTTTTGCGAATGTGATTTAATTACCCAGATATGGGCTGTGAGTAGCTTTTAATGTCTGCAGAGAGTTCTTTTTTGTTAATTCCACAAGCGAGGAGAGAAAACAAAAACATTGACGCGCGTTTTAATCTTTGTGTTGAGTTGTCACGTGGTACGGAGACTCGTAACGTGCTGTGTGTCTTTTGAAATGGAACTTTGTGGGGTAGATCGTCTTTTGTTCGAGTGTCGATTATGTGGAAAAATCCGTTAACGCGAGGAAACGTTGGGTGCGTTCATTTGGTCCGGCGTGGCGTTTCTAGAATGCAGACCGTTTCCAGATTTCGGCTGTCCGAATAGTGGTAACGTTTTTGTAATTTATTTGTCGTGAATTTTGGTACGTAAGAGAGTTTTAAGCATATTCATAAACGTAGCTGTGACGTGGGACCATTTGCTTGTGAAAGTCTTCTAACATGGACTCCCATGCCACAAAGTGAAAATGTGTCACATAATCTAAGGATAATGTCAAGGAAACGAAGATCGAAGATGCATGTCGATTTGTGGTCGATATAATGAATGATCGATCAGTGCCGTAGATTATATTATATCGAATTATACAGTGGCACAGATGATTGATGATTCTGGATGAATATGGAAGTGACGCTGACGTAGTTTAATGTAGTACCAGGGATTTTTTTCGTGGTGGGAGTGAGGAAAACCACGAAAGGGAGTGTAGAATGTGTTGGGGCCGAGAACTGAGACCGGTACCTCCAGAATAAGAACCATGGCACGTGAACACGTGTACGTCAGTGAATACCGCGAATTTGAGAATGCTTGATCCATCAGAAAGACAATAATTTTGCCTGTTGTCTTGTATGGTTGTAAATCATGGTCTCTTACCTTGAAGGAAAAACATGGATTACAAGTGTTTGGGGGGAAAAAGGTGCTCAGGAGGATATTTGGACTTAGGAGGTATGAAATAAGCAGGGAATTTAGAATATTCCATAACGAGAAGCTACGTGAATTGTCTGGGTCACCTGGAACATTAATGACAGTGAAATATAGAAGGCTCCGATGGGCTGGACACGTAGCTCGCATGGCGGGGAAGGCAAGAGGTGCATACAGGATTTTGGTAGGGAATCCTTCTGGAAAACGTTCACTGGGAAGACCAAGAAGGAGATGGGAGGGCAACATGAAGATGGATCTTAGGGAGGAGTTGGCTCAGGATCGTGGCCGGTGGCGGGCTCTGGTGTTGCCGGTGTTGGACCTGCGGGTTCTGTTAACAGGGGGTTAGTTATGAAGCTTCAAAATCTGTATTTTTCACCCGGTCTTGATTGGGAGCTCGTAGAGAAGAAACCGATTCCGTGACGTTCAGTTGACAGAGGCACTGCACCTGATCGAGTGTTGGGGCGTCTCTACATGAGTCCCTGCTCGTTACGGCGTCGGATGAGAAGCTGAGGACAAAGATGCCTGCAGTTGATTTGTCTCCTGGGGGCGTCTGTGCGATCTCACTGATGATGGAGGCAGTAAGTGCCTCTGAAACGCCGGTCGATTTTTACGAGGTTGGGCGTTGAAAATCCGAGGCATTCATACTCACAGAGACAGAAATGTAATCTGAAGCCAAAGTCCGAAATGATAACATTCTTCGGCACTTAAGAGATCCCACCGCGTAGGTAGCCACTTTACAGATACAGGTAGCCTTCGATTTACGCCGGGGACGTGTTCCTGGACGAATCGGCGTAAATTGGAACTCTTTTATAATTTAAATCAATGGGAAGTCAACGACACGCGTTCACAGCATCCAAACATTGACGATTAATATAATGGCATGGCATTTGAAGCTCTGAAATAACGTAAATAAAATAAAGGGAATTTAAAAAATATATTTTATACACTTACAATCGGCAATTCGTTGGTCCCCGCGATTATTTCGTGTGATTGATGTGTACAGTCATCTCTGCTGTTATGCGACAGTTGCATTCATGTAAGACGCCGACCTATAGAAAATCGCGTAGTAAAAATAACCCCGGGACCTCCGCGGAGGTTAAATTAGTCCTTTGAAAGTTTAAAGCTCGAGGAATGAAATTGCATAAGAGCAAACTCGCATATGCAAAAATTTGCATTTCACAAACAGCTTTTACCGATTCATCGATCTCATTGGAGCAAATTCGCGTTAACGTAACTTACGTAATTGCAGAGATGACCGTATTTATAATTTTTAATCCAAATCAGCGATGTAAGTATTACGATTTAATATAAGAATCAGTACTAGAAACGTTATAAAGAATAATAAAATATATTTTTATCACTTTTTGACTTTTTGGTTTCAAAATCGGCGCAAATCGAGGGCTACCTGTACTTACTTTCGAGGCGCAAAAGGCTTCCGGTCAGCCTAACCTTTCCCACAGCATTTTGACCCACGCTTACTAATGGACGAAGCCGTTATGACCAAGACCTTTGTCCCTTTGATGGGGAATTTACCGCTTTTCTGTGCAGATGAGGGAATCCTGTCCTTTGAAGTTGCAAAGCATCGCGAGGCCACTTCATCTGGATTTGAACCAAGGCTTGAAGGCGTAGACTTCGGTTCTTGGTTTTAAAATGAGTAAAAATTCTTATATCTTAATTGCGTCATGCTTGTGTTCTTCAATACAATAATTTTATTCACCGTCTTTACACAAGCTTATAGATTGTTAAAATCACATAAAATTATAACATTTCAACATTTTAAAATGTAACAATATCAAATGTTGAAATGTTATAATTTTATGTGATTTTAACAATCTATAAGCTTGTGTAAAGACGGTGAATAAAATTATTGGAGTAAAAATTCGTAACTGCACAATAGACAGTTATTTGGTCGTAGTTCAAAAGTCCATAGTCGAGTCACGTTCTTAATGAAGATTGTGTGCTTCCTTTCCAAGCTTCATTAAAATTCGTCCTTCCAGACCTAGCAGCTGTTTATTTAGTGTTTTGTCTGACGACAGGTCCATATGAACAGGATCCTTCCATCCTTTTCTCGGACTGGGACCTGTTCATATACGTTCTTGGCAGATGATCCAGAAGTGGTTTGCCATTGCCTTCTTCTGTGAGTGAATGGAGTAATTGTTGGGATGCCACGGAGGAAAACTCCGTGTTGCCTAGACCACGGCCTTGCCCAACACAAGTTATAAATTCGGGCACCGCCGGGAATCGAACCCGAGACCCCAGGATTACAAGGCCAGCGTTCTAACCGCTAGACCACCGTGGCTCTCTGCGAAAATATGACAGAAATGATCACAACGTGGCTTCATGTTGAAAGAAATTTGGTATTGTGGCGTTTTATAGAACACTTTCGAGTTGTGTTTTGATCGGAAAATTTTACGACCATTTTACTTGAGACCACAAATACATTTTTGGATAGACATGGAAAGTAAGTTGCACAGATATATTTTAGTGTACTTGTACAAACGTTCGCTAGAGTACAAATGAATTAAAATAAAGATGACGTCTTGCGGAGTTTGGTTCAAATTTCGTAAATGTATCTGAGTGTAAGTGGGCCGATCTCAGAATGATGCCAAGAGATGAGAAGTTTAAAATCATAGATCGATTTCTTCAGCGGTAGGATTGCGCTTTAAATACGTATGATACGTTCTGTTTTCGTCGAAAAGGAACAGACAGGCGTAACGTTATGTGAAACGCTTTCAAACCTGAATTTTTGGAAGTAAACGTGTTTTAGGGTGTACTTTAACCACGAGCTTGTTTCATGAACGCCGGTTTATCTCTTTTAAGCCCAAAGCTCGTCTAAATTGCATTTAAGAATCCAGTCCGTACCGCGAAGAAAACACAACGCCTCACCGTTACAAAGATCAACTGGTTAACGCTGTTTAAGGAAATAATCGCTGTTTATTCTCATATTTATCAGGCAACAATTTTTCATTTTTTTCCGGGTAACATGGACAATTTTTTGTGTTATCTACCGATTTTGGGGCGCTGATTTCAAATATGATCTTGAAAAATACCTAACACGTAAGATATTTTGATACGATAACTTTTTCTCGTTTCCGAATACAGTACAAAGTTTAGTCTACAACTAATGTCATTTTTATGGGTTTATTTAAAAAGCTGATGGTAGTTTTCTTCCTTTCGCTTTCTAAGAAAAACTTTCACCCCAGATAAAAATGATTTCCGAGCTGCGAGTTCTTTAGCAGAAAGTCTGGCTCAAAAATTTCCATCGTCCAACAGTTTTCTGATCTGAGGCCCGACAAAAATCCCTTCTTTCAATTTGGCATCACTAAGATTCGCAAAAATTCCCCTCAGATATTCGATTCCTTCTCCTTCCTTGTCCATTCCTTTAACAAAATGTTTGATAAGTCCTAGTTTAATATGAAGTGGTGGTAAGAGAATATTTTGTGGGTCAACCAAAGGCTTGAACTTGGTTTTAATTTGTCCCGGAATTAATTCATTTCTTCCTCGCCAGTCTTTTGTTTCATAGTGACTCTCTGTTTGCTCTACTATCCCACAATCAGAGGAAACAGCTGTGTTTAGTGAATCCCCCTTGGAGACAGAGTAACAACGCTGTGACTTTAAAATCACCTGTGTTCCTCGTACTTCACACTTTTGATGATTCGTTCAATATTTTCATAGGATTCTTTTTAGGCCTACAGAATGTGTTACTGGAACGGAAGATTTTTCATTCCCATTGTGTAACAGCACGACCTTCAAGCTGAACTTTGACGAATCTATAAATAGTCGCCATTCTTATGGATCATAAATGACTCCTATTTCTTTCATAAGGCCATTAATGTCATGACATGTGCTTAAACTTCGAAAATCACACTTAAAGTGAGGTTATGGGAGACTGCCAGTGTAGCCAACCTGCAAAAAAATCCCTGTAGAATCAAGAAATTCAATCATTGATCAACTATTTGAAGCAGAAACTCGTCTAAATAGCATTTAAGAATTCAGTCCGTACCGCGAAGAAAACAACGCCTCACCGTTACAAAGATCAACTGGTTAACGCTGTTTAAGGAAATAATATAATTTATTCTGATAATTAATTAACCCTTCGAAGCCGAAGCTCGTCTAAATAGCATTTATGAATCCAGTCCGTACCACGAAGAAAACACAACGCCTCACCATTACAAAGATCAACTGGTTAACACTGTTTAAGGAAATAATAGATTTTTATTCTGATAATTAATTAACCCTTCGAAGCCGAAGCTCGTCTAAATAGCATTTAAGAATTCAGTCCGTACCGCGAAGTAAACACAACGCCTCACCATTACAAAGATCAAGTGGTTAACGCTGTTTAAGGAAATAATATAATTTATTCTGATAATTAATTAACCCTTCGAAGCCGAAGTTCGTCTAAATTGCATTTAAGAATCCAGTCCGTACCGCGAAGAAAACACAACGCCTCACCATTACAAAGATCAACTGGTTAACGCTGTTTAAGGAAATAATAGATTTTTATTCTGATAATTAATTAACCCTTCGAAGCCGAAGCTCGTCTAAATAGCATTTATGAATCCAGTCCGTACCACGAAGAAAACACAACGCCTCACCATTACAAAGATCAACTGGTTAACGCTGTTTAAGGAAATAATAGATTTTTATTCTGATAATTAATTAACCCTTCGAAGCCGAAGCTCGTCTAAATAGCATTTATGAATCCAGTCCGTACCACGAAGAAAACACAACGCCTCACTGTTACAAAGATCAACTGGTTAACGCTGTTTAAGGAAATAATAGATTTTTATTCTGATAATTAATTAACCCTTCGAAGCCGAAGCTCGTCTAAATAGCATTTAAGAATTCAGTCCGTACCGCGAAGTAAACACAACGCCTCACCATTACAAAGATCAAGTGGTTAACGCTGTTTAAGGAAATAATATAATTTATTCTGATAATTAATTAACCCTTCGAAGCCGAAGTTCGTCTAAATTGCATTTAAGAATCCAGTCCGTACCGCGAAGAAAACACAACGCCTCACCATTACAAAGATCAACTGGTTAACGCTGTTTAAGGAAATAATAGATTTTTATTCTGATAATTAATTAACCCTTCGAAGCCGAAGCTCGTCTAAATAGCATTTATGAATCCAGTCCGTACCACGAAGAAAACACAACGCCTCACTGTTACAAAGGTCAACTGGTTAACGCTGTTTAAGGAAATAATAGATTTTTATTCTGATAATTAATTAACCCTTCGAAGCCGAAGCTCGTCTAAATAGCATTTAAGAATTCAGTCCGTACCGCGAAGTAAACACAACGCCTCACCATTACAGAAATCAAGTGGATAACGCTCGATGCTTGTTTTGAGATTCATACGAAACACACAACTGCACTCTGTGGGCAGAATGCGGAGTTGCTGACGTGTTACAGAAGCGCTCTTTAACTGTCGTAGATCGACAGCTGACGACACAAATCGCGCATTGTACTGAAACGTTGATTAGCGTGGCAGATTGGACCAGCGAATTAAAACCCAGCTGGTTCATTCGTTTGACGGACAGATTATTCAAGAGCGCGCAACCAAATGCCCCCATTTTTATCGCATTTGTAGATGATAAAACTTCTCGCTTCGCGGTATTACCGCAATCAATAATCGGCCTCCTTATGCTGGAAGCTGATGACGTGAATGTGAAGATGGCTTCTGGGTGACTTTTCGTCTCCAAACATCGTAATCGCCCGATGATTTAATGTAGACCTTGAACACACTCCAGCCTTGCATCATCGCTTTGTTCCGCGTGATACTCGGTCGGTCGCCGAGTTCGTAACATCACTCGAAATGAGAACATTGGACTGAAACGGCGTGGAACTTTTGAAAGCGGGGGTCAGACCCCTTGTGGGGCCTGCACTTCGCTTCCAGCGATATAATACGTACGAGGTGCGATCGGAAAGTATCAAGACTGCGCCTATAAAAACCCGTACACTTATCTCAGGTATTAAATTCATCCATCACCCTCGAAGTAGTTCCCCTGGGAGTGAACACAACGATCCCAGCGCCGCTGCCAAGCCTGGAAGCATCCCTGGAAATCTTTCTTTGTCAGCCTGTCAAGCACCATCTGCGATTCTGCCTGAATCTCTTCTATCGTCTCAAATCTCCTTCCCTTTAGCTGAATTTTCATCTTTGGGAAGAGGAAGAAGTTACACGGAGCTTAGAAAGGAAGTTGGGGTCGGTTCTTGCAAGATCTTTGAGCTCCTGACAAACGAGAAGTCAAGTCGATTCTGCTTCTGGTCCTCAGACAGGAGCCTTGGCGTCGCATGTGGAGTTCTTCCTTTAGAATCAGCTGACAGGTCCCATAGCCTATCCCAACAATGTCGCACAAGTCGTTGATGGTACGACGTCGATCTTCGTAACATTTTCGGGCGTTGTGCTCGAAGATGGTCGTCCAGAACGCTCGTCATCATCGACAGAGGTTCGGCCATTTTTAAAACGTGAATGCCACACAAAAGTTTGCGGACTCCCCAAATGCTTGCTTTAGCATTTCATAGGTTTCCGTAGCCGTTTTGGCGAGTCTTTGGCAAGAGATTCAGGCAGAATCGCAGATGGTGCTTGACAGGCTGACAAAGAAAGATTTCCAGGGATGCTTCCAGGCTTGGCAGCGGCGCTGGGATCGTTGTGTTCACTCCCAGGGGAACTACTTCGAGGGTGATGGATGAATTTAATACCTGAGATAAGTGTACGGGTTTTTATACGCGCAGTCTGGAAACCTGCCGATTGCACCTCATATTGTCTGAATTTTGAGGATATTACCCAGCGGGTTGGCTCAGCGGTGCGACGTTCAAACGCCCACCTGCGACAGAGGACAGAGGAAAGGACCTTGGCCACTCGTGGCGAGCATCCAAGGTGACATCGTTATGTTTAGGTCGTACGCTGTTGCCATAGGAACAGGGAAAACTGTGGTCTTGAAGGCTAATTGGGGGGAAAGGGTGTATAGATCCTCGCGTTTTTAAATTATAGTAGATGGAGGTGAGTGGTGAGCTTCACGTTTCGGCCGCTTTGCACCCTAAAAGGCGTTGTATAAGGGGCTGCTGCCAGGAATCGAACTCCAGACTTCGTGCTGACTTTTGATTTCTGAAAAGTGTGGAACTTGGGGTCTTTGACGTGAAGGGGAGAACACAGATTCCGGGTGTCTCAGAACATGGTGATTGGGAGAATATTTGGGCCCAAGAGGGATGATGTGATAGGAGACTGAAGAAAACCACGTGAAGGAAGAGGTTACTCGAGAGTTCTTTGCGAAGATGGAGGATAATATTAAAATGGGCGCGAAATAGATGGTTGTGGCTATTCGAATTTACGGTCCCGATGGAAGTTGCATTTTCAACGCTGTTCACGAGTCTTGGACGACTTCTAACGCCGAAGAACCTGGTAATTGAGTGACGGACGTCAGGGTTGATGTAACCTGGAGACCCCATGAGAAATCCTGGCTGGAATTACGAGGTGCGATCGGAAAGTTTCAAGACTGTGTCAATAGAGGACGAACCGGATGTAGTACGAGCTTCTGCCTTTAGGGGGTGCGGCCTACATTCATAGTGAATCAGTGTGCCAGCCGGCATCATCGAATTAGCATTTGTTTCTTAGTTACGGGCGTTTTGGTAGTGCATTACACCGACCCTCCTGCGATTTCGGAATGGCGTGTGCATCAAATTTTGCCAAAGACTCGCCAAAACGGCTACGGAAACTTATGAAATGCTAAAGCAAGCATTTGGGGAGTCCGCAAACTTTTGTGTGGCATTCACGTTTTAAAAATGGCCGAACCTCTGTCGATGATGACGAGCGTTCTGGACGACCATCTTCGAGCACAACGCCCGAAAATGTTACGAAGATCGACGTCGTACCATCAACGACTTGTGCGACATTGTTGGGATAGGCTATGGGACCTGTCAGCTGATTCTAAAGGAAGAACTCCACATGCGACGCATCCTGTCTGAGGACCAGAAGCAGAATCGACATCGACTTCTCGTTTGTCAGGAGCTGAAAGATCTTGCAAGAACCGACCCCAACTTCCTTTCTAAGCTCCGTGTGACTTCTTCCTCTTCCCAAAGATGAAAATTCAGCTAAAGGGAAGGAGATTTGAGACGATAGAAGAGATTCAGGCAGAATCGCAGATGGTGCTTGACAGGCTGACAAAGAAAGATTTCCAGGGATGCTTCCAGGCTTGGCAGCGGCGCTGGGATCGTTGTGTTCACTCCCAGGGGAACTACTTCGAGGGTGATGGATGAATTTAATACCCGAGATAAGTGTACGGGTTTTTATACGCGCAGTCTTGAAACTTTCCGATCGCACCTCGTAGAACTTAAAGTGAGGATTTAAAGAAATCTTCTTGTGTCTTGAATTGCGTTTAATTGCCAGTTTGCATATAATAGGGGGCACCTTGTCTTTTTAAACTTCGCACGGATTTAGTGGAGAACGCAGAATTGTCTAGTGACGTAGACACCGATCGTTTGGCCCCGCGCGGCTGTCGCTTTCGACGGAGACGGAGCGAACGTGTTTTGTCTCTTGGCAGACGTTTGTCTTAAATGAACGCGTTCAAAGGAGATTCTGATCGGAGAATTTAAACTGATAATTCTTCTGTTTCGGACAAGATGGCGTCGATCGGCGCCCGCGTGTCTCGAGCCTGAAACGTCGTCTTAAGCCTGCGTCACGTACCGTCTTGCTGTCTCTAACTCATAAACTATACCTTAAGATGGCTGTCGCCCTGATGATGGAGGCAGCAAGGACCTCTGAAACGTTTATTCGCTTCTACCAGACTACACGACTCAACAACCCAGAAGAAACATTTCCTCGCCTGTGCTGTTGGATGATCCCGTGAACGTCTCTTGGCGTGAGAGATCTTCGATGTTCACATCGGCTTCTGTCGGGAAGGTTCGGAAAATTTCGTCTGGTTTATATTCTCGTTACAAAGCATCTTTCACCTTGAAGAACTCTACCATATTTAGACTTTGCTTTTAACTCTCAGAAATTAATAAATATCATCGTGGAACAAAGCCCTTGTTGACAAGCTGATAGTTGGCCAGCCAGTCGAGAAATCCCACACGTCTGTTTTGGAAACCGAAGTTGGCAACAAGCGTCCGCCATTCTTAACACGATTACGTCTTTGAACAATGAAGCCAAATTTAACCGCGTTCTGATCCTGTGTGTGCAAAACTGCGCTATGTCCAGTCGCCCAGCCACACTGATTCTTGCTTTGTGCTACGGATAACACGTGATGGGCTGAACGGAGAAGAACAGCTGTTGCCCTGGTAACGCCGTGGACTTCCTCTGGAGGTAACCGTCCGAAGCTTTTCCTCAGATGTTCCAGACGCTTTTGTTTCGCCGCGAGTAATCATCCGGTCGATAAGAAAATGTTAATCTAACCTCCACTCCCCCCATACTTCATCACAAGATTCAGCTTTCGACGTTGAATAACCTCTGGAATTGATACAGTATCGTTAAATAACCGACGCCCCCCACGACTAGGCCCACTTCTCTCCACGCCTCTCCCCCACTTACGTGTGAGTTGTGTTAATTTTCTTGGATTGCGGGTTTTATGGATCCAGGGTGAGTGTGGCTGACACACTGAACTCTGACCTTTGTGGCGGCGTGGCGAGTCTCATCTGTTCGCTGTGTGACGTCGAAGGGACTTGAAACTCCGGTGACTTGACAGACGCCAGTGTAGGTGGTGGGGGGCCTCAGAATAGGCCACGGCCGTCTGTGGATCATTCCTACTTCGCCGTCCTGCAACCGGACGTGAGTTTCTTAACGAACGACATTGGTGCATCCACTGGGAGACCCCAGACCTGGTCTGGAAATGGACCCCGGCGGGTTTCCCCTTCTGCAGGAAGTAAACAGCATGGGGAATGGAGATAATTACACAGTGAGAGCATTATTAAAGAAGTAACGTCAGCTTCACTCACCGGCCGCCTTTACCCCTGTAACAACTCTTGACGGAACTGGATGGTATTCGTAGTGAAAGCGTTTTCTTGTGTGTCAGACGAGCTTTATTGGGAAATTGGTTGAGGTCATTTGACCCGGCTTGGGGTGCGTCATTTCTCTCTGCCAGCAGCTGCTAATACCTTGACCGGTCTGAACGCTAACCTCCCCCAACACAGACATCAGTCCTGGGCCAGGTCACTTCGCACGCCGTCCAAAAAATATATATATTTTTTTAATATTGTCATCACATTCCTCTGGGCACTTCTTGAATGTCTCCTCAACATCCGAATGTGTGGCTTCTCGTTGCCCGAGCTCTGAACTTTGTTGGATGATCGCGAAGGATCTGGTAGGAGGAATATGTCGTGGTCTTTGTTGCGATGTTTACCTGGTAATTTGCCAGGATATCGGAGCCGTTGGAACGTGACTGTGACGGAGTTTGTCGGTCACGGAGGAACCGAAGTTGGGCACGGGCAGAGGCGCCCTGAATGTGCTTCGCCGTTCTATTGATCGCTCTCCGCTGCCGGCTGCTCCGTGCAAGCTTTGTGTTGTGCATCCACAGTGCCCGCCCGGCCTTCGGACCGTCGGCGCAAATCTCGACGTGACTTCGTATCTCGTCGCGTGTCATTTAACAAAGGTCCGGATGCAGACTGTCAGTTCAGTCCGAAATGTTCAGAACGTGGTGTTGAACGCCCTTATGACGTTTCTGAACGCGCGTTTGGCAGTCGTGGAGCATTTATGAACGCGGTGTTGAACGCCCTTATGACGTTTCTGAACGCGCGTTTGGCAGTCGTGGAGCATTTCTGAACGCGGTGTTGAACGTCCTTATGGCCGTTCTGAACGTGCGTTTGGCAGTCTTGGAGCATTTCTGAACGCGGTGTTGAACGCCCTTATGGTCATTCTGAACGTGCGTTTGGCAGTCGTGGAGCATTTCTGAACGCGGTGTTGAACGCCCTTATGATCATTCTGAACGTGCGTTTGGCAGTCGTGGAGCATTTCTGAACGCGGTGTTGAACGTCCTTATGGTCATTCTGAACGCGCGTTTGGCAGTCGTGGAGCATTTCTGAACGCGGTGTTGAACGTCCTTATGGCCGTTCTGAACGTGCGTTTGGCAGTCGTGGAGCATTTCTGAACGCGGTGTTGAACGCCCTTATGATCATTCTGAACGTGCGTTTGGCAGTCGTGGAGCATTTCTGAACGCGGTGTTGAACGGCTTCGGGCGTTCGGAACTGGATAATCCCAGATGCAATCGAAACGTGACCCCAGCCGGGCCTCTAATTATTATTTGGCGGCACGTTAGAACGTCTCTGTACCAAATTGTACAAGAGTATTTCAACGCGGTCCTTATAAGGAATTCTGAAACCGCGACAGACACGAAGTGCGTGTTGTGACCCAGTCTTGAACGCAACTTCACCTCCAGGGAGACGCTTGTCGTTGCTTAGCATTTCTTCTCATTAGAATGGTCTCGTGGCTTGGATGTGTTTGCTGTGACACACGACAGATGAAAGCCAAGACCCACCTAAGAAATTCAGTAATAATTTTTATTGTCTTTCCGATGAGAGCTACGCTCTCGGCGAGAACCTGTTACTGTCTAACGATGCATTTTATTTGATGGTGTGGAGTACCACTGAACCACGACAATTTTGGTTTACGGGCTTTTACTAGAATTCAGAGATCTACGTAAGCCTCGTCTCCGTGGTCAGTGACACTGTCTGCACTTTTATGGAAAATTCTCGCTATTAAATGAACTTTGAGCCATCCGAACCGACGGACGTCTCACAGCTGTAGGGTCTACAGAAGACGCAGCTGCTTGTGGCTAATCTCGCCATTATTTTTTTTTTTAAAAATACTGCCTTTGGACAGGACGTGGGCACTCACTCGTTCATGCCTCTGACAAATTTAAATGCTGTCTTGATGTAATGCCAGTGATTGATTCAGCGTTATTATTTTAATTTTAGTTTTTATGCTTAGAGAAAACGTCACTTGGAAGGCCTTAGCTTGCTCGCGGGTTTCTGTGAACGCGGTGATTACCATTTTTTTAGTGTTCTGTCTGACGACAGGTCCATGTGAACAGGATCCTTCCATCCTTTTCTCGGACTGGGACCTGTTCATATACGTTCTTGGCAGATGATCCAGAAGTGGTTTGCCATTGCCTTCTTCTGTGTGTGAATGGAGTAATTGTTGGGATGCCACGGAGGAAAACTCCGTGTTGCCTAGACCACGGCCTTGCCCAACACAAGTTATAAATTTGGGCACCGCCGGGAATCGAACCCGAGACCCCAGGATTACAAGGCCAGCGTTCTAACCGCTAGACCATTTAGGATCAGTAAAAGACGGAATTTATTGACTAGTTGAGCGACTGTCAGCTTATGAAGAAGGACTGCGATCTAATTTTATATTTAGCGATGAAAATTGACTTGTCCAGTTCACAAATGCATTGAAAGTTGAAGTTTATTTTGTTACGTGCTGTTTTGTTTCGCGAGTGGTCAGTTCGGTTGTGTTCGGCCGCGAGGCGAGGCGATCGGTCTGTTCGCTGCTAATTCTGTCGCGCGTGAATAGAAGTTCAAGATCTGAGTGAACAGGCGGAGGAAATGCGAGGACCTTGAAGCAATTACAGACTCCACAAAAGCGCATTCTGTGGCGAGACGCGTCTGGCCTCCGTCCGCACGACGTGGCTCTGAAGCCAAACTGCTCGAAGTTGCCGTGGCTGTTCGATTGCTAATCGATTGTTACCACTTTATGAGCGTGCTCATGTCTGATCTCGAAAGAGACGGCGTATGACTCATTATCTCGTAAACCGCGAGATTTGTGTTGGCCTGAAACGCGCGTCTAATTTTTTCTGTGCGAATTTTTTTTTTTAAAAAAAACGGCCTGCTGCTGTCTCCTTCCTGATTTTTCACCCAAATTGCAAAACTTCCCGATATCTGTCGTCATGACAACCCGCCCAGTCCTTAGGGTTCCGAACGCGCCTTTGAAGTGCACAGCGACATCTCCGTTTCGTCTGTTCGTTGGTTATTAAACGTCGCGTATCAACTCCTAAGGTTATCTATCTTCTAGTTCACATCTCGTTCCATAATTTGTTCCGCCATTTTGTATCATCGCTCATAACATCAGTTCTAAGTAACCACATACCCCATGAAGTATTAATCGATAATAATCATTGCGATTATTATCGATTAATTGGATAAGTGCGAGATGCTTCGTGTTTTGACCTAAACAGGACCGCAGACACCGAGTTATTTTGACTTTCGGGTTGTGAAGAACGAAGATCTGTGACGTCATTGCATATTTTCTATTATTCACTCGTAGTTGCACAGCTGCGAGGCGCAGATGGGAGGATAATATTAAAAAAAATTGGGGGGGCGTGGAGTTTTTTGTTGTTGTGGATTTGACTCAGTCGACTCAAAAAACTTTTTATGCATCAAAATTCATTAGACGTCTTGTCTACCTGCGCGTACTGTTATATTCTCAAGAAGTATGTGCTCCAATTGAGTTCGTAACACTTTCGAATTTAGTACTCAAATTCCCCTGACGGCTCATTATCGCTTCCACAGCCGTTTCCTTTCTGATCCCAGTCCGCGCCGCATTCCGTTGGCCGCATCTTAATGTTATCCTTCAAGTGACGTCACGCGTTGTCTGGCACGAGGCCTGCAGTAGGATCGGTCGTGTGGTTTGGACGAATCTCCGTTATTTTACGACGCTGTCCCAAGTGCTGAGGTTATGTCTCTCTCGCTTTCTTTCTTTCTGGCATTTAGCGGCGGTCCCAGGTTCGAATCTTGGCCCGGACGCCGTGACTTTCTTCGTGGTCGTCCTCAGTTCTTCCCCAAAATTTCCGGGAATCGTCGCCATCTTTGTCTGAAGGGATGGGCGCGTCCTGAGGGCGCTGAGAGGAATATTTGGATCTGAGAGAGGGGCGAAGTGACGGGAGACGGAGGTGCTCCAAGCCAATGAACCTTAGAGACTGGCTGGATATGTAGCACGCATGGGGGAGGCTTTAAAAGCGAACGCGTTGAGGGAGAACGGCCGAGGTTTGAGAACGAAGCTGTTTATGGGGGGAAGTTAATGGTTTAAATGGGGCCATCTGGATTCTGCTGGCTCCAGAGGCCGTGAAGGTTGACGGTAATGAACCTTTGGGTTGGGGGGGGGGGGGGGGGGTTCATCCCGACCGGTTTTTGATGTGGGTTTGGCGCTAGAGTGAAGCCATCACGTCGCATACCTGTGTGGGTTGAAGGAACATTCCACACACACACGAACCTGTTCTGTGTAAAGCTCTTATCCGTCTTCGATTTATCTCTCCGCGTCTCTCGGTCTTCGTGTTTTTATTCTGCTAATAAACGCGGCGGCGAAAAGATCTTCTCGAGACGTTCCCAGGATCTTGGGAGGAAGGGCGGGGCATGTAGCGGGCTTCTGTTGCAAAGACACCAATCGGGATTAATATGACTGGTGATAAGGATCGGTGGTGGGATGGTGTGAACGCGGTGATGAACCTCCGGGTTCGACAGAATGAATGAGCCGTGTTTTCTGCCAAAGTCTTCAAGGTCTCTGCCGACGAGGTACTTAAAAGTCTTTGTTTGGTCTGTGCGCTGTTCCTTTCAATATTAACCAGGTCTCAGATTTCAAGACCCTAACTCCGTCTCTCTGACGCCTGATTACTCCAGGTCAGTCCTTACAAGGGATGTACAAAGTCTCCTCCAGCGCTCTGTGGCAGTGTCGAGAACATTTCCTCATCTTCCGATTAAAACACTCGCTCTGGATGACCATCGATTCAGCATGTGATGTGTTTTTTGAACATGGCTGTGTTCTGGGTTGTAACTGCTTCCGTCATCAGGGCGATGATGGAAGGAGTGAGCACCTCCGAAACGTCGGTCACCGAATACACTTCACATCGGTCAGACCTTCGAAGAGGAGAATTCTGTGCGGTGTTGACGTAATGTCACGTGGTCAGAACCGCCGTGTTCGATTGACCGTGTCGAGACCTTCGATTCGAGTTGCGGATTTTACATCAGTTACTCGTCGCAAAATTCGTCTTATTCACTTTCGATTTTAGCCTCGTTTTTTTTAAATTTGTTCTCAGAGGTTCTTGCAGACGCTGCTGGTGGTAGCCCGGCGAGGTCAACACTTGCGATATTTCTGACACGTCTCATGTCCACAGGCGATGTCCCATGCAAATTAAGGCTTTGACCGGGATGTTCTTTTGTTAAATCTTATGTGGTACCGCCTGATTCGACTTCTAATGGTGAAGCGTTGTGTTTTCTTCGCGGTACGGACTGGATTCTTAAATGCTATTTAGACGAGCTTCGGCTTCGAAGGGTTAATTAATTATCAGAATAAAAATCTATTATTTCCTTAAACAGCGTTAACCAGTTGATCTTCGTAACGGTGAGGCGTTGTGTTTTCTTCGCGGTACGGACTGAATTCATAAATAATATTCAGACGATCTTCGGCTTCGAAGGGTTAATTAATTATCAGAATAAAAATCTATCATTTCCTTAAACAGCGTTAACCAGTTGATCTTCGTAACGGTGAGGCGTTGTGTTTTCTTCGCGGTACGGACTGAGTTCATAAATAATATTCAGACGATCTTCGGCTTCGAAGGGTTAATTAATTATCGGAATAAAAATCTATTATTTCCTTAAACAGCGTTAACCACTTGATCGTAGTAACGGTGAGGCGTTGTGTTTTCTTCGCGGTACGGACCGAAAGTTTAAATAATATTTGGACGATCTTCGGCTTCGAAGGGTTAATTAATTATCAGAATAAAAATCTATTATTTCCTTAAACAGCGTTAACCAGTTGATCTTTGTAACGGTGAGGCGTTGTGTTTTCTTCGCGGTACGGACTGAATTCATAAATAATATTCAGACGATCTTCGGCTTCGAAGGGTTAGTGCTCTCTAACGCCTTGTTCGTTGTTTTGTTAATTTGACGACGATTTATCAAACACATGAGATAGGGTATCGGTTCGTAAGGAACATGAAGTAGCTTTCAGTTTGCCGCTCCTTGATATGCCAAAGACACACGGACTTATCGAGCCTACACTACGAAGTACTGCTCCGGTAAGTTGCTAAGTGACCTTGCATTCTGCTGTTGGTTAGTAAACACGGACCGTAATCAGATCTCTCATTGCTGGCGGACGGTTGCCATGTAGTGCAGAGAGCGGGTTAGCTCAGCCTCGTTTACCTGATCGTCTCCTCCCGGAGATGTCGGAATAAGATAACCTGAGGGAACTGATACAACTTTAATATTTAATATTTTCCGTCAAATCACAATTTTAATAAGATAATAAAATATAAAATATTTTTAAATATCATTTCACGTTCCGCATCGAATGATCGATTTACAAATTGGAACGTCTCTTACGACATGTTTCGGTTATATTTAACCGTCCTCAGGTATAAATTAGATTGGTAAAATTTAAAACTCGAATTACAATCATTTACAAATGTTATGCAGTTTATTGAAGATGTTCTTATCAGATTACTCTTATATATTAGAACGAAGGTATTGTTTTTTTATATGCGGAACGTGAAATGATATTTTAAATATTTTATATTTTATTATCTTATTAAAATTGTGATTTGACGGAAAATATTAAATATTAACCTAATTCACAATATGACGCAAATATACTACCTTATGATACAACTTTGTTAAATAGCCAAGCTGGACTTTTGCGTTCTGAAGGATATTGAAATCACTGCTGCTCCGTGTTAACGAGGTCCCTAGCTCGATTCTCGACTCAGAAATCCTGTGTTTCTTACTCGTTGTGGTAGTGAGGATCCGGTTTGGTCGATGGATTTTAGTGGTGGCGCCAAAAACTTCAGCTGTCACCACGTGCAGACAGACGTCGGTGTCCCTCCCCTTTCCGCCTCTGCCCCTGTCTGTGCCGTCGAGACGATTTATTTCTGTTGAGTGTCGGAGTGGTTCAGGCAGTAAAGTGGAATCTCCAGTGCATGGAAATCTCCTCTAGATTATCTCGTTTGGCATCGAGAGGGAATTTCTTTGTCTTATCTCTCGCCACATCTTCAGAACTGTTCTTATGTCTTGACAAATCACAACGCAAGGATGTCCAGAGTCTTCGGTACTTTGATCCGGTCCGGCGAAGTTTCAGGACGTCGTGAAACATTTCTGTTGTAAGTCTTCTAACTTCACGCATCTACCAAATTTAATGACAATTGGTCCATCCGTCTTATAGTTATTAAGTGAATACGAATATCTCGGTGAAGGTTTGAAGTTACGTCAGACATGCGCAGATTGTCGTGAGTAATGGCGTCATCGTATCCCCACTTCACGAATTTGAGCGTCTGTAGCGTCGGTATTGGCGAGCGTAAGAAAGTAAACTAGGCGAATTCTTAGTATTCCCTAATGGCACGAAGTCCATACCAAATTTCATGAAAATCCGTCCGTCGACACTCTGCTCTTCGCACATCGTGCATGAAGTGAACGCGTTTTTGGACTGAAATGGTCTGTCTTAACAATTCAATTTGAGAACCGCTTTACGGATTTGGATGATATTTGGTATGGACGTTATACCATTGGGTATACCCAGTCAGGGGCATCCAGAATCTGAAAGGAATGCGGATGTCTGTTTCGAAATGAATTTTACCTTTCCAGTCTTGTTTCAGGGGTCATTGAATAGACTGTGTAAGAGGGCCTTATTCAGGTAACTTTGCACTCGAACCCATAACGGAGATAGCCGTGGTTTGGGGATAATTTTAAAATGCATCTTGAAGAAATAGCATATCAGAGTGTTATGGCATATTTATCGCGTGCCTCAATCAGAAATGAGGAAGTTTATGCTCTTGGCGACTACTTCAGACTGCCCAATGACGAGCTGAAGTGATAAGACGTCATTCAATATGTGTTTTACTGTACGAGTGTATATGTCGCTGTGTTAGACGGCAGTAATTTCATTGCATAGCCGTGGAAGCATCAGCCCTCAGTGTCGCCGTTCAAACGTGGAGGGAAATTTGTTTATGGACGTCGGTGTCTTAATGTAAATGCACTTAGGGCGGTTCAAACAGACCTTTGAGCTCACGGAAGCTTCGAAACAAATGACGGGACAACAGCACCTGGGTTCCTGGTTACAGCACCGCGTCTCTGTGGCGCTCCAGTTGCGTATTCGCGAGTTCGCGACAAAATTCCTGGTTGGTCCTCAGCGCACGTCATCCGTAAACATTCACAGGTGAGATGCTTGGAAGTTTTAAACGAGTAGTACCCGTTAATATGAACGGGAAGCGGAAATTATGATTTTTCTCTCCCCTCGGTGGACTAGTGGTTAGCGTGCTCGTCACAGGACCCCAAAGTTCACGGGTTCAAACCCGGCCGAGGTCAATGGATTTTTAAGGGGTGATACGAGGTGCGATCGGAAAGTTTACAGACTGTGTCAATAGAGGGTGAACCGGATGTAGTACGAGCTTCTGCCGCTAGGGGGTGCGGCCTACATTCATAGTGAATCAGTGTGCCAGCCGGCATTTGTTTCTTAGTTACGGGCGTTTTGGTAGTGCATTACACCGACCCTCCTGCGATTTCGGAATGGCGTGTGCATCAAATTTTGCCAAAGACTCGCCAAAACGGCTACGGAAACCTATGAAATGCTAAAGCAAACATTTGGGGAGTCCGCAAACTTTTGTGTGGCATTCACGTTTTAAAAATGGCCGAACCTCTGTCGATGATGACGAGCGTTCTGGACGACCATCTTCGAGCACAACGCCCGAAAATGTTACGAAGATCGACGTCGTACCATCAACGACTTGTGCGACATTGTTGGGATAGGCTATGGGACCTGTCAGCTGATTTATTCTAAAGGAAGAACTCCACATGCGACGCATCCTGTCTGAGGACCAGAAGCAGAATCGACTTCTCGTTTGTCAGGAGCTCAAAGATCTTGCAAGAACCGACCCCAACTTCCTTTCTAAGCTCCGTGTGACTTCTTCCTCTTCCCAAAGATGAAAATTCAGCTAAAGGGAAGGAGATTTGAGACGATAGAAGAGATTCAGGCAGAATCGCAGATGGTGCTTGACAGGCTGACAAAGAAAGATTTCCAGGGATGCTTGCAGGCTTGGCAGCGGCGCTGGGATCGTTGTGTTCACTCCCAGGGGAACTACTTCGAGGGTGATGGATGAATTTAATACCTGAGATAAGTGTACGGGGTTTTATAGGCGCAGTCTTGAAACTTTCCGATCGCACCTCGTATGAGATGTTTCATGAAACATAAATAATCTTGAAATCTTAATTGTGCACGTTTTCCAAATAAGTCGGTTATGCTGACCGTATCAGTGAACTCCTTATCAACGGAGATGCTAAAACGTGTCTCAGTAGATCGGGAAGGCGACGATAAAAGATATTTGTCTTCCTGTGGTTGTCGATTCTGTTATCTCGGGTTGTGACGCCGTGTGGATACAAGATTCAAGGAGGAATTTACTGTGAAACGAGAATTCTGTGGCCTTGCGTACTTTTAAGGTTGTTTTACGTAATCGTTAACTGTTGCTACCTGAAGCTTGGACACTGAAGAGTATTGTACCCGCCTCTCCCCCAAACAAACTTAACTCATACACGTTCGTTTTATAATGGGACGGAATTTCAACACGCGGTTAAAACTGTGTCAGTTGCATCGAGTAGTCTGGTCTGGCTATGACGTAAACACAGTGCATAAAAGACGGCTAATGTATTGGTTAGCTGAGATACAGTCAGCTTCTTCAGGGCTGGCTGCTGCTCCGAGCCCGCTGCGGTCCAGGTAGTACGACACGAGACCAGAGTGCAGTCGGCAAAACAGGTCGCTACTTTAGCTATCGATTTGCCTTGCTGTATATACAACCCGCAGCTCCTGTGTGTTCCCAGCATTCCATCTGATCGCCTGCGGCCTTGTGCCTAGTTGAGCTCGGGAACAGCGACACACACACACACACACAAGACTTGGGACAGACTGGGGAAAATCACGAAAAGTATATGTCGACGTGTGTCCGCAACAGACTGGGATCGCAATTTGGATCGGATTGATAATCGATCGGTCGATCTAGAAGGATCGAGGTAGGTTGAAATGGCTGGAAATTTTTGTAGGAACGCTCGAAGGCCGATTGATGCTGGCCCGGGGGCCCTTGGGACAGGGAAACGAAAGGAGAAGTTTTTGATGCTTTTAACAGGAAAAGATAGCTGAGCTTTTTTGCGTTGTGAATTTTTTTTTCTGACCGGAGAAACCACGGACCCCCGAAGAATCGTGTTAGTAACTATGTGTATAGGTTGGCAGCAGTGGACCAACTAACATCACAGGGCAGGTGCGGAGTTTATTGCTTGTTATTGAACTCTCTTGTCATCACTTGAAGCCCTCCTCAATTTTACATTGCCCTGAGCTGTTTATATCTTTGTACTATTACCACAGAATATTTATCTGGGATTAATTTTAATATCGTATTATACCTTAAGCCTGTGGAATTATACAAGATGGAGTCCTTACATTTTCCGAATCTACTGGGTATTTTTATCTCTTGGAGCATATTCCTTTTCTGTGTCCGATTTCTCAAAAACTCGACAAGATGTTTGTAAAAAGGTTGTCTTTAGTGATATCAGACTGTTGATAACTAGTCCAAATTAAACTCTTTCCTTATCATCGAAGTTATACCCACCGAAATTGAAACTACTCGGTTCAAACGACGTTTCCGGCTTGAATCGGGCATAAGGAATATTCTCTGGCCCCCATATATAATAACGCTGAAGGCTAATCCAATCTGTCGTCGTAACATTTTGTGTTGATTCTGAAGAATGTTTTCATCTCGTGAACTATCTGACACACATTTTATCTTTTCAGGCTGGCTTTACGTCATCTTTAAATTAAGAAACTGGTGACCACTCACCATCAGATAGAGAGAAGGTCTCGCTTGATCTCTGACGTCACCATCTTCCATCATCGATTCAGCCGGAGCAGAAGAGGAAGGCCTGTTGTGATGCATTGTGGTTGTGACTGCATTGTGAGTTGCTTTTCTGTTGGCCGGAAGAGGCGCTGCGTCTTACTTCCATTACAACATGGCTGCCATTCTGTGTAGTTTACCCGCAGTTTGGAAACACAGCAAATGGCGAACTGATAAAAAAATCGATAGATAAATATATAAATGTTGGCCATCGCCTCATTATGACGTAAATGTTGACAAATTGACTGATTTTCGGAGAACAAATTAAGAAGAGTCGCGAAATATTTTTTTTTTTCGCCCGTTGCACATGGTAGCTATAAAATGGAATCCCAGACTTTTATGACGCATTTTAACTTAATATTCGAATCGTTTAATCATTCCATTTTGCACATAAATTCAAGCTTGTTTTAAGTGGGTTTGCAGATAAATGCGAATTAATGCCACGTGTCGTGAGAAGGAGATGGGAACGAAGTGTTTCCGGAGCATCTGGTGGAGGAAATCGAAGTTAGTCTTCGTCGAAAATACTTCGAGTCAGTGAAGTGTTTTTTTTTTCCCCTGTAATAAACGTCAGTGTTCATGTCTCATATTGAGACAATATTTTAACGCGTATATTTGTATCATAAATCACGTAGTGTTGTAAGGAAAGTCACGTCGCCATGGTGACAGAGAACTCTTCGGCGGTGGTGACGTCATCGTACAAGCCTTTGTTGCCGCTAGAGGAGAGGAGGGCCAGCGGATTGGTAGGCCTGCGAGTGCGACGCCATCTTGCATCCAAGAGGCCGTGGTGCATTATGGTCAGGCAAGGGACCGTGAAGCGATGCGTGGTGGCGCTGTTACTGCTGACTATCGTGTCCATCTTCTGCTACGCGCATTACCTCATTAGCTCTCCGTTCTCCAGGTAATGTACAGCCTTCGTACCGTTGAGCATGCCTTCTGTGACTCTTGGACATCAGATGATGAATCCGTCTGTCTCTGTTGCCAACATACGACTACGAAATTCCCGTACTCTCGTCTCCCTATTCCGATCTTTACGGCGAGACGTTGACTACGATTAGTACAGACCGCGGAATATCAAATTTAATATAAATCCGTTTAGTAGTTTTTGGAGCTATAACATGGCTTCAGACGGAAAGATAATCCTGTCTTATATGAGACACTGGACCCAAGGTTCGCGGGTTCAAACTCGGCCGAGGTCGATGGATTTTTAAGTTGTGATAAAAATCAATAGCCGGAGGTCCCATGTCGTAGATTTACGGCATGTAAAAGAACCTTACGAGATGTTTCGTAAGTAAAATTCAGCGGCCATTTCTCGCCCAAGTCTCTCCTGATTCACTACTAGATGGCTCTGGTAGTCAAAATCAGGATTGAGTAGAAATTGTGCAGAGGCAGTGGGTTGGTCACTCACTACTCAAATGCACACTTCAAAAGACTAAGAAACCCCTGACAAAGGAGGCTGCGAAAACCCCGAAACAGTGTTGTAAAGCCGGGAAACAACAACAACAACTATAGGGACAGAACAGTCAGTCTTTATTATATACGAGGTGCGATCGGAAGGTTTCAAGACTGCGCGTATAAAAACCCGTACACTTATCTCAGGTATTAAATTCATCCATCACCCTCGACGTAGTTCCCCTGGGAGTGAACACAACGATCCCAGCGCCGCTGCCAAGCCTGGAAGCATCCCTGGAAATCTTTCTTTGTCAGCCTGTCAAGCACCATCTGCGATTCTGCCTGAATCTCTTCTATCGTCTCAAATCTCCTTCCCTTTAGCTGAATTTTCATCTTTGGGAAGAGGAAGAAGTCACACGGAGCTTAGAAAGGAAGTTGGGGTCGGTTCTTGCAAGATCTTTGAGCTCCTGACAAACGAGAAGTCAAGTCGATTCTGCTTCTGGTCCTCAGACAGGAGCCTTGGCGTCGCATGTGGAGTTCTTCCTTTAGAATCAGCTGACAGGTCCCATAGCCTATCCCAACAATGTCGCACAAGTCGTTGATGGTACGACGTCGATCTTCGTGAATGGCAACATTTTCGGGCGTTGTGCTCGAAGATGGTCGTCCAGAACGCTCGTCATCATCGACAGAGGTTCGGCCATTTTTAAAACGTGAATGCCACACAAAAGTTTGCGGACTCCCCAAATGCTTGCTTTAGCATTTTATAGGTTTCCGTAGCCGTTTTGGCGAGTCTTTGGCAAAATTTGATGCACACGCCATTCCGAAATCGCAGGAGGGTCGGTGTAATGCACTACCAAAACGCCCGTAACTAAGAAACAAATGCTAATTCGATGATGCCGGCTGGCACACTGATTCACTATGAATGTAGGCCGCACCCCCTAGCGGCAGAAGCTCGTACTACATCCGGTTCGCCCTCTATTGACACAGTCTGGAAACTTTCCGATCGCACCTCGTATATAAAGAAAATAAAATTTTTGCGGAGGCAGGCCGATGTATTTGGAACGCTTAGTACGTGTTTCTCAAGGATTCTGTGACTGTCCATTGTGTTTTGAAATAATAAATAGTGAGAGTGGCGAGTGGAGACGGATGATGCCCTAGTTATCGCTGGTTTGGGTTTGGCGAAATATTGTTCAGATCACAGCGTTCATCGCTAGATTTTTTAACGCACGATGACTGTGGGTTCGTAAACACAGCAGTTCGAACTTCCTGTGAAAATCGATTGTGTTCACGGGAAACGCCTTCTTTCCGAGTTGCATAATGGGGCTTTTGAGTGTGTGTGTGGTGTTGGGTGAGAAGATGAACTGGAAGGGGCTGGGAAGGAAGCAGTGCGACCCTTCCCACCAAAAGTAACGCGGAAACAAAGGAAACGCCTGGATCACCGGACGCTTGGCAGACGAGATGCATCCAGGGCCGCAGAGGGCGAAGGACGACCTTGTGGGGGCGTGTGGGGACGTGGAGATCAAAGTACTCGCGGTGCCCCCCCTTGCCGGAACTCTCAGTCTTTCGGCGAGCTGGAAAACGTCTCGCTCACGTGAACATCGGTGTGGCTTCTGAACTAGGAGTTTGTTTCTGTAACCACGGCGTAATGTCGCCGTTAGACACGATCCTGAGTCATTTTCAGGTTTGATGTCTGACTTTTGCAGAATTATTACCGCAGTCCCCTGTTTGCGTGATACTGACAAGCAGATTGCATTTCTGATGATTTATTGCTGGTGATTCATATGACGGTATTTTAATTTTACTGTGTTGGAGTCCCAGGAAGTCTTGCCTTCTCATTCTTTGGGGCTTATTGGACCACGGCGGAAGAACAAGGCTTATCTCAACAGCATTTAAGAATCCAGTCCGTACCGCGAAGAAAACACAACGCCTCACCGTTACAAAGATCAACTGGTTAACGCTGTTTAATGAAATAATAGATTTTTATTCTGATAATTAATTAACCCTTCGAAGCCGAAGCTCGTCTAAATAGCATTTAAGAATTCAGTCCGTACCGCGAAGAAAACACAACGCCTCACCGTTACAAAGATCAATTGGTTAACGCTGTTTAAGGAAATAATAGATTTTTATTCTGATAATTAATTAACCCTTCGAAGCGGAAGCTCGTCTAAATAGCATTTAAGAATCCAGTCCGTACCGCGAAGAAAACACAACGCCTCATCATTACAAAGATCAACTGGTTAACGCTGTTTAAGCAAATAATCGCTGTTTATTCTGATAATTAATTAACCCTTCGAAGCCGAAGCTCGTCTAAATAGCATTTAAGAATCCAGTCCGTACCGCGAAGAAAACACAACGCCTCACCATTACAAAGATCAACTGGTTAACGCTGTTTAAGGAAATAATAGATTTTTATTCTGATAATTAATTAACCCTTCGAAGCGGAAGCTCGTCTAAATAGCATTTAAGAATCCAGTCCGTACCGCGAAGAAAACACAACGCCTCACCATTACAAAGATCAACTGGTTAACGCTGTTTAAGCAAATAATCGCTGTTTATTCTGATAATTAATTAACCCTTCGAAGCCGAAGAGAGAGAAAGCTGAGGCTATTAATTTGGAGGTTTAATACATAATTTAGAAGTTCCTACTGAGGGGAGGGGGGTAAATTTTGACGGCGTTAAGGGGAGGTAAATTTTGATTAATTTAAATCGGGAGGGCTGCATGAGAAGCTTGCAGTGGCAACTTGGAACTTGGGACGAAGCTCGTCTAAATAGCATTTAAGAATCCAGTCCGTACCGCGAAGAAAACACAACGCCTCACCATTACAAAGATCAACTGGTTAACGCTGTTTAAGGAAATAATAGATTTTTATTCTGATAATTAATTAACCCTTCGAAGCCGAAGCTCGTCTAAATAGCATTTAAGAATCCAGTCCGTACCGCGAAGAAAACACAACGCCTCACCATTACAAAGATCAACTGGTTAACGCTGTTTAAGGAAATAATAGATTTTTATTCTGATAATTAATTAACCCTTCGAAGCGGAAGCTCGTCTAAATAGCATTTAAGAATCCAGTCCGTACCGCGAAGAAAACACAACGCCTCACCATTACAAAGATCAACTGGTTAACGCTGTTTAAGCAAATAATCGCTGTTTATTCTGATAATTAATTAACCCTTCGAAGCCGAAGCTCGTCTAAATAGCATTTAAGAATCCAGTCCGTACCGCGAAGAAAACACAACGCCTCACCATTACAAAGATCAACTGGTTAACGCTGTTTAAGGAAATAATAGATTTTTATTCTGATAATTAATTAACCCTTCGAAGCCGAAGCTCGTCTAAATAGCATTTAAGAATCCAGTCCGTACCGCGAAGAAAACACAACGCCTCACCATTACAAAGATCAACTGGTTAACGCTGTTTAAGCAAATAATCGCTGTTTATTCTGATAATTAATTAACCCTTCGAAGCCGAAGCTCGTCTAAATAGCATTTAAGAATCCAGTCCGTACCGCGAAGAAAACACAACGCCTCACCGTTACAAAGATCAACTGGTTAACGCTGTTTAAGGAAATAATCGCTGTTTGTAGCGAGAATCACACGAATCACATTGTGGGCGAAACGCAGAATTAATTGACGTTAAAAGCAGATGGTACTTTTAGTTACCGCTGTGCTCTAAAAGGTTAATCACCGGGTGTATGAAGTTGAGAAAACAAAGGAGACCGCCGATGTCAACGTTGGTTTGATTTTGTTCCACCGTTTTCAAATTTTACGCAGTTATAATGATCGCAATTTATGTTATTCGAATTTCAGTTCAGAAATATTTCTTGTTCGCGACGAAACAAAGTTCGTCTCTTCTCCCTGCGGCTGTGTTTATTGACTTCGTGATCCGGTTACACTTTGGATTGCTAACCACTTACGGTAAGGACACTTTTTATTGTCAATAAAATACATTTTAATGGTGAATTTATACGAGAGTTACTTCAAAAGTCATGGCAACTAATTTTTTGGGGGGCAAACACGTTATATTGAAGAAAGTTCAAAAATACGAGGTGCGATCGGAAAGTTTCCAGACTGTGTCAACAGAGGGCGAACCGGATGTAGTACGAGCTTCTGCCGCTAGGGGGTGCGGCCTACATTCATAGTGAATCAGTGTGCCAGCCGGCATCATCGAATTAGCATTTGTTTCTTAGTTACGGGCGTTTTGGAAGTGCATTACACCGACCCTCCTGCGATTTCGGAATGGCGTGTGCATCAAATTTTGCCAAAGACTCGCCAAAACGGCTACGGAAACCTATGAAATGCTAAAGCAAGCATTTGGGGAGTCCGCAAACTTTTGTGTGGCCTTCACGTTTTAAAAATGGCCGAACCTCTGTCGATGATGACGAGCGTTCTGGACGACCATCTTCGAGCACAACGCCCGAAAATGTTGCCATTCACGAAGATCGACGTCGTACCATCAACGACTTTTGCGACATTGTTGGGATAGGCTATGGGACCTGTCAGCTGATTCTAAAGGACGACGCATCCTGTCTGAGGACCAGAAGCAGAATCGACTTGACTTCTCGTTTGTCAGGAGCTCAAAGATCTTGCAAGAACCGACCCCAACTTCCTTTCTAAGCTCCGTGTGACTTCTTCCTCTTCCCAAAGATGAAAATTCAGCTAAAGGGAAGGAGATTTGAGACGATAGAAGAGATTCAGGCAGAATCGCAGATGGTGCTTGACAGGCTGACAAAGAAAGATTTCCAGGGATGCTTCCAGGCTTGGCAGCGGCGCTGGGATCGTTGTGTTCACTCCCAGGGGAACTACTTCGAGGGTGATGGATGAATTTAATACCTGAGATAAGTGTACGGTTTTTTTTTTTTAATAGGCGCAGTCTTGAAACTTTCCGATCGCACCTCGTATGCATATGAAAGGGCAAGATTTACTCCTCCGATTGGCGTAGTCAGATCAGGGAGGTGTGAATGGGTGTAGGTAATAGTAGGCATTTTGAACAGCCCTGAAAGAGCAGAATGTGCACCAGTAGGAGAACTCTCTAATGCAGTTAACGAACACCCGGAGTCAGTACTGTGGTATTGAGGAATGCCATGACGTATTGAACCGGAACTAGGGCGGTTTTCATTTGCTAACGGTTCAGGACACGATACACGCCCTCGTTTCGATTAATGTAGCTCGTTTCGGTTGTGTTTCAGTCTGATCCGTCGGGACTCACGACCAGAGCCGTCGATCCGCTGCGCCATCTTGACTGGCGCCACTCGCGTGCCCGCCGTGGCTCACGACCACAGGTCTGCAGCGAGACTACGCATCGACGCCAAAGTTCTTGTGTTCGTGGAGACGACGTACTCGCGCCTCGGCCGTGAGATTGCAGAGCTCCTAGTCTACAACAGAATCAAGTGAGTTCCACTAGAGGCTATGTGTAGTTCCTAGTCTACAACATAATAAAGTGAGTTCCACTAGAGGCGCTGT
The DNA here is from genome assembly GCF_977971745.1 of Zootermopsis nevadensis. Lineage (NCBI taxonomy): Eukaryota > Metazoa > Arthropoda > Insecta > Blattodea > Termopsidae > Zootermopsis > Zootermopsis nevadensis. Next base: position 960,762 of record NW_028259188.1, read on the forward strand.
GTAGTTCATAGTCTACAATATAATAAAGCGAGTTCCACTAGAGGCGCTGTGTAGTTCATAGTCTACAACAGAATCAAGTGAGTTCCACTAGAGGCTATGTGTAGTTCGTAGTCTACAACATAATAAAGTGAGTTCCACTAGAGCCGCGGTGTAGTTCATAGTCTACAATATAATAAAGTGAGTTCCACTAGAGGCGCTGTGTAGTTCACAGTCTACACCAGGATTCAAAGGAGTTCCACTAAAGGCGCTGTGTAGTTCATAGTCTACACCATGATCAAGTGAGTTCCCCTAGAGGCCATGTGTAGTTCCTGGTCTACAGCAGAATAAAGTGAGTTCTACTAGAGGCGCCGCATAGTTCATAGTCTACAACAGAATAAAGTGAGTTCCATTAAAGGCGCCGCGTAGTTCATAGTCTACACCAGGATCAAGTGAGTTCCACTAAAGGCGCCGTGTAGTTCCTAGTCTACACCAGGATCAAGTGAGTTCCACTGAAGGCGATGTGTAGTTCATAGTCTACAATAGAATAAAGTGAGTTCCACTAAAGGCGCTGTGTAGTTCATAGTCTACAATAGAATAAAGTGAGTTCCACTAGAGGCTCTGTGTAGTTCATAGTCTACACCAGGATCAAGTGAGTTCCGCTAGAGGCGATGTGAAGTTTACAGTGCAGCAGAATCAGTTGAGTTATGTCATGAAGTTTCTCTTGGCCAGTAAGCCCATGGTCCAGGTGTCAGGGCTTGACGCACCTGCTGAGACCTGGAAAGAGCGCACAGTCTCTGCGTCTCCCATAGCAGCTTCTACCTAACAGAACAATTCGAGATTTGTACCTCACCTGTTGTTATTGTATTTTTTGTGTGGCACTACTGCTTTGTGCCAGGAGGTCCCTGGTTCAGCTACTGCCACTGAAGTTTTACATGGTTTTCCTCTGTCCCCGCACACATATGCTGATATTCTACCTCACATTCGGTCACGACCTCTTCCTTTCCTGTTCTTGCTTTTGAGATCTGTGGTCTGAGATGCTAGAACTAACTTCTTCTGAAATAATCAAGTTGCTTATTTTAAGGAATTATCATCACTTGCAATGCAACAGGTCAGTGTTGGACATAGATTGCTTTAGCGTCGTGATTGAAACTGAAGTCATGACTTCTGCGTAGACGTTTATCTGGATCTGCTTGCAATTCCTGGATCCTGAACACTTCTGTGCATGAACAGTTGGGACGTCGCTGAAATCGTGACAATATTTGGTTGACAGAATCTTTACTCTAAATATATTAAGATGCTCGGTGGTTGTGGTTTGTGTGTCGCCAGGTACAAAGTGGAGGTGTCGGGTAAATCGCTGCCGGTACTCACGAACCTTGACAAAGGCAAGTACGGCGTGATAGTGTTTGAGAACCTCAACAAGTACCTGCAGATGGACAAGTGGAATCGGGAGCTGCTCGACAAGTACTGTCGCGAGTACAGTGTCGGTATCGTGGGATTTAACCCACCAAGTGAGGAGACGCTTGTCGGGGCCCAGCTGCGAGGGTTTCCGCTCTTCATACACACCAACCTCAGGCTAAAGGTCAGTTCACCATGAGGATGGATACATTGCATCTTTGTTAGGTTATTTAATGATGATGTTTCAACTCCTGACACTTGTTTAAAGTGTCTAGGTAGGGAACCGTTTAGGAAGTGGCGTCTTGGAAGACCAAGAAGGTTTGGGGCAGGGGGACAACACTACGATGGATCTGTGGGAGATGGGTTTTGTGTATGGAATTGGGTCGGGTGTTGGCTGTCGGTATCAGCACTGTCACATCTTTTGATTCTGCTACTGCGGAGTTGTAGATAAGCGAGGTCATATGAGAACAACGTACAAATTTGATGAACCTCCACAGGAATCAAGTTAAAATCTGGTTATTTGTGTTTTGATCTGCTGTCTTTTCCAGGTAAAATTAATATTTGTCACATGAAAAGTATTTTAGTGAAGGTCGTAGTTGTCTTCGTTCCAAAATTTAGCTGTAAATGAAATGCAATAGAATCCTCATGGAAAAGAATAA